>NC_143507.1:23682651-23985681 GCF_051622355.1 Phaseolus vulgaris
TGGACAGATTTTCCACTGATTAATTCTTCATAACCTTTCACTCTACCTTCAATACTTGTGAAAATCATTCAAAAACAATTCACCCCCCTCTTGTTTTAGTCCTATAATTTTAACATACCCATCCGATAGAGTTTGACCATTCACTACCTTCTACTATTTCAGAACAGTCTAACCCTCCATTATTTCATTAACGACAATCACTACAACCTAAATCTTTACCAGATTACTTGACTTGCACTTGTTTGGATAATTCTACTTTAATAGATGAATCCTCTATTGATATAAAGGATGAAATTGTTGTTTATTCTCTTGATTGTGTTCATGATGCTTTAATTGATGATGTTTCAGCTAACTTCCATGATTGTGTTCATAATTTTAATACTTTTGATTACACCTTCACTAATTTGTTCATGATTATGTTGAACCTATTCATACCTAGGACATTGCTCATGCTAGTCTTGTTAATGATTTTACTGATAAATCTGACCATGAAACTGTTGTTACCACTGAGCTTTCTACTGATCCTATGTATTTCTTTGCTTAAGCTAACAATGATATTTGTACTAATTTTACTGCAGTAGGAAGTGATTTTCCTATAGTTAATTCTCCTGTTGCAACAGTTTGTGTTCCTAAAGCAATTGTAACTCATGAAATTGATTCACAGTCACTCTATTTGGAGTCAGAACTGTTAATTAATTTGGATTCAGATTCTATTATGAAATACTCCACAAAGTGATTTTACTACAATAGATGATATACAAGAACCTTACACTCATTGTACTTATGATGATAATACCACTTATACAAATGTTGAACTTGAGTTTTCTGAAATGGAAAAACTCACAAATTGCACTGATGGCAATGTTCTATATGTATAGAAATAAATACTACTATATACTCCAATCCTAGTTATTTTGCAAAACCAACAACTGATTTGAAGGGAAAAAATAACTATTACACTCAACTGATGTCATACAAATTGATGATATTCACGGTGATACTGATGTCATACACATTTATTAAACACATGCTTATTTTGATCCTACTAGTGAGAATCCATTGCTTTCTTTGAGTTTAGGGCTTAGGGTTTAGGGTTTAGAAGCGTTAAGCTAAAATTCCAACCTAGATGGTTGAAGACAAAAAGGGTCAAGGTTATGGGTTCTCAAAGAAATCAGAACTGATGGAACTATTGAACTTGAAAGCCCATACTTAAGAAGAGCTAAAGTTGTAACCTAAATGTTATTGCAACAAAGAGGTCGTAGAGAGACAGGTGTCAAGCTACATGAAGTTAAACAAGCACTTTGTGGGAAGTAACCCAATATAACTATTATTCATATAGTGTTGATTTGTTTATATTAATTTTAGTTTTGATGTTACTTGATAAAATCCATGATTTTGCATAAATTTAGAAAATTTTGGTGTAGAGAAATTCGCCTAGGTAAATTACAACTCACCTAGGTGAGTTAAGTGTTTAAAAAAGTGGTTCTCTTTGGAGCAATCTCGCTGAGCGAGATAAATCTTGCTTAGGCAAGATTTCACTTATACACATGCCATGTCAGCCTCGCTTGGGCGAGATACAACTCGCCTAAGTGAATGGAGCATTTCAAAATTATGTGCTTAAGGGTAACCCAACCCCTATATGCCTCCATATTAGTTTGGATCTTATGTAGCATGGTTTGGGGATTTTCAAGGAAGGCAAGTCCAACAAGTTAAGAAGGACCATCTACAGCTATAGATGAGGACTTTAACATAGAGTTGGATGAATTACTAAGAAGAGATGATTGAGCATAAAGCAAGATAAAAATATGGTTTTATCTTTCTAGTTATTTCTTTTCAGTAGTTTAAATGGCTTATATTTTTCATTTGTTCAGTTTGCTTATTTAGTTATTTCCTTTAAGTCGTTTAATTTGCTTATATTTTTATTATTGAGTTATTTTAACTTTTAATTTAATTGTTCAATTTTTTTCTAGTTTTATGTTTTTCTTAAATAATATTATAAGAACTGGAATATTAATTTGAATTGTGGAAAAAGTATTAATCAGAATTTGTGTTTAAAGATTAGAATAGTGCAATGAGTTAGACACGAGTTGGAAAAGAAAATGTATTGAATCCATATTCAAATGTTGTTGAGATTGTGGTATATGAAAATTTAACAAGATGATTAATTGGAACAGAGAATGAAAAACAGTAAGGAATTACACTAATTAAGCCAAGTGAGTGTGTGAATCTTGAAACAGTTTGAGAGTTTCACTGATAAATTGACAGTTGTGGTTGCTTAATTTTTATTTTTTGTTACATCATAAAAGAGCATGAAAATGATAAAGACATTTGTGTTAATTAGGAAACTAAGACCAAATAGCCAACCTTTATGTAAATTGAGTATATTTTTTGTGATAAAAATTTTAAGCCAAGAATTTTTGTTATTATTATTGCACCTTGAACCTTAACTAATATATTTTCCTACCTATTAGCATGTTTAAGGAAGGAGAACATAGATGCAATTTATGTATAGAAAAGAGAATGGTTGGTTTTCATTGTTTTAAAGTTTAAATAATTCAGTTGGTTGGAAATAGGAATAATCTATTCCTTACACCATAGTTCACTACAAGAAAAGATGGTTTTAACGGGGGTTTATTTTTACATTATCCAAGGTTAAAACCTCTATTAAGTCATTTACCCAAGGTTGCAGTTTCCCTCACTAAACCATCCCCGAGGAATGTGTTCTCTGGGGATTTTTTAAACCTTAGGAAAATCCTTTTAGAACCCTTATAAAATATGATGGGTTTAAAAACTTACGTAAAATACCATGGATTTCAAAACCTCTGTAAAATATCATGGGTTTCAAAACCTCCGTAAAATACCATGGGTTTAACAACCTCTGTAAAATACCACGGGTTTAAGAACCTCAGTAAAATACCACAACTTTCAAAATTTCCTAAAATGACTTGTCGTTTGAAATAACCTTCAACCCCATTTTCCACCATCTCTAACGATCCTCTTGACTTCTTTCTTCCACCATAGACACACTGCTCTCTGGCACAGGCTCAATGGTCGCCGACGATAGTCCTAACAAGGAATCACACTTCAGCCACACTTATGTCTATTATATCTAAGGAGAAACACTAAATAAAACATTATCTTCTTCTTACTCCAACGTTGCTTCTTCCATCACCTTACTACCACAACTTGGGTCACAAGCCACCATTACCTAACTCGACAACAACTGGTGTTTATCACTATTTTATATATCCTAAATAATTACATTATCTATTAGATGTGGGCTTCAAAGCCATGTGTGTTCTTGGCTAAAGATTGCAAGAACATATTGCAAGGAGAAATTAACTTTATCAGTTCTCATTTTCACAGTAAAATAATTATTAGATGTATTTTAAAATAAAGGCCTTGATTTAAAATATTTCAAAATTATGAGAATTAAATATTAACAATTATAAGTAAAACTAAAATTTCACATAAAATATATGTATATCAAAAGCAAAAATAAAATAAGTCAAGTTTTTTTGAAATATGAACTGGTAACAAAAAAAACTAGGAATTATATAAACCAACTACTATCAATCATAAAATATATGCAAATAATGATGAAATACTTATTATTCAAGGTTATTTTGCTTTGTTTTGAAAATAATTTTTTGAAACATTAAAAAACTTATGTGCAATGTAAAGTTACACTTTCAAAATTTTAGAGAATTTATTATATAATATATTAAAACTGTGTAGTTTTTAATTATTTATAACTATATTAAATTATATTTATTTATTGAAGTTTAAAAAATCTGGAGTTTTTTTATTGAGGTTCTACTATAAATCGTTGAAATTTAATCAGGTTAAAACAATTTTCGTTATTTTGTTGTGGTTTTAGAAAAAACTTTTAGAATTTAGCGAAGGTTAAAAAAACCTTCGTTATTTTGTTGAAATTTTAAAATAAATCTTTGAAATTTAACAAAAGTTAAAAAAAAGTCCATTACTTTGTTAAGGTTTTTGAATAACCTTTGAAACTTAATAAAAATTAAAAAAAATTTCATTAATTAAATTAATTTGTAGGATTATATCAATCTCACTAAATAATATTTGTTAAAACTTTTTTTTTCTTGGTTATTCACTATGTACCACTATGTGCTCGTAGCTCTAGTTAAACATCGAAGGGAAGAACTTTGTATTTAAGTCTCTCAATTCGATCCACTTAGCTCTTGAATTCTCTCGGGTTAGAGATTATTGTGTGTAAGAATCTTAAAGAAAGTATGGTGATGTAAAGAAGTTGTACATCATAAGAATCAATTTGAAAACATACAATCATATATAAATACTAAATCATAATTGTGCAATACTGTGACACCCTCAAGAATTATTATATGTGTATTTTTTTATTAGCAACAAAAAAATTAATTAAAAATACAGAATCAAAGCAGAACTAAAAAAGAAAAGCAAAAACAGGATCCTAAGAGAATACAATATGAATCCCCGGAATAAGCCAACAGCCATATACCTGACCAAGCATTATTCTATAAGTATGATACACAGTTATCAGTTTATTTTCCTGCAGTTAACACGAATTTCACCTTGATTCCCTGTGAGGGGCTGAATATTTCCCATCTTAATCATCGAATTTGCGAAATCTTCGTAGAAATCTTCTGTGTCGTAGCTGTACTCTTTGACAAGCTCATCAGTAGAACCACCATTGAAGAGTTCTTGATCAGAGTGAAGAAGCCCTTTCTTTTGGACCAAATTAGAGTAATAATTTTTGTCAAATTGGGCAGCAGTTGGGTCCAAAGGAGAAAGGTTGGAGTCACCACCAGTTGTAGGGCAAATGTATTTAAGATCTTTTGCAAAGTCAGAGTCGATGTTGGAGTCCTCGTAGATACGATCCCTAAAGGTAGCACAACGTGCATATCCGAGGGTGTGGCCTCCAGCAAGAACAACGAGGTCCTTCTCATCAAGACCATGGTTTCTGAAGTTGGTGATGAGTTCAGAGAGGCTAAAAAATGGTGCTGGAATGTTTGCATCTGCTGCTGCCCGACTTGCTGTGGTAGAGTCTCTTCTCCCCAGTTTCACCTTCCATGTTGGCCCACCTAACTGCATGGTGCATGCACATTATTCTTACAATGAAATTTACAGTGCAGACTAATTCAAGTCAAAACGTTAAGCTCAGTTTTTCATATATTACGTGTAGTAGTTGTGGTTATGGAGTTATAATAAACTATATATTGTTACTCACCGCAACGACAGAGTCACGAGCTGCAACAGCCAATATGTCTGCGCAGGAAACAACAGGTTTACCGCATGCTTCGTCCACAGCCTGCTTGATCTCATCCACCACTTCAAACCCTCGAGCAGATTCAAAATTAGCATTTGAATTCTTTTCGCTGTCAATGGAGGATGTTGAATCTAGAAGAATTGAACCATCACAGCCCTGAAATCACCCTCACAAAACCAAGTTAAACTTATTACATTCATTCTCCCAACGTACATGGATTGAGTAATATTTTCATAAGGAAAAATATGCTAAAGTTTGTAATTATTTATATATTATAAAATGTCTTATATTTATAGTGATGCGATATCTCTGATACTAAATCAATCATTTGTTGGTATTATAAGATGCAGATGAATATGCTGTACACAAGAATAGATTGTCTTACGTTAACAAAGCAGTCATGGAAGTGCAAGCGTGTCAAGGATGCTCCCATACGGCGTTCTTTCTGCACCGCAGTCTCCACAACAGTTTTGATGGTGCTCAAAGCTTTGGGGCAAGAGTAGTCATAGTAATGAGATGACAATTCTGAGAAAGCTGAGGTTGCAAGAGCAGAAAACACAAAGACATGCAGAAGAACAAAGAAATATCCTCGCAATGCCATTCTATATATCACTATGTAATGATTGAACAAGGTGTATATATAGTACTCCTTCAGATCTGTGAGAAATGATAAAACCTATATGATATATATGAATTTGTTTGAATTGCTATTGCCTCCATTGCTGTTTTTATAGAGGCACTGAAGCAGGTGTGTGAGTACAATTTTTCTATTGATCCATAAAGAAATACCAATAAAATATATTGCACCATATCATACCCAGTAATATGTGGACCGAGCCATGAAAAAGACCATTTCACCTTAAAGAAACATTCACGGTAGGTATAAAGCAGAAATAAAAAAAATGGTATAAAACGAATACTTCAATTATTGATTTAGTCCAAAGAGGGTGGTTTATTGATATATGTAGGCCAACTAAAGCTAGTAATGACAAAGGAAATAGATGCATATAGTTTTCTACTAAAGCAATAGTCGAATATGATACGCCATTAACGTAGAAAATTCAATACTAAGAAATTACGAGTTTTAGTCAATGAGGTTAATTAGTTATTCTTATTTTATTATAAGCACGTAGAAGTTTCAAAATCATACATATGAACGATGTAATATATATGGTCATCTTCTACCCCTCCCACCACCTAGCTGTCCAAAAACGATCTATATGCAATGGTTTGCTTATTAACAAAAAATTCGCATATAGTCAACTGATTTAAATTAATTTTAATATAATTTTTTCTTTTATAATACTAAAATTTTTATAAACACTATAATAAAATCATTAAATAAAAATTAATTTTAGAGAAAAAAAATAAGTACTTGCTATATTGAGAAAATTAGATACTATTTTAGAGACTAAACAAATTATTGATATATAAATTAGTTTCTATTATTGATAAAACTTTCTAAATTGTTATATAATTTGATAGCAATGTTTTAGATACCAACTTTAAAATTTAAATAATTGGTAGCTAAAACCTAATTAACTAATTAGATACCAATTTAGAAACTATTTATCAATAAAAACTAATTTTGATACCAATAATTTTTTTACTCTCTAATATAATATCTAATTTTGTCATTATAGCAACTAATTATTTTTTGTCTCTAAAATTAGTTTTTATTTAATAATTTTTTTTAGTGAAAGTAAATTAAACAATAATTTATATATATATATATATATATATATATATATATATTTTTTTTTTTTTTCTTTTGTTGACCAAGAATTTTGATAATTAATTTAAAAAGGAAAATTTTGTATAAAAAAATAACTTTTACGAGTTTTATATTTAATTAGCAAATAAATTTGTAAGAAAAAAAGGAGACCAGGCACGTGCACTAAGCCAAAAGTACTGTAATATTCTTTAAATTAAGTAGTAATAATATTTTTTAACGAGTTATGAAGTTATAACTTATTTCATTATTTTAGGATTTTGTATGACAAATCCCATTGTCGTAGAGTTTTCCTTGTTTGAAAGTAAAGATATATACACACTACACCATTTATCATTTTCAGTAACATTTGTAACATTTATTTAAAATCTTACCATATATAAATTTTATGTGCTATAGTAACATTTTTACCTATAAATATCACTATAATATAAATATAACATTGTGACATTTTATAAATAAATGTTATTGAAAACAACATTAAACTAATATGTAAATATCACTATAAATAATACAAACAACACTAAGCTACTATATATTTTTTAAATTATGTTCCGGCCGGCTGACCGGGATCGTCTACGTACGTGGCTTGTCCTCGCGGGCTAGGGTTCCTTCGTTTGACTCTATCTGTGAGTACCTGAAAAGAAGTGAACAAATGGGCGCCCTCGCGGCCGTTTGCACTCCGACGATCAAGTCAGCTAGCGAGAAACATCAAAAACTGCACTGAATGACTGAAACTGCGTAACTAGAACTGTGTTGCCCTAATTGCCTTGTGCTCACTGTGAGTGTGCCGCGAAGACAACTAGGGTTTCTCTCTGTGTATCTGTGTGTATTAGGTTAAAACTCGGATCCCCCTCTTCAAACGTCCCAAGGTTCCTTTTTCTACACATCCAGCATTTAAAGCGCGCTGAAGCACATTGAAAGCGTATAAAAATGTCCCCTAAAACATTTGATAGGTAATCTTAAATTAGCGCGTACCTTAGCAAACTATCACTGAAACCTTTAATGGGCACGTGTGCATTGCCACGTGGCCTTCTGACTTGACCGTTTATTCTGTGTAGAGGGTCCCTCAGCGCCGCAACCCAACTTAGGGTTATTCTATTGTGTGAGCTTCCCTTCGAAGTACTCTCTGGCACGTGGGCCGACTTTCTGGGTGCCAACCCACGCTTCCCAATCACTAGTCACTCACCCTGGGGGGCGTATCTACCTTGCTCTCGTACCATGCACGTGGTTCTCCCCTGGTCATGGCCCTTTCATGGGTCGTATCTATCTCAGGGTCTCCCAGCAGTGGCATGGGTACTTCACGAGTCAGGTTACCCCCTACTGGTACTAGAACTTATGGCCTTGAAGCCACCTTTCTCTTCTCTTTACTACTGTTCTGTATGGTCGAGGCTCGAAGCCTCTCTGGCAATGTCTTTACTCGGTGATGCCTCTTCTGGGCGATGCCTCTCTTGGGCGATGCCTCTCTTGGGCGACGCCTCACTTAGGCGACGCCTCAGCAAGGCGATGACTCGAGCGGTCAACCTGTTGACTTCTCTTCCTTGGGTCCCTTGAGGGGTCCCACCATGCGTTGACTCTGACCTTTGGTCAACGACCGGGGACGGAACGGTACACAAGCCCCCCAGTCTTGAGCTGACACTTGTTTCAGCGAAAAGACTAAGGCCTCGTCCCATTATCCATGTGGCATTCTTGCTGACGTGACATTCCTTTGTTCAGTTTGACATGACATTCTCTGAACATTTGACGCGACGTTCTCTGCGCTTGCGAATGTGACGTTTTTTAGTTATGTTCTAATCTCTTGACACGTGGCTTGATCGCACGACTATCACTTAGCGCTTCTTGCGCTTCTCAAGTTAACGTTGCATCTTTCAAAACGCGCGCTCCAAGCCACTGTTTCATTCACTCTTCGCATTCTCTCCACTGTTCATCTTCTCAAACTCTCTCTGCAACCTTCATTCTCTCCTTCGCACTCTCAATCTTCAACCACCCTGATACTCAAAAGGTATGGTTTTTCCTCTTCGATGGCTCGCCCTTTAATTTTCTTACTGGTATATCTGCCTGGGACTGCTTATCTCTTTGCATTTCTTATATTTTGTTTCTCATTTCTCTGTCCCCCCCCCCTTTTTGGATTTCTCGTGTGGGTAGGGGTTTTCGTAGGGTTTCTCTCCCTTTTTATCCTTGTTTGCTGAACCCTTTTTCTTTCTCCGTTCTTCAGTTTTCGTCAATGGCACGTACCAAAATGACGGCCAATCCCCCTCCCCTCAACGTTAACTATAGGGACTTATACCCATGGGCTCCGGTCGAACTGCTCGACGAGTGCTCGAGCCTAGTGTCCACCAAAGCTTGGAGGGATCACATAGGGGAGCCAATTACTTACGACCATCGTGCCTTCGGGAAAAGGCACGATGATGACATTGCAGTGATCCCTTGCACTCTAGGGGAGCCCGTATGCGGGGACGCACGGGCCAACAATGGGTCCCCTTCTTCTACTTCTACCAAGTCATCTTCAAGTGTATTGGGATGCGCTTGCCTTTCTCCCGATTTGAGAGGGATTTGTTGACGGATATTAACATCGCCCCAGCCCAACTGCACCCCAATGGTTGGGCCTTTGTCAAGGCCTTTGGCATTTTGTGCGGCTTCTTCGGGTGCACACCTTCCGTTGACATCTTCCTGCACTTCTTTGAAGTGAAGAAGCAGGGGAAAATCCTCTGGGTGAGCCTCAGCAATATCCTTGGAAGGGTTCTCCTATCTCTCTTCCAACAATCCTTCAAGGGGTGGAAGGGCAAATTTTTCAAAGTCTGTTGTTCTGACTACGACCCCTCTGCCCTTGACGGTTTTCCCCTGTACTGGGTGAATGAGGTCAAGACCATGAAGTCCAAGTCGCTGGATGAACTGCCCTCGAACGATCGAGAGGCTTGCCAGATCCTGACCAGTGTGGGGGGCTTCGAAACCGCCACTCTGATATGTCTAGAGTTCAATGCCGACGCTCTAGCCAAATATATAAGTATGAATGTCCTTCTCTATAGCTTTCTGGCCTTTATTTTTGTTGGATTTCTGCATGATTGGTCTGCTCCTTTGTGTTTTAACTTTAACATGTGCCTAACCTCTGCTATATTTGTCTTCTTGATGTAGATTCTAAGATGGATAGGCAACGACGATTGCGACTGGTCCAAGTGCTGAAGTCCAAGGATGGGGCTTTGGCGTCTCCACTCTCAACCTCTTCCGCACCCCCATCTTCTCCTAACCCCCAACCTCAACCTGCAACAACACCAACGAATCCAACAACCCCAGCTTCTCCCCATCCACTTCCAAGTTCTCCACCTCCCATCGCAGCCGTGCCTCTCGCGCTGGTTGAGGCGGGTGCTTCCTCAGCCCCCTTGACAAGGGTAAGCGGGTGGTGGAGGTTGTTTCTGATGATGAGGACTCTGCTGAGGGGCAAGTATTCAAACGACAAAGAACCCAGCATGCCCCTCAGATGGTTACCTCCGCTACTTCCTCCTCTCATGGGGCGGAGTCCTTAAGGGAGGATCCACCGAGCGCCACTTCCCCTCCCCAATTAGTGCATCAGGAGAGGGGGTTTGAAGCTGAACCCGTGGGCGTTCTTCCCCCTGCCCCAGAACTTCCTCTTCCCATGCAGGAGTCATTAAGGGGATTTCTGAGCCTGGGATCTGCTAGTAGCCAAGCTGAAGAGCCCCAGAGGGAGAGCATGTACTATTACATGGGCCTCTTCATGTCTTGTGCCTACACTTGGCACAAACAGTCCAGGGCAAAAACCGCCCAAGCTTCTGCCTTCCAAGCTCTGGAGAAGGAAATTGCTTCTCTGAAAGAGGGGCAGGAGAAGCTAAAAGAGGAGAAAGAGAGGCTAGCCGCCCACTGGGGGCGTCAAGAGGGTTCTTACAAAGAGTCCCTGAGGGTGGCACAAAAGGCAAGGGAGGAGGCCAACAAACGACTGCACGAGGTGGCTCAATCCCAGGCAAGGCTTCTCAATGAGGTGGTCCCCCTTCGCACAAAGATCGCTGACCTTGAGGCGGCTGCAGAAACCTCTAAGGTATATCAGAAGAAACTCGAGGACCATTGCATGGACCGGGAGCAGAAGTTGGGGAAGATGGAGGTCGCTTTTGCAAACAAAACTTATGAGTGTACCCAGTTAACCACTGAGAAGGCCACCCTCCAAGTCAAAGTCCAAGAGTTGACCTCTGCCTTGGCCTCCAAGGACCGAGAGATGACCGCTCAAGCTGCCAACTTCAAGGTTGCTAAGGAGAAACTAGTTGAGGAATCCGCCTCTAGTTTCGTCGAAGGGTTTGCTGAGGCTCTTGTCCAAGCTGCCTGCGTGAACCCAGGCATCAACGCCACTGGGTGCAGCCCTTTGAACGAAGTGGTTGATGGCAAGCTCGTGCCTTTGGAGGCCCCTGAAGAATAGCCTCACTTTGTGTTTCGACTCAATATCTGGCATGCATATGATTGCTTTTTTGCTTAATTTGCAACTGTCGCGAACTTTGTCTGTAATTATTACTCTTGATCTTTGCTTAAATGCTTATTTAAAACTTTATCTTCACATGCTTCCAACTTCTCTTGCACTTTTATCTGCTTTCTTTCCTACATCAAAGGCCCAACTGGTGCTTGCCTTCAATGTATTTCTCGGTTGCTTCTCTTTCACTCTTTAGGTAGCGCGTGTTTCTCCCTCTTATTCTTTCTTCTTAAGGTGTGAGGCACACCTTTTAACGACTCATGCTTCTGTGCTTCTTCTTCTTAATCTTCGAGTTTCTTTTTCCCTCTAAACTTGTGAAATCTTCGGCCTGCTCCCTACTTACCTTTTCGGGGCCCAAGGCCCTCGTAGCCGAAGGCAGTACTGACTTTCTCATCGATTTGGGATGACAGGGGAGTCTCTTTTTCTTTGGCCTCGACATCGCTCGGAGGCGCGAAGGCCTTATCCTAGTTGTGCTGAATGTCTACGCCCAAGGAGAGACCTGCTCTGGGTGTCCTCAGCGTGTCTAAATACTTTGGGACTAAGTCGTACTTTGGTGCCCACGCCCTGCTATTCATACTTGAGGAGGGGGCGTCCCAAAGGAATCCCTTAGCCCCTGCTCAAGGAGTATGCGCCCGGATTTTAACTTATACTGATATCTGGTACCGGCGCTAGCTATTCATACTTGAGGAGGGGGCGTCCCAAAGGAGTCCCTTACCCCCTGCTCAAGGACTAAGCGCCCGGATTTTAACTTACACTGATATTTGGTACCAGGGCTAGCTGTTCATGCTTGAGGAGGGGGCGTCCCAGAGGAATCCCTTAGCCCCTGCTCAAGGACTAAGCGCCCGGATTTTAACTTACACTGATATCTGGTACCGGGGCTAGCTGTTCATACTTGAGGAGGGGGCGTCCCAAGGGAATCCCTTAACCCCTGCTCAAGGACTAAGCGCCCGGATTTTAACTTACACTGATATCTGGTACCGGGGCTAGCTGTTCATACTTGAAGAGGGGGTGTCCCAAGGGAATCCCTTAACCCCTGCTCAAGGACTAAGCGCCCGGATTTTAACTTACACTGATATACCTGTTATTTCGCTCCAGGCTTGACTTCCACTTGATTACCTGGTGGCGATGCCTACTTCTGGCGACGCCTTGTCCTGGCGATGCCTTATCTTGGCCTTGCTATCTTAGCGACGCCTTCTTTGGGCGACGTCCTTTCTTGCCGAAGCCTCGTCTTGGCGACGCCTTACCTTGGCGACGCCTTGTTCGGGCGACGCCTTACCTTGGCGACGCCTTGCCCGGGCGACGCCGATATTGTCTTTTTCTTTGATCTTAGGTTTTACAAGGCAAGGAAAAACTAAGGCAAATATATCTTTAAACTTTCCTTTTCTTTATTTGGGTGACCTCATTAAAAAACCCTCGAGAGGGAAAAAGAGTGCCCCCTTTACAAAATCTTAACTGAAATAAAACTTCAAATTTGTCGCGTTCCAACTACGTGGGATGGGGCCTCCTTCTAGAGTCTCTAGCTTGTACGACCCATTCCCTTTGGCCTTGGTTACTCTGAACAGTCCAGTCCACTTGGGAGACAGTTTATTTTCTATCTCGTAAGGGTGAGCCTTCCTCAGGACCAAATCCCCGACCTGAAATTGTCGTATCTTCACCTTGGAGTTGTATTGACGCTCCATTCTTCTCTTCACGGCCTCAGCCTTAATTTTCGCTTCTTCTCTAGCTTCATCTATCAGGTCCAGGTTCACCCTCCTTTCTTCGTTGGACTCTTCCGCCACGAAACCTAGGAAACGGGGCGAGATTTCGTGTATCTCCACTGGGATCATGGCGTCCGATCCGTACACCAGGCTGAAAGGTGTCTCCATGGTAGTGGATTGAGGCGTGGTGTGGTAAGCCCATACAATCCTTGGCACTTCTTCTGCCCATGCCCCTTTAGCCTTCTCTAATCTGCGCTTCAATCCTCTCAACAAAACTCTGTTTGCTGATTCGACCTGCCCATTTGTCTGGGGGTGTTCGACTGACGCGAATACCTGCTTGATTCCTACTTCTGTACATAACTTCCCCAACTGCTGGCTCGCGAACTGGGTGCCATTGTCTGAAATGAGACGCCTTGGCACCCTAAAACGACATACAATGTTTTTGCAAACAAAGTGTTGTACCTTGTGGGCGGTGATCTGTGCCACCGGCTATGCCTCTATCCACTTGGTGAAATATTCGATGGCAACGATCAGGTATTTCATCTGCCTTATTGCCAATGGAAACGGGCCTAGGATATCAATTCCCCAGGTGTGGAAAGGCCACGGGCTGTATATGGATCTTAACTCCTCTGGCGGCGCCTTGTGCCAATCGGCATGCCTCTGACACTGCTTGCAATGCTGGGCGTATCGTACACAATCCTCTCTTACTGTTGGCCAGAAGAAACCTGCACGTATCACCTTGGACGCCAAGGATCTTCCTCCACGTGGCTCCCACAAATACCTTCGTGAAGTTCGACCATTATCCTGGTGCACTCATCGCCGCTTACGCACGTCAAGATAGGGTGCGTAAACCCATGCCTGAACAATATCCCATCCACTAAGGTGTACCTGGCGGCGTTCCTCTTAGTCTTCTTGCCCTCCTCTGGCTCTGCTGGGAGGATCCCATCCGCCAAGTATCGCCTGTAAGGGGTCATCCAAGTGTCACCTTCCTCCAAAGCGCATACCTGTACACTCCTTTCTTCATCTGGCGAGGCTACATAAGTACTAATGCAAGGTGCCCTCACCGTCTCTTGACTCAACGAGCGATGACTCCTTGGTTTTCCTCTCGTTGTACTAACGTGAAGGACGTCTACCCTGAGGGTCTCCTGTATTACGGTCCTCTGCTTTCCCCCTTTGCCTGAGCTGGCCAGCTTGGCAAGCAGGTCAGCACTGGCATTTTGCTCCCTGGGGACATGCACCAGCTCAAACGCAGCGAAGGCTCTTTTCAATACCTCGACGTACCTCAGATACGCAGCCATCCGTGGGTCCTTCGCTTGGTACCCCCCTGTTACTTGTCCTGTGACTAATTGTGAGTCACTCTTTGCCAAGAGGCTCTGAGCACCCATTTCTTTATCCAAAAGCATCCCGGCAATCAACGCCTCGTACTCCGCCTGGTTGTTGCTTGCCTTGAAGGCGAAGCGCAAAGCCTGTTCGATTAACACACCATTAGGTCCTTCCAGGATTATTCCAGCGCCGCTCCCTTGCTGGTTGGAAGATCCATCCACTGAGAGCATCCACTGTGCCCCTGCTTCCACCTCTTGAGGATCTCCTCCTGGTGAAAGTTCTGCTACAAAGTCAGCATAGACCTGGCCTTTGATGGATCCCCGGGGCTCGTACTGGATGTCAAATTCTGACAATTCCACTGCCCAGCGTACCATCCTCCCGGCCACGTCTGGCTTCTGGAGTACCTTCTGGATGGGAAGGTCCGTCATTACCACCACCGTGAAACTGTGGAAATAGTGGTGAAGCCTTCATGCTGAGAATACTACTGCCAGTGCTGCCTTCTCTAGTGACTGGTATCTTGACTTTGGGCCTTGCAAAGCCTTGCTTACGAAGTATATTGGCCTCTGTACTTGGTCTTGTTCCTGGACCAGTACAGAGCTAATGGCCCATTCTGTTACTGCAAAGTATAGGCGGAGGGGGACGCCTACTTGTGGCTTGCAAAGCACGGGTGGCGTCGCCAAGTACTCCTTCAGCTTGAGGAACGCTGCTTCGCACTCGTCTGTCCACGTAAAACGACTATTCCTCTTGAGGCATTGGAAATAGTGGTGCCCCTTTTCCCACTAGCTGATACGAATCTCGACAATGCTACCATTCGCCCCGTCAGTTGTTGAACTTCCTTCACTGAAGTTGGGCTCCTCATGGCGATGATGGCTGCACACTTGTCAGGATTCGCTTCTATTCCTCTTTCCGTGAGCATGAAACCTAGGAAATTTCCTGCCTCTACGCCGAAGACGCACTTCTCTGGGTTCAACTTTAGGTGGTACTTCGATATGGTGGCGAACAACTCTTCCATATCAGCTGTGTGTCGGCCCCTCTCGCTCGAGGTCACCACCATGTCGTCTACGTAGGCCTGCACGTTTCTTCTTAGCATCGGTGCAAGGATTTTGTCCATCAATCTCTGGTAGGTGGCGCCTGCATTTTTCAAACCAAATGGCATTACCTTATAACAGTAGCTACATGTATTTGTCATAAACGCCGTTTTGCTTTCGTCCCTGGGATGCATCTTGATCTGATTGTAACCTGAGAATGCAACCAAGAAACTCAGCATCTTGCTGCCCGAGGCACTGTCTACTAATGTGTCAATGTTGGGGAGTGGGTACGAATCCTTCGGGCATGCCTTGTTCAGATCTGTGAAGTGTACACACATCCTCCACTTCCCATTTGCCTTCTTGACTAGGACTACGTTGGCTAGCCACTCGGGGTATTGTATTTCCCTGATGTGCCAAGCGTTTAGTAGCTTCTGAGTCTCTTCCTTCACGACGAGGCATCGCTCCTCGTTGAACTTCCTCCTTCTCTGCCGCACAGGGCGGGCCTTGGTGTCCATGGTAAGGCGATGGGACAAGAAATCTGGGTCGATACCTGGCATGTCTGCTGCGGTCCATGCAAATGTGTCTAGGTGCCGCGAGATCACTGCCGTTACCTCTCTTTGTTCTTCCCGGCTCAAGTGGCGTCCTAATTTGAACGCCTTATCCCCTATTTGTCTTTCCACCACGTTGTCCTCTGGTTGGGGTTGCTCACGCTGCACGCTCGCCGGGCGAGACTCGGTCATGGGATCCTCTTCCATGGGCGTCGCCTCCTCGGGTGTCGCCTCCTCTGACTCTTCTTCCATAGGCAAGGCGCCGCAACGTCTTCCCTTTGTGCATACGTCATCCACAGGCATCGCCTCTGTAGGTAAAGCGTCGTCGGGCGTGGACTCCGTGGGCATCGCCTCTTCTACGGATTCTAGCTCTGTTGACGAGCCTGAAACGAGAGGTCGTTCAATTACCATCACCACGCCTCTCTTTGTTTTTAAACTATTCTCCTAGCACTTTCGGGCTTCTTCCTGGTCTGACTTGATGACTATCACTTTGCCGCTAAGGTCTGGCAACTTCATCTTCATGTGGCGAGTGGAAGGTACTGCCCTCAATCTGTTTAGGGCGGGTCTGCCCAACAAAATGTTATAGGCTGAGTTGGCGTTAACCACCAGGTACCAGATACTTTCGGTACGTGACGCCGTTCCATCAGTGAACGTCGTCCTCAGCTCCAAGTACCCACGTACCTCCACTGTGTTATCTGCAAATCCGTACAAGCATCCGGTATAGGGTCTCAAGAGGTCTGGGGACAACTGTAGCTTGTTGAAGGTCGTCCAGAACATGACATCTGCGGAACTGCCCTGGTCGACGAGGACCCTATGTACCTTCCTTCCTGCTGTAACTACTGAGATGACCACAGGGTCATTGTCGTGAGGGACGACATCCCGTAGGTCAGCCCTTGTGAACACAAGGTCTGATTCCCAAGGGTCGTCCGGAAATTCCTCTGCAACTGAATTTACTGACCTCACATACTTTTTACGTTGAGAGGCAGTGGACCCTCCTCCAGAAAATCCACCAGAAATGGTGTGAACCTCCTCATGGACTGGCATCTCGTGTGCCTGGCCTTCCTCTTGTACTGCCGTGGCTGCCGTTGTAGTGGGCCCTGCGAGGTAATCCTTTAGGAAACCACTCTTCACAAGCTCATCCAACTGATAGCCCAGCGCCAAACAGTTGTTAATATGATGTCCAAATGCTTCGTGGAATTCGCACCACGATTCCTTGTGGGGCCCTAAAATTTTGTCAGTCTTCGCTGGAGGCCTCAATCTGTCTGCTATGTTGGGCACAACGATGAGGTCTTTGAGCTCCACCACAAAGTTGTGCCTCAGTGGTCTACTTCCCTCTCTTCTTCCTTCCACTCGGCCCCTAGGCGGGGCCCTCCTCACCTCGTAGGTGCGCTTCTTGTCTGGGTTCCTTCTCTCTGTGGCAGCTTCGTGGATCGTAGCAAGTTGTGTGCGTACCTGCGCCCTTGGTCGTGCAGGTGCAGCAGGCATGCACTTCTCGTAGGCCTCGCCCTCTGAGGCAATGTGCTCCAACGCTCGTCGCCTCACTTCAGCAAAGGTCTTGGGAAGCTTGCAGTTAAGCGACTTACCAAAAGACCCGGGTCGCACCCCCTTCCTGAATGCGTATGCAATCATGGGTTCATCGGTGGTACCCACCTTCACTACTTGTGCTCCAAAGCGGCTTATGTATTCCTTCAGGATCTCACCTTGGAATTGTTTCACGTCGAAAAGGTCGTACGAAACTGGGGCTGGGGCCCTGTTGGCTAAATACTGTTCTCTGAACAGCCGCGAGAGCTGGGCGAAAGACGTGAACTGACCCTCTGGAAGGCTGATGAACCAATCTATAGTCATTCCCGTCAACGTGCTCATGAAAAGCTTGCACCTCGCGGTGTCGGAACCGCCTACCAGCAACATCTGCGTGTGGAACGCCGTGAGGTGTGCCTCAGGATCCTCCACCCCTGTGAAGGTCACCTTGGGCCCCGTGAACGTACTGGGTATCGCCGTCTCCAGGATTGCCTGCGAGAATGGTGTTGTGAATTCCCTAGGTGGGGATGCGGCCTAAGGTTCATCTCCGCCGCGCCACCCACGGTGCAACTCCTCGTTGGTACGATGGAGTTCATCGTTTCTTGCTTGAGAGGCTGCAAGATCCGCTCGCATGCGCTCCTGCTCCACTTTCGAGGCCGCCATTGCGTCCTGCAGCCCTTGCATCATGCCCATGAGTTGTTGCATGGTCATTTCTTCACTCCTAGCGCGTGCTGGTCTCGTGGTCATGGCTTTCTGGAAAATTTCGTAACTTGTCTAGGTCTTAAGAACTGGAACTGAGAATCTTGTGTGGTGGGACTGACGTTTTAGATCCGCCCCACGGTGGGCGCCAAATGTTCCGGCCGGCTGACCAGGATCGTCTACGTACGTGGCTTGTCCTCGCAGGCTAGGGCACCTTCGTTTGGCTCTATCAGTGAGTACCTGAAAAGAAGTGAACAAATTCGTCTTTGCGTATCTGTGTGTATTAGGTTAACACTCGGATCCCCCTCTTCAAACGTCCCAAGGTTCCTTTTTATACACATCCAGCATTTAAAGCGCGCTGAAGCACATTGAAAGCGTATATAAATGTCCCCTAAAACATTTGATACGTAATCTTAAATTAGCGCGTACCTTAGCAAACTTTCACTGAAACCTTTAATGGGCACGTGTGCATTGCCATGTGGCCTTCTGACTTGACCGTTTATTCTGTGCAAAGGGTCCCTCAGCGCCGCAACCCAACTTAGGGTTATTCTATTGTGTGAGCTTCCCTTCGAAGTACTCTCTGGCACGTGGGCCGACTTTCTGGGTGCCAACCCACGCTTCCCAATCACTAGTCACTCACCATGGGGGTCGTATCTATCTCAGGGTCTCCCAGCAGTGGCATGGGTACTTCACGAGTCAGGTTACCCCCTACTGGTACTAGAACTTATGGCCTTGAAATCACCTTTCTTTTCTCTTTACTACTGTTCTGTATGGTCGAGGCTCGAAGCCTCTCTGGCGATGTCTTTACTCGGTGATGCCTCTTCTGGACGATGCCTCTCTTGGGCGATGCCTCTCTTGGGCGACGCCTCACTTAGGCGATGCCTCAGCGAGGCGATGACTCGAGCGGTCAACCTGTTGACTTCTCTTCCTTGGGTCCCTTGAAGGGTCCCACTATGCGTTGACTCTGACCTTTGGTCAACGCCCGGGGACGGGACGGTACAAATTATTAAAATATAACTTAGTAAATAAATAATACAATAAATAAATTTAAACTAATATATATTATTTTTTTAAATCTTACTAGAAAATAATGTTTTCCATTAAATAAAGTAAATTTTTTTTTTCAAAATTGTTAGTTCATTGTAAAAATCAACAAACATAAATTAATTTTAAAAAATAGTTAATTATTATATTTATTAAATAATTATTAGAAAGAATTTTTACTTATTCATTTAAATTTGTATATTAAAAATTTTGTATATTAAAAAAATTTGAAACCGTTACATTATTTTGTTCTTGTCGGTTGAATCATTCGTCGGTTGATTCGAACGGCAATCCCTGACCCTCCTATCTCCGCTCGAGAAACGAATTTCCTTGGTTGAAGAATCTTTCACCTACTAAGACAAAGGGCGCCTTCATGGCCGTTTGCACTTCGACGCTCAAGTTAGTATTAGGGCAAAGAAAGACTAAGTGTATAAAGTAGTTTCAGTCTTAGAAACTATGTCCCTTGTTAGGGTTCTTAGCATCCTTTATATAGGTTGAAACTAGGGTTTACCTTTGTTCAGTTACCCATGTCTAGGGTTCCTTGAGAACGACCTTGCGCCGCTATTACACAATCTTAGCATAATCTGGCACATAGGACTTCCCTTAACTGAAGTGCAACGACTAACAGTATGGCCGCCTAGGTACCAACTTGTGCACCAAATCTCTGGGGCCATTTGCTCTGCGGGTGCCCTAAGTATTCACGTGCCATGCATGCAGCTTCCCTTGGAAACCCTAACCCTAACGGGCCTTAGCGCCTCCAAGAACTATTTACTTGTGTCGCGCTTGAATGCGCTATACATACCACCTGCATGGATCCCTCGTGTCTTAGGGCTTCCTCCCATCACTAATGTTTAATTGGTAACTACAGTAATTATGGGGCCCACCTTACGTGGTCATTCATAACTGCTCAGACCACCGACGTCTGATCTCTCCCTCTGTTGGCGCGGTCCGATGTCGATCCTTGACGTCGATGTTCGAGGACTGATCGGTACACAAGCCTCCCAGTCTCGAGCTGTAACTTGTTCTAGCGAAGAGACTTAGTGATCGCCCTAGGCGACCTACGTGGCACTGGGTGACAGGATGTGAACAGTACATCGAAGTGACGTCTCACCATACTTTTTAAATCAGCGCTCACGTGCCAAGTGTTGAACCAAGTGGTGTTCAAGTTTTGAAGAATCCAAATCCTTTGAAGGATGTTGAAGCCTCTGTTGTGCTTGATGTTGCTGTGCTGGTTTAGCTTAGTTCTGGGGTAGTTTAGATGTTGTAATCCACCCTTTGATTAAATCTAAAGCATAGGCATTCTCAATCTTTGTGAAAGTAAAAGGTTTTCAAAACTAAGTTAAAACAATCGATTGTTTTGTCGAAACAACCGATTGTTTATACTTAGGTGTTTTGAGAAAAAGATTGAAAACTGTTTTTAAAATGGTTGAACTGTTAAGTACCAAAACAACCGATTGATTCGAGGAAACAACCGATTGTTTGTTTTGGGACCATAACAGAAAAATTGTTTTAGCTTTGACTGAGCTTTAAATGATTTAACTGCCTACGCTCCAGTCATTAAATGCTTTGACCAATCTTTTAATGCAATTTAAGAGTTTGTTAAGATTTGATAACAAACTACATCTTTGAATATATTCAGAAAAACAGATTTGACAATTAACAATCTTTGACAAGTTTTTTGCTAAGAGTTTTTGAGTTTTTCAAAGAGCAGAGATTGCTAAGAGTTTGTGATTGATCAAAGTGTATGGAATAGGATTCTGCTTGTATTGATTTCAGATTATCTTCTGTAACAAGTGTAATCCTTGTACTCTGTTGAACAAGTTTCGTTTATGTGTTTTGCTGATATTGGGTGTGTGTTCTTGAGGGGATCAAGATCAGCAATCTTAGTGATGGTATGTTGGCCAAGGAGAGTGTGTTTCTTGAGGTGTTCAAGGTCATTCTCTTGGTTTTTGTGTAAGTGATCAAGGTGTGATTGCTTAGTGGATTTCCTCAGGGTTTCTGAGAAGACTGGATGTAGCTCTGGATTTGGAGTGAACCAGTATAAACAACTGTGTACAATCTCTCTATCCCTATCTCTTTAAATTCAGTTGTGTCATTTGATAAATGTTATAAACAACCGATTGTTTTTCCAGTATTGTGGTTTTGCTTTATGTTTTGAAAAACTGAATTCTTAATCAAGGTTTTATTGAAGTTTTTTCATTCTAGACTTAAAAGTTTACGAAAATCTTTCTTAAACAATTCACCCCCCTCTCGTTTAAGGTCATACATTCTAATAATTGGCATCAAGAGCTTGGTTCTTGAAAGTTATTCAAGTTGATCTAAAAATCCTTTTTCTATGGTTGGAAAACTATCCTTTGAGGAGGGTGCTTCAATCTACAAACCACCTTTATTCTGTGGATTGAATTATAAGTTTTGGGAAGCAAGAATGAAAATATTTATTGAATCTATTGATAAAAGAATTTGGGATTCAATTGAGAATGGTCCTTACATTCCAAAGTTCAAAAAGGGTAATTCTTTCATTACAAAACCTTTGTCTAAATGGACAAATGGTGAATGTAAGATGGCTTAGCTTGATCGGTTTGCTCAAAACATTATAGCTTCTGCACTAGATACTAATGAATATTTCAGGATATCAAAGTGCAAAACTGCCAAGGATATGTGGGAGACTCTCAAGGCTGCTCATGAACCAAGGGAAGCAATGACAAAGAGTCAAGCAAGAAGGAGAAGAAGGCAAAATAAGAAAAGCCTCAATCTTTGCTTCATGACCAGAAGGGAGGATGACTCAAGTAGTGTAAGTTCATCAAACTCTTCAAACTCTGAAAATTATGGTCAATTGCTTCAAGTCTTTCAAGAAACGCATGAAGAAGCCAACCGATTGGCTCTCTTGAACAATCGGTTAAAAGAAAAGAACAGTTGGCTTGAAAACAGAGTAAAGGCACTGGAAGAGGATTTAGAAAATTCAAAAACAGATTTTGAAAATCTGGAAATCATTTATAAAAACTCCTCTTGCAAGTGTGATACTCTAGTTTGTGAAAATTGCGAAAATCTTGAAAAGAAGGTCCACTATCTTGTTAAAACAGTGGATAAGCTTTCTAAAGGCCAATCCAACTTTGAGAGTGTTCTAGCATCTCAAAACTGTGTTTTTGGAAAAGCTGGATTGGGTTTTAATCCACAAAACAAACAAGATAGATTTTCAAAATCATTTTCGAAAATGCCAGAAAAACAATCGATTGGACCATCGAAACAACCGATTGTTACATGCTTCTATTGCATGAAAAGAGGTCATTCTGTGAGGTTCTGTAAAATCAGAAAACATGTTGTTCCTAAAGGTATTATGAAGTGGATTCCTAAGGGAAATAAAGCTTTAATTGATGAGTATAAACCAGATGGACCCACATTCATAAGGGGACCAAATCTATGTACTTGAAAATCTCTTTTGTAGGAAATCTTGGAGGAGAGCAAGCAACTATGGTACTTGGATAGTGGATGCTCCAAGCATATGATAGGGGACAAATCAAAGTTCCTGAGTATCTCCTTCAAACAAGAGGGACATGTCACCTATGGAGACAACAACAAAGGAAGAATTCTCGGGAGAGGATCCATAGGAGATGAGAAAATCTTGGTAATCCATGATGTGCTTTTTGTTGAAGGCCTTAAGCATAATCTGCTGAGCATTAGCCAACTATGTGACAAGGGGTATCAAGTGATGTTCAAGACAAACACAAGTGAAATCTGTCTACCCAACACCAAAGAGGTAATGTTGGTAGGTAAGAGAGTTAATAATGTGTATCTTCTAGATATCTCTTCACCATGTTCAATTGGATGTCTTCTATCCAAGCAAGATGAATCTTGGCTTTGGCATAGAAGAATTGCTCATATTCACATGAATCATTTGAACAAGCTTATTTCAAAAGATCTTGTGATTGGGCTGCCAAAACTCAAGTTTGAGAGGGATCACATTTGTGAAGCATGCCAAAAAGGGAAACAAGTGAAAAGTTCTTTCAAAATTAAAAATGGTGTTTCTTCTTTGAGACCTCTTGAACTTCTTCACATGGATCTCTTTGGACCCTCAAGAACTATGAGTCTTGGTGGAAATTATTATGCTCTTGTTATTGTTGATGATTTTTCTAGGTACACTTGGACTCTTTTCTTGGAATCAAAGAGTGATGCCTTTGCTGCATTCAAAAAGCTAGCAAGAAGACTACAAAACACAAAGAACAACAACATAGGTTCTATAAGGAGTGATCATGGAGGAGAATTTCAGAATGAAAAGTTTAGCAAATTCTGTGAGAAGTTGGGAATTCTGCACAATTTCTCTGCTCCAAGAACACCACAGCAAAATGGAGTGGTAGAGAGGAAGAACAGGTCTCTTGAATAGCTAGCAAGGACAATGCTTAGTGAATCATCGCTTCCTAAGTACTTTTGGGCAGATGCAGTGAGCACCTCATGTTATGTGATGAATATGGTACTTATAAGGCCTATTTTGAAGAAAACTCCATATGAACTCTTCAATGGAAGGAAGCCTAACATCAGTCATCTCAAAGTCTTTGGCTGCAGCTGTTTCGTTCTCAACAATGGAAAAGAAAACTTGGGAAAGTTTGATGAGAAAGCGGACCTTGGTATCTTCATTGGTTATTCACTCACAAGTCATGCATATAGAGTATACAACAAGAGGTTGATGACTGTAGAAGAATCAGTTCACGTTGTCTTTGATGAGGTAGATCGCAGTATCAATCAAATCCCAAAGACCAGTGTTGAAGAAGATGAACAAAACATCAGTTTGGAGAAGCTGGAAATCTGTGCAGAAAAACAACCGGTTGAAATTTTGCAACAGAGTGAGCTGCCCAAGGAATAGATGATTCCTAGAGATCTGTCAGTGGATAATGTTCCCACCGGTTGACCGGGATCGTCTTTGCGCGTGGCCTGTCCTCGTGAGCTAGGGCACCTTCGTTCCGCTCCGTCTGTGAGTACCTGAAAAGAAGTGAACAAAGGGGCGCCCTCACGGCCGTTTGCACTCCGACGATCAAGTTAGCTAGCGAGAAACATCAAAGGGGTGACGCACCCCCGTATCGGAACACTTGAACGAATGCTCTGAGGGTGGTCGAATAACTGTGTAATTGAATGACTAAATAACTAGTACTTTAGGGCTAAAACTGTGTTGCCCTAATTGCCTTGTGCTCACAGCTGGGTGCACCGTCAAGAACAATTAGGGTTTGTGCTCTGTGTGACTATGAGAATTAGGTTAAAACTCCCTCCCTTTTCAAACGACCCAAGGCCCTTTTTTATATACCTTCTGCATTTAAAGCGCATTGAAGCGCATTGAAGGCGTATAAAAATGTGCCTTGGAATGTACGAATCTTAACTTACTTAATGCGTACCTTGGCAAAGTTTCCCTGAAACCTTTAATGAGCACGTGGGCATTGCCACGTGCCCCTCTGACTTGATCGTTATTCTGTGCAGAGGGTCCCACAGCGCCGCCACCCAACTTAGGGTTTTTCCATCGTGTGAGCCCTCTTCTCTGCGAAGTGCTTCTGTCACGTGGGTTGACTTTTTGGGTGCCAACTCATGCGCCCCAATCACTAGTCACTTGCCCTGGGGGTGTATCTACCTTTCTCTCGTATCATGCACGTGGTTCTCCCCTGGTCATGGCCCTCTCATGGGTCGTATCTGTCCCAGGGTCTCCCAGCAGTGGCATGGATACTTCACGCGTCAGGTTTACCCCCTTCTGGCACTAGAACTCTTGAAGCCACCTTTCTCTTCTCCTTGCTACTGTTCTGAACTGTCGAGGCCCGATGTCTCTCTTGGGCGACGTCTTACTTTAGGCGATGTCCCCTCTCGGGCGACGTCTTACTTAGGCGACGTCTTTCTGGGCGATGTCTTACTTAGGCGACGTCTTACTTGGGCGATGTCTCCTCTTAGGCGACGTCTTACTTGGGCGACGTCTTTCTGGGCGATGTCTTACTTGGGCGACGTCTTACTTGGGCGATGTCTCCTCTCGGGCGATGCCTCGAGCGGTCGACCTGTTGACTTTTCCTTGGGTCCCTTGAGGGGTCCCATCATGCGTTGACTTTGACTTCTAGTCAACGCCCGGGTACGGGACGGTACACAAGCCCCCCAGTCTTGAGCTGATACTTGTTTCAGCAAAAAGACTAAGGCCTCACCCATTATCCACATGGCATTCTTGTCTTTACTGAACTCACACGCTTGAACTTCCTCGCCTGAACCCCCAACAGCTTCAACTGAGTTTACTGGGAAATCCGGCGATGTGCTTCTTGCGGCGATGCCAGACCACCTGATCTTCCGTTATCTAACACGGCAATGACATCAACTCGGCGAAAACCGATTATGTATACTGTAGAACGCCACTTCCACAAACGGCGACTATTTGACATCTTGACCACCCGCCTTTCTCTTGTCCACGTCATCACATCTGATGACCTGATCGGTACACAAGCCCCCCAGTCTTAAGCTGTGACTTGTTCAGCGAAAAGACTAAGAGGTTGCATTTTCGACGACCTATGTGGCTTTAACTTATCTATTGTGCGATCACCTGATAACTTGGTTGGTTTTCACTCAACCCAATTAACTTGACTTCTCGACCACCCGCCTTTCTCTTGTCACCTGATGACCTGATCGGTACAGATAACATCATAGGGCAGATAAAGGAAGGTGTCTCCACACGTAGCTCCATCTCAAACTTCTGCAGGCACACAACTTTTGTCTCTCAAATTGAACCAAAGTCAATTGAGGAAGCTCTCAAGGATGAGAAGTGGGTTGAAGCTATGCATGAAGAGCTGAATCAGTTTGCAAGGAATGAGGTATGGTTTCTTGTCCCTAAAACTAATGAAATGAATATTATTGGTTCGAAATGGGTTTTCAGGAACAAGTTAGACGAGGATGGTGTGATCACTAGTGTACCGCCCTGGTGGTCGGGTGCGATGACGTGGCATCCTGTTACAGTGTAGGCGTGTTGACAAGGCGCCAGGTTGGCAGTTGGGAAGGAAGTCGGGAGGCACGTGTAGTCGCCGATAGTTAAGTTGGCGTGTTCCGATCTCCAGCTTACCGGAATAGGCGATCGCCAGGTTGAGGACAAAGTCGCCAGATGCAGACTCAGGCGACCAGGCAGTCGGAGATCGCCAGAACAAGCACATCGCCGAAGTTAAAGGAGAAGCAGATTATGAAGGCGGCCGGCGAGACCACAGGGAAGGTGTATGAAGGCCCTACCTCGCCAGTTTCAGTAGAGATCGCACTCTTGAGTTAGCTATGCACTGGGCAGCACCATGCATAGGTAACTTAGCCAAAACGAGAGTAGAAGTAGCGCCAAGTCAGGGAGCCTCCAGATGATGGCACGTGTACAGTTGGATACGAGCCACGTGTCCAAGTCTGTAACTGCCAGGAGAGAGAAAACCACCAGGTATATAAGAGTTCCTAACAGATTTTCTAAGGTACGCGCGTTCAGTTCATACACTTTACGCTTGCGAGTGACAGAGCTGTTTGTGAGAGAGATTTGCACGGTTCCAGTTCTTAGTATTTGGTGATACCTTCACTGACTTGAGCGTCGGAGTGCGATCGGCCGCAGCGGCGCCGTATCGTTTTCTTTGCAGGTTCTTGAGATAGATACAGAGGAGGAACGGAGGTGGAAAGCGGCGCGCACGTCGATCCTTTGACGAGGCATTCTCCAGCGCTCCGGTCAACAGGCAGGATCATCAGGCGCCCACCGTGGGGCCGTGTAAAACGTGCTCCCATCCACAGCGTGAGTTCGTGGAGGTTTTCAAGGTTTTCTGCGCGGTTGTGTGCTGGTGCAACCGTCGTTCTTGGTTTCTTTGAGTTTCGTTCGGTGAAGTTTGTGTTTTAAACCGTTCGCTTGGCTTTTCGATCGGTGGATTCGAGTTCTTTCGTTTGGTTGTTTGGTTCGCGGGGAAACGGTGGTTTTTGGTGAAGCTGCGATTTTCTTCGAAGGTTTGCGGTGTTCTTGAAGTTCTTGCGCAGTTTCTTGAATCTTCTCCGATCGATCGCTGATTCGTTCGTGGTTGAAGTGTTATTTGCTGTATTTCCGTGGTTCGCTGAAGTTAATGAGAAAGATGAGAAGCAATCGTTCCAGCCCCGTGGCTCCCGTCGCAGCTGAAGGCGACGCCGCCATGACCATGGCACAGATGGCAGAAATGATGCGCTCATTGCAGGCCACTGTGGAAGCCTCGCGCGTCGAGCAGGCAAGGATACATGAAGACCTGGTCGCCTCTCGCGCCAGAAACGAGGAGCTCAGCAAGGTAGCTGAGGAGCTACGTCGAGCTCTTCAGGAGCAGCAGGTTCGTTCTTCCGCTGAAGAGGTGGCACCATCGACGCCGCCTCGTGTTTTCCCAATGCCTTTCATTCAGGCGATTACCGACACGCCAATTCCCACGAGCGTGGTCCCAGTTAAAGCTGTTTTTACTGGCGTGGAAGATCCAGAGGCTCATCTGACCACGTTCCACACACAGATGATGCTGTCAGGGGGGTCGGATGCTGTCTATTGTAAGATGTTCGTGAGCACGCTCCAGGGGACGACGATGGAGTGGTTTGTGAGCCTGCCTAATGGCCACATAACCAATTTTCAGCAATTCTCGAAAATCTTTGTCGAGCAGTATATTGTGAACAAGGCACCGCCCAGAGTGTCCTATGATCTGTTTGATATAAGGCAGTACCATGGGGAGTCCCTCAGAGACTACCTCAATCGCTTCGGAGCACAGATGGTCAGATCGCCGGCAAAGGATGAAGAAATGCAGGTTTATGCCTTCAAGAAGGGCGTGCAGCCAGGGCCATTCTGCGAAGCCTTGATCAGGGCTCATCCAGCGACGTTTGCTGAAGTCAGGCGACTTGCGGTGGCTCACATCGCCGACGAGAGTGAGGTCGCCGAGAAGAGAGGCAGTGTGGCTCCCGTCAGGCCACGCGCCCAAACCAGGATCCAGCCACAGAGGGTGCTGGAAACGGCGGCGGCGGCCAGAAAGGATCAAAGGACTCGCTATCCTTATGATAGGAGAAACAAGGGAAGAAGCCAAGCACGCCAACCGCCAGCACGCCAACAACCAGCACGCCGGGAATACAATCGCCCGCCTAAGCACAAATTCGTCATGGGACTAGCGGACCTGATTGCTATCCCTAACATATCTGCTAGGTTGAAGGCGCCCGAGAAGGTGGGCGACAAGGTGTTAGGGTCGAAGCCGGATGTCTGGTGCGAGTTCCACCAGTGCTTTGGCCACAACCTGGACTCGTGTTTGTCTTTAGGGTACCAGCTCGACGATCTGGTTAAGAGCGGGTTCCTAAACGACTATCTGCTGGACAGAAGGACCGGAGGAGCGTCGAGTTCCCAGCCGGCAGGGGGAGAAGCCCAGCAACACGAGATGCCTATCCATGGGGAGATCCACACCATTGCAGGGGGTTTCTCAGGTGGTGGATGCACCGCATCGCAGAGGAAAAAGTACGCGCGATCGGTGATGTCGGTGGACATGTTTGAAGATCACTCGCCCGAAGTGGACATTACGTTCACCAAGCAGGATCTTCGGGACGTTGTGCCTCACGACAACGATCCCATTGTTATTTCGTTGATCACGGCGGGGAGGAAGGTTCACCGAGTTCTGGTGGACCAAGGAAGTTCGGCAGACGTGATGTTCTGGTCGACTTTCACGCAGCTAGAATTGCCCCTTGACCAGCTGAGGCCCTATGGAGGGTGCTTATATGGGTTCGCTGGCGACCAGGTGGAAGTCAGGGGGTACATTGAGCTGAGAACCACGTTTACCGATGAGGCTGGGTCGAGGACGGAGAAAATCAAGTACCTCATCGTAAACGCCCCTTCAGCATATAACATCCTGCTGGGAAGGCCCACCCTTAACAGGATAGGCGCAATTCCATCGACTCGGCACATGAAGGTGAAGCTGCCGTCCATGGAAGGGGTGGTAATCACGATAAAGTCTGATCAGAAGGAAGCGAAAAAGTGCTATGAGAATAGCCTGAAAAATAAAAGATCAGTGAGCTATGTCACAACCACCCCACCGCCCGGTGTGAAGCCCAGACCGCCGATAATGGAGGAGGCCGCCGGAAGGGACGTAGAGATGGTAGATGCTGAGCTGGGGGAGAGGAATGCTGGCCTGGAGGAAGAAGAGGCGCGGAATCGCCCGGAGGAAGCAAGGGAACTCGGAATCGCCAAGGCGGTGATCGCCAGAGAATCAAGGCCCAAGCCCGTCGAGCAGTGGCTCGAGAAGGAGATCGGGGGGAAAGTTTTCAAGCTCGGAAGATCTCTGGAGGTCGATCTCCAGGACCAGATCGCCAAGGTGATTGAACGGCATCTGGACGCGTTTGCCTGGTCCGCTTCGGACATGCCCGGGATCGATCCCGACTTCTTGTGCCATCATCTGGCGATGGACAACATGGTGAGACCGGTGCGGCAAAGAAGGAGGAAATTTAATGAAGAGAGGAGGCAGGCGATCAAGGATGAGACCCAGAAACTCTTCGTTGCAGGCCACATTAGGGAAGTCCAGTACCCTGAGTGGTTGGCGAATGTCGTGCTGGTGAAGAAGAGCAACGGGAAATGGCGCATGTGCGTCGATTTCACCGACCTGAATAAGGCTTGCCCAAAGGATTCGTATCCTTTACCAAGCATTGATGCCCTGGTTGATGGTGCTGCAGGGTGCAAGCTGCTGAGTTTCCTGGACGCCTTCTCGGGCTATAATCAGATCAAGATGCATCCCATGGATGAAGAAAAAACAGCCTTCATGACGGAGAGGTCGTGCTACTGCTATAAGGTGATGCCGTTTGGGCTGAAGAATGCGGGGGCCACGTACCAGAGGCTGATGGACCGAGTACTTGCACCAATGCTAGGAAGGAACGTGCAAGCTTACGTCGATGACATGGTCGTGACCTCGCAGGAGAAAAGCAAGCACGTTGCAGACTTGGAAGAATTGTTCACGACGATCGCAAAGTTCAAGTTGAAGCTCAACCCGGAGAAATGCATTTTCGGCGTAGAGGCTGGAAAATTTTTGGGTTTTCTCTTGACTGAAAGAGGAATAGAAGCCAATCCGGACAAATGTGCCGCCATCTTGGCGATGAGAAGCCCGGCTACAGTAAAAGAGGTCCAGCAGCTGACAGGTCGGATGGCAGCCCTATCCCGCTTCGTGTCAGCAAGCGGAGAGAAGGGACATCCCTATTTCCAGTGCCTGCGGCGCAATAACAAGTTCGCTTGGACGAAAGAGTGCGAGGAAGCTTTCGTCAAGCTGAAGGAATATTTGGCGAGCCCGCCGGTTCTGGGCAAACCACTGGCGGGAATCCCTCTCAGATTGTATTTTGCTGTGACTGAGAGGGCGGTGAGTGCGGTGCTCGCCCAGGACCAAGATCAGGCTCAGAAGCCTATCTATTTTGTGAGCAAGGTGTTGCAGGGCCCAGAAACGAGGTATCAGGCCCTGGAGAAGGCTGCGCTGGCGGTGGTGTTTTCGGCGAGGAGGTTGCGCCACTACTTCCACAGCTTCACAATACTGGTGATGACTGACCTGCCCATCCAGAAGGTCTTGAAGAAGCCTGACGTTGCAGGAAGAATGGTGAAATGGGCAGTGGAGTTGTCAGAGTTTGACATTAAATATGAGCCTCGAGGCCCGATCAAAGGGCAAATCTTTGCAGATTTTGTAGTCGAGCTCTCTTCAGAGGCGACGCGGGTTGAAGGAGACGATTTCCGTTGGGTACTCTCGGTGGATGGATCGTCAAACCAGCAGGGTAGCGGTGCTGGAGTCATATTGGAAGGACCCAACGGCGTGCTGATCGAACAATCGTTGAGATTCGCCTTCAAAGCCAGCAACAATCAAGCAGAGTATGAGGCGCTGATCGCCGGGATTCTGCTGGCTAAGGAAATGGGAGCCAGAGTGCTGATGGCTAAGAGTGACTCGCTGCTAGTCACAGGGCAAGTAACAGGAGAGTTCCAGGCTAAGGATCCACAAATGGTGGCTTACTTGGCGTATGTGCAGGAATTGAAGAGTTCCTTTGCCTCTTTTGAAGTGGTGCATGTGCCCCGAGAACAGAATGCCCGAGCTGACTTGCTTGCTAAGCTCGCCAGCTCAGGCAAGGGGGGTAGGCAGAGGACAGTGATTCAAGAAACTTTGAAGACGCCGAGGGCATTTGTAGCAGATCACCTGGTCCTTCAGATAAGCAGGTCGACGGAGAGAGCAGCGAGAAGCCATAAGTCTTTGACGCAAGAAACTCTGAGATCGCCAAGAATCAGAGCATGTCGAGGAGAGAAGGTGGACGTGATGCAGGTCTGCGCCACCCATGAGCCAGACACGTGGATAACACAGTACAAGCGGTGCCTGGCGGATGGCCTCCTCCCGTTAGATCCAACAGAAGCTAGGAAGGTAAAGAAAAATTCCAGCAAGTATACATTGATTGATGGCGACCTGTACAGGTTTGGATTCACTCACCCACTCCTGGAATGTATACACGGCGAGAAGTGCACGAGGATTATGGCAGAGCTCCACGAAGGAATATGTGGAAGTCACGTCGGGGGTCGAGCTCTGGCCGCGAGGACTCTCCGTGCAGGCTACTATTGGCCATCCATGAGAGAAGATTGCAAGAAGTATGCCCAGTGCTGCAAACAATGCCAGCAGCACGCCGATTGGCACAAGGCACCTCCCGAGGAGTTGAAGTCGATCTATAGCCCTTGGCCGTTTCATACTTGGGGAATCGACATCCTGGGACCTTTTCCACTGGCGATCAGGCAGATGAAGTACTTGGTGGTGGCGATTGAGTATTTCACCAAGTGGATTGAAGCAGAACCAGTGGCCCAGATCACCGCGCACAAGATCGAAGGCTTTGTATGGAAGAATATTGTGTGCCGGTTTGGAGTGCCTAAGCGCCTGGTATCAGATAATGGGACTCAGTTTGCGAGCCACCTATTGAAGAAGCTTTGCGAAGGGGTTGGAATTCAGCAAGTGTTTGCATCCGTCGAGCACCCTCAGACTAATGGCCAGGTGGAATCAGCTAACCGGGTGTTGCTGAGAGGTTTGAAGAGAAGGCTCGAGAAAGCCAAGGGAAGTTGGGCTGAGGAGGTACCCCGAATAGTTTGGGCGTACCACACCACCGAGCAGTCAGGAACCCATGAGACCCCGTTTAGCTTGGTCTATGGGTGTGATGCCATGATTCCAGTCGAGATTCAGGAGAGCTCGCTGAGATTCCAGAACTTTGTGGAGGAAGACTCGAATGAAGAGAGAAGACTGAACCTGGATCTGCTGGACGAAGTCAGGGAGGAGGCAAGGCTGAAGGCTGAGGCGGTGAAGAGAAGGGTCGAGCGAAGGTACAACTCAAAGGTGATGCCAAGGCAGTTTAGAGAAGGCAATCTGGTGATGAGAAAGGCCCACCAGTACGAGATGGAGAATAAGCTATCACCCAAGTGGACTGGACCGTTCAGAATAACCGAGGCACTCGGGAACGGAGCCTATCGCTTGGAGACGTTGGAGGGGGGGGCGATCCCTCGTACCTGGAACGCCACACACCTGAAGTTGTACTATAGCTAAGAGCTTTGTAAGTAAAGACAAACACAAAAGTTATATTGCAAGGTTTCTGTTAAAACAGTTTCAAGGGGGCACTCTTTTTTCCCTAAGGAGGGTTTTTAATGAGGCCACCCAATAAAAGAAGAGTTTTCGAAAGTATAAGGTGTTTTCAGATTGCATGTGTTATTTCCAAAAGTTTCGAAGAAAGACCTTGTCATTCGTACATGATTTAAGGCACGAAAAGATATGTCGCGTGTTTTATAAAGTTTTAAAGTCCTCATCGTTTTTCGGCGATTAGAGGCACCAGTTAAGTTTTTAAAGTCCTCATCGTTTTTCGGCGATTAGAGGCACCAGTTAAGTTGTTAAGTCCTCATCGTTTATCGGCGATCGGAGGCACCAGATGAAAGACCTCCTCGCCGTCGAGCGAGTGCAGGCGTGAGAAAGAAAAGGTCCTCAGTGCATCCAGGGGGGAGGAGATGTACACCCTGGGCAAGTTGAGGCACCAGACAAAGTCCTTCTCGCCGTCGAGCGAGTTAAGGCCGTTTAAAGTCCTTCTCGCCAATGAGCGAGTTCAGGCGAGTAAAAGTCCTTCTCGCCGATGAGCGAGTTCAGGCGAGTAAAAGTCCTTCTCGCCGATGAGCGAGTTCAGGCGAGTTAAAAGACCTTCTCGCTTGTGCGCGAGTATAGGCAAGATAAAATCCTTCTCGTCTTGAACGAGTTCAGGTATGGCGAAGAGGGTGGAAGAAGCTTGAAAGGTGGCTAAGGTAGGTTCGAAGAGAACGCCTAGCCAGCCAGTCTCTAGCTCTGGGGTTCAGGGAGGTAAAGGAAGATCCCAAAGGGCATTTCTGCCTCAGATAAAGAAATGACTGCCAAAGCCCGAGGCTAAGGAAAGCTGGTGTTACCAAGAGGTCTAGGTGATCGCGAAAAGTTCAAACACGGCGAGAAGGTTGAAAGACTTGTTTAATAAAGCAGGTCAAGTGGGACGTTGTTTGAACCAATGCTTGAATCACAGTTCGTTGCTTGGAACTTTTCTTACGATCAGGTTAGTGCCTCAGGGGTACAAGTTGTTTAAAGCGATTATTGCTTAAGTTGAATCGGCTCGAAGCAGTTACGCCAAAGGTCATGTTTGCAAAATCGCTAAGTTAAACGCAGCAGAGTTAAACATACAAAGAAAGTAAAGCGCTCAAAAGGAGTCAGAAGAAATGTTCAAGTTTCGCTATTGAAATAAGTAGCTGTTCAAAATACGTGTGCAAGAGTTTTTTACAAGGCAAATACAGGTGAATTTATAAAGAAGCAGATGGGGTAGAATTGGTTGAGCCTTCGGCGGGAACGACCTTCCCATCTACTACTTCGTTGTCTAACGACACCAGGCTAAGGTCAAGATCGGGGAATAGGCATGCGAACTGTTCTCGAGCGGCATCAAACCCGGCAACCAGAATCTGAGCGGAGCTTAGCTTAAGTTCTTCAATTTGCTTTTGAAATCCTTCAACCTGCTGCTTAAGCTCCTTGTTCTGCTGCTCCAGCTCTTCGACCTGTTTTCGGAGTTGTTTGTTGGTCTCTTGAGCTTGAAGAAGGTCGTCAGCCACCTTCTTGGATTCTGTCTGAGCTTGGGCCAACTCGGCAGCCATCTTCACCTTCTCTTTGTTTGCCTCGGAGAGATCAGCCATGGCGTCGTCTCTTGCTTTCTCTACTTGCCCAAGTAGCTTCTCGCGGTCGATCGACCTTTGCTCCAGCTTCTGTACCTTATCAGCATTGGCTTGAATTTGAGCCTCCAGGTCGCTCGCCTTGGTACGCAGAGGCACGATTCTGCTTTCGAGTTCGACTTTTTCTTGGGCAAGTTCATGGACTTTGCGGCGAAGGTCAACAGCTTCCTTGCGCGCAAGCCTAAGCTCGGTGTTTAGGGCATCCTCCACTCGAGAATGTTCCATTTCCGCGAGCGTTAGACTGAATGACACCTTCTCCACCTCGACCTTCATTGTGCTGTTCTCGGTCTTGAGGTTGTAGATATCATCCTGTAGCCGCCTGGTGGAGCTCTCCACAGCTCTCGTTATGATTGATGGGATATCCTCTGCAATGGTTTTGAGTTTTGCAGTCAGAGGTTCCCACATCCTCGTGACCTCGAGGGAAAGATTTGCAGCTTGGAGAGGCGCCAGGGGGGCTTGTTGAGGGTTCTCGTCGCCGCCTTCCTTAACAATATTTTCGGTGGTTGCTTCTTGGCGTGGCGACGCAATCGGGGACTCGGTGATTAGGATTGGAGAGGTGTGAGCGACCTCATCCCCGATTGGAACGATTCCTGCAGCTGAAGTGTTGGAAGGAGGGCCCCCTCCTGCTGATATATGTGGTGTGGAGGCGCTCGGGGGGTCCTCCAAGAAATTTGGCTCTGGGGCCTCAGTTGCAGGTGGCGCAGTGGCCAATGGAACTGCTTGGACTGGTGGTGAAGGGGCTTGTGGTGCTGGTGATGAGGGAGGAGGAGCGGGTGTTGATGGTGGTGTTGAAGCTGGAAGAGGGGGCGGGGCAGGTGGAGAAGATGGTGCCACCCTCTTCCTTTTCGTGACAAGGCCATCCTCTGTGACCTCATCGTCCTCTTCATCATCTTCTTGGACAACTTGGGGGGCCTTCCGCTTTGGCCTCTTAAGGACCAGTTTCTTTCGTTGGGTGGGCGCCTTAGGCGGTGATCGCCCCTGGATGATGGCCTTCTCGACCGCCAAGTTGGGAACCGTCTGGGAGCCGGTCGCCAACCCGTGGTTGCGGGCGAGCACCTTTAAATCGGCGAGCATGTTCTTACCCAACATGGTGTCTGCATGAAATGAAAGTGCATAAGTTAGCTCAAAGGAGAAAGGGGTAAGTGTATAAGACAATAAGACAGCAAAAGCAGGCATATGCAGAAAAGATAAAACCAAAGTCTTGTGTGTATCGCACAAGACGCCCAGAAACAATATCGGAAACAATGTCAAGACAAAGATGTAGCGTCCTAACCTATTTGAAATTCCAACTGGTCCTCAAAGAACTCGAAGGAAATCAGGGTGGGGGTCAAGAATGTTATGTGGGCATCTGCCACCCTCTTCCAGAAGAGACAAAGGTCTCTGTCCAAGGCTCCCATGCTATCAGGACTTCTGGGCCTCCTGAAGCAGCTCTTGGACTCCTTTTTCCCCTTGTCCACCCAGTACAAGGGGAAACCGTCGAGAAGGGAAGGGTCTTTGTCGTTTGCGCGAACCTGGATGAATTTCCCCTTCCAATCCTTGTACGACTGCTGGAAGATGGTGAAAATGGATCTCCCAGCAATGGCGTTCAGGCTGACCCACAGGCGATCTCCTGGGTGCTTGGCCTCAAACAGGAATAAAAACACGTCCACTGACGCGGGCAACCCCAGGTGGGCGCACGTTACCTCAAAAGCTCGGACAAACGCCCAGCTGTTGGGGTGAAGCTGGGCGGCAGCGATGTTGAGCTCGGTTAAGAGTTCCCTCTCAAATCGAGTGAGAGGGAACCTGAGTTTAACCTTCTTGAACAGAGTGGTGTAGACGAAGCAGAAGGGCCCGTCGGCGCTCACTTTATCATCGGCGCACATTGGCAGAGTGGCTGGGCAAGGCAGCACCATCATTCTCTCATCGTGCTCCTTGTGGAATGATTGGTGGGCCTCGTCCCCTTTGGTCAATCGCAGAACCGCTCCCGCGGTGTTCACCGACGACGTTTCCTTTAAGAGGGTTGAGTTAGCCCATGAGTATAGCGTTTTGAAGTCTGGCAGTGGGGTGGGGGCTCCTCCAGCGTTTGGTGGAGTCGCCTGGGCCAGAGTGGTTTGAGAAGACGCGGGCCTCACAGCCTGCGAAGAGGGGGCACCACGAACCTGCGTAGAGTCGTGCGCTTGTGAAGGAGGGTTTCGCGCTGACGGAGGGGGGTTCGGGGTGATCTTCGTGCGAGTCATGGTAGCAACTGCAAACGAAGGAGGAAGGAAAAATAATCAGGAGGGTTACAAAGGCTGACTCGATCATGAAAGGAAGGTGAAAGACGAACGAATGTGAGTTCGTTGCGACAATCGGCAAAGCCCTAAGTCACGCAGAAGGAGAAATGGGAAAACAGCCCACAGCGTATGCACCAGACAATTACAGGATGATGCAAATCGGTGAAAATGCAAGAAAACCCAGCAGATGAAGGAAAGTAGTTACCTTTCGATGATCGGGAGAATGTTGAAGGGAGGTGGTGATCTAGAGCGTCGAGGAGCGTCGAGAGCAGCAGAAAGTACTACCGCTTGGAATTCTGCGCCCATGCCACGTAGACCGGTGTTAACGAAGGCTTTTTCAGTCTTTTCGCTAGACAAGTCTTCGCTTAAGACTGGGGGGCTTGTGTACCGCCCTGGTGGTCGGGTGCGATGACGTGGCATCCTGTTACAGTGTAGGCGTGTTGACAAGGCGCTAGGTTGGCAGTTGGGAAGGAAGTCGGGAGGCACGTGTAGTCGCCGATAGTTAAGTTGGCGTGTTCCGATCTCCAGCTTACCGGAATAGGCGATCGCCAGGTTGAGGACAAAGTCGCCAGATGCAGACTCAGGCGACCAGGCAGTCGGAGATCGCCAGAACAAGCACATCGCCGAAGTTAAAGGAGAAGCAGATTATGAAGGCGGCCGGCGAGACCACAGGGAAGGTGTATGAAGGCCCTACCTCGCCAGTTTCAGTAGAGATCGCACTCCTGAGTTAGCTATGCACTGGGCAGCACCATGCATAGGTAACTTAGCCAAAACGAGAGTAGAAGTAGCGCCAAGTCAGGGAGCCTCCAGATGATGGCACGTGTACAGTTGGATACGAGCCACGTGTCCAAGTCTGTAACTGCCAGGAGAGAGAAAACCACCAGGTATATAAGAGTTCCTAACAGATTTTCTAAGGTACGCGCGTTCAGTTCATACACTTTACGCTTGCGAGTGACAGAGCTGTTTGTGAGAGAGATTTGCACGGTTCCAGTTCTTAGTATTTGGTGATACCTTCACTGACTTGAGCGTCGGAGTGCGATCGGCCGCAGCGGCGCCGTATCGTTTTCTTTGCAGGTTCTTGAGATAGATCCAGAGGAGGAACGGAGGTGGAAAGCGGCGCGCACGTCGATCGTTTGACGAGGCATTCTCCAGCGCTCCGGTCAACAGGCAGGATCAACTAGGAACAAAGCAAGGCTAGTCGCCAAAGGCTACAATCAAGAAGAGGGCATAGATTATGGTGAGACCTTTGCTCCTGTTGCTAGATTGGAGGCTGTGAGGCTGCTGCTGGCCTTTGCATGTATGAGTGGTTTTAAACTCTTCCAAATGGATGTCAAGAGTGCTTTCTTAAATGGCTACATCAATGAGGAAGTCTATGTAGATCAACCACCGGGCTTTGAAGATCACAAGTATCCCAATCATGTCTTCAAGTTGAAGAAAGCTTTGTATGGAATGAAACAAGCTCCAAGGCAGTGGTATGAGAGGCTTAACAACTTTCTGCTATCTCATGGTTATAAAAGAGGAATGGTAGACAAGACTCTCTTCATCAAGAAGTCAAATGCAGATGTAATTCTTGTGCAAATCTATGTTGATGATATCATCTTTGGTGCTACACAAGATAGATTGTGTGAAGAATTTGTGGCTGCAATGAAAGGTGAGTTTGAAATGTCTATGATGGGAAAACTATCTTTCTTTCTTGGATTGCAGGTTAAGAAAACGAATGATGGGATCTTCTTAAGTCAATCAAAGTATTGCAAGGAGATTCTCAAGAAATTTGAAATGGAGAGTTGCAAAGAATCTAGCACTCCAATGCCATCAAGCTGCTACATGGATGCTGATGCTGCTAGAAAATGTGTAGATCAAACAAAATACAGAGGATTGATTGGATCTTTGCTTTATCTAACAGCTAGTAGGCCGGACATCATGTTTGCGGTGTGTCTATGTGCAAGATATCAAGCAAATCCTAAAGAGCCAGACTTCAAAGCTGCAAAAAGAATTCTGAAATATCTCAAAGGAACATCATCTGTAGGATTATGGTATCCTTCTCACTCCCCAATTCATTTAATTGGTTATTCAGATTCTGGCTTTGCAGGTTGCAAGCTAGATAGAAAGAGCACAAGTGGTACTTGTCACCTTCTTGGCTCAAGCCTAATCTCATGGCATAGCAAGAAGCAAGCATGTGTTGCTCTCTCTACTGCTGAGGCTGAATATATAGCTGCTGGTAGTTGCTGTGCACAAATTCTATGGCTCAAGCAACAACTTGCAGATTTTGGTTTACAAATCAGAAAGGTTTCCTTAATGTGTGATAACACAAGTGCCATCAATCTTACCAAAAATCAGATTCAACACTCAAGGACCAAACATATTGAGATAAGGCATCATTTCATCAGGGATCATGTACAAAATGGGAACTGTGAAGTCAAGTTTGTGGGGACCAAACTGCAGTTAGCTGACATCTTCACAAAGCCTTTACCAAAAGAGAGGTTTTTCTTCTTAAGAAATGAGTTAGGTATCCTTGATCTTAATAATCTCTCCTAAATCTATTTTTGATACATGCTAAAGTCTATTTGTGAAGACAAATAGGGGGGAGAATTAATTGGTTCTTGTATATCTTTATCTGATACTGTATAAAATGTTAAAATCTCTGATATGAAAGTGTTTTCTGCTGCTGCTAATAGAAACAACCGATTGTTTCGTGTAAACAACCGATTGTTTATCATGAATTATGCTTTGAATGAGTAATAAACTAACTTGCTGCTGTAAGAAGCTTTGGACAGTATAAATTCTATTTTTGCAGGAACTACTTCAGATTTAATCAGATTGAACACAAGCACCAGGGATTTGTCTTCATCAAATAGGGGGAGATTGTTAAACCAAGTGGTGTTCAAGTTTTGAAGAATCCAAATCCTTTGAAGGATGTTGAAGCCTCTGTTGTGCTTGATGTTGCTGTGCTGGTTTAGCTTAGTTCTGGGGTAGTTTGGATGTTGTAATCCACCCTTTGATTAAATCTAAAGCATAGGCATTCTCAATCTTTGTGAAAGTAAAAGGTTTTCAAAACCAAGTTAAAACAACCAATTGTTTTGTCGAAACAACCAATTGTTTATACTTAGGTGTTTTGAGAAAAAGATTGAGAACTGTTTTTAAAATGGTTGAACTGTTAAGTACCAAAAGAACCGATTGTTTGTTTTGGGACCATAACAGAAAAACTGTTTTAGCTTTGACTGAGCTTTAAATGATTTAACTGCCTACACTCTAGTCATTAAATGCTTTGACCAATCTTTTAATGCAATTTAAGAGTTTGTTAAGATTTGATAACAAACTACATCTTTGAATATATTCAGAAAAACAGATTTGACAATTAACAATCTTTGACAAGTTTTTTGCTAAGAGTTTTTCAGTTTTTCAAAGAGCTAAGATTGCTAAGAGTTTATGATTGATCAAAGTGTATGGAATAGGATTCTGCTTGTATTGATTTCAGATTATCTTCTGTAACAAGTGTAATCCTTGTACTCTGTTGAACAAGTTTCGTTTCTGTGTTTTGCTGAGATTGGGTGTGTGTTCTTGAGGGGATCAAGATCAGCAATCTTAGTGATGGTGTGTTGGCCAAGGAGAGTGTTTTTCTTGAGGTGTTCAAGGTCATTCTCTTGGTTGTTGTGTAAGTGATCAAGGTGTGATTGCTTAGTGGATTTCCTCAGGGTTTCTGAGAAGACTGGATGTAGCTCTGGATTTGGAGTGAACCAGTATAAACAACTGTGTACAATCTCTCTATCCCTATCTCTTTAAATTCAGTTTTTTCATTTGATAAATGGTATAAACAACCGATTGTTTCGGTAAAACAACCGATTGTTTTTCCAGTGTTGTGCTTTTGCTTTATGTTTTGAAAAACTGAATTCTTATTCAAGGTTTTATTGAAGTATTTTCATTCTAGACTTAAAAGTTTACAAAAATCTTTCTTAAACAATTCACCCCCTCTCGTTTAAGGCCATACATTCTAACATCAACGACTATCACTTGTTGGCGCTTGTGTTTCTTCGTATATTGTTTAAACCTTTAAATCTTTACGCTCTCTTCACTGTTTCATTACTTTCACTTAAGCAAATAATTTCCCAAGCATTTCTCCTGCTCGAAACGCTCTCTCTTCCTCTTCAAACTCATACCTTCAAACCCTACTTGATCAAAGGTATGATCTTTACTCATTGTTTGCTCTTACTTTATGATTTCGCTGCTTATGTTTTTCGCTCTTTAGGTTTTTTGCACTTTATGTTTCCTTTATTCTTCGTTCCCGAGTCTTCTGTCTTTCTGGTTTTACTAAGTTACGCCATCGCCTTCTTCTGAACCTTTGCTTTCTTCCTTTTTAGCTTTCTTCGAGATGGCCAGAACCAAAACAACACTCAACCCTCCTCCCTCCATTGACTACAAAACCCTCTACTACTGGGCTCCTAATAACCTCTTAGCAGAAACCTCCAAATATAACTTTAACCCGGACATAATAACATACAATGAGGGTGAAGCTGATGAGAAGTGTTGTGTATTTAGGAGGGAGCACGATGCGTATGTGTCGGTTTGGCCTTGTGAGAATGGCGAACCTGTGTGCGTTGATGATCGCACGAACCCAGTTGGAGAACCCTTCTTCTTCATGTATTCCACCATCTTCAAGTGGGTTAAACTTCACTTGCCACTTACAGCGTTCGAGCGCGCTTTACTTACAGAGGTTAACGTGGCCCCTGCCCAGCTGCATCCCAACAACTGGCATTTGTAAGGGTCTTCGGTATTCTGTGCAATCACTTCAGCCACACGCCCTCCGTGGACATCTTCTTATACTTCTTCGAGGCGAAGAATCCCGACAAGAGGCTGTGGTTGAGCTTTAATGGAGTGGCGGGGAGAGTTCTCCTAACTCTCTTCCAACAATCCTACAAGGGTTTTAGGAAGAAATTTTTCAAGGTGTGCTGCAGCGTCCACGACCCCACCCTTCTAGACGGATTTCCCCTCTATTGGGTGGAGAAGCCTGGACTTAAAAAGCCAAGGAGTCTAGAGGACTTAACTTCGCAAGATCGGGGGACCTGCGAGTTCATTTCGAAGCTAGGGGCGGTGTTCGACACTGCTGAGCTAATCAAATTCGAGTTCCAACCCGCGTCCCTCAAAAAAGCGTATTGGTACCCCCTATTTTTCTTGCTTTTGCTTATCCTGTGTGTGTACTTATCTTTACTTGTGTGTTTACTGATACTATGCCTCTTGTGCAGAGATGGTTCTTAACGAGAAGAAGAAGAAGAAACTGGGCGAGTTGGTTGCCAAGCACAAGGCTGCTGCTGACGTGGGTACTTCAACTCCTACAAACCCTCCTCCCCATGCTACCTCTGCTCCCAACTCACCTGAACCAGTCCTCGTTGATAACAGACAAAAGGGGGTGGTGGTGGAGACTGGCTCAAAGGACGAGGACACCTGCGCGGGCCTCGTCTTCAAGAGACAAAGGGTGGATGATGTCGTGGCGCCTTCGCATTCTACTTCTGACAGCCATGCTACATCCTTTAGGGACAACCCCCCCAGCGCCTCATCTCCTCGTGACCTCATCATACACGAAGGCGGGGGGAGAACGCTCTTGAAGGTGGCCAAGTGCCTCCTACCACCGATCTTCCATCCATCCTCCAACAAGCTCTTAGGTGTTTCCAGAATAAGGAGGTAGTGGATAGCCTGAGTGAGGACCTCCTGATGTGATTCCAATAACATGATAGAGATATAATGGACATGTTATGGATTCAACAAGAGTTAGAATATGATTAGGCACTTTCTAAGAATTGGATCAATGTTCTTAACATTCAAGAACTCACCAAATCACAAGTAACCAAGCCAAACTCATATAGAAACCCATAATATGGCAAATGAACCGATTAAAACACAAGGAAACTCAATTAAAATCACAAGAACAGCAAACTAAGAAGAAGTACCGAATGGAAACACAAAACAAGCAAGTTTAACCGATTGAAATGGAAAGAAACATCAAAGACATGTTTTAGGATTTGTTTTGGAATGAAAATGGATGAAGAAGATGAAACGAAATAGGAAACTTATGTGGTTGGAGAACTTGGAGATGTGCACGCCACTTTAAGGATGAAAGGCTTCAAGATGAGTGTAAATGCCGCCACTTGAGGTTCCAAGAATGCACTCAAGATGAGACTAGAAGAGGAGAAGACACAAGTCTCTCAATCACTCACCAATTTGGGAGAGGTTCTTTACTCAAAATATCAATTCTATTATTCCAAGGACTCAAGCCCTCTTTATATAGGAGAAAGGACCGGTCATGATTAAGAAGAGAAGCTTTCTAAGGTTGCCTACAACTCTTCCACTTCTAGCGCCTAAAATGGAGAGTGAAGGGGCACCTTCTAGACTCTTCCTAAAACTAACGCCTATAGATGCTTTACACAAGAGGTATCTTTAGGTTTCCCTCTTTAGAACCTTTCCTAAACACTACTCTATGTATTTTTAAATTTTATACAAAAGAAACTACAAAAAGAGAAAACATTTGAAGTCTACTTCCTAATTCTTTAGTTTTGCTCCTTGTAATCCTTTGAGGTAAAAAGGATGATGAGCTAATATGTCTTTGAGCATCTTCAACTTCAACCTCATTCTCTCCTTCTTCTTGATCTCCATCACCTCCTCCAGGACTGCGTGGCTCAATGCTAAAAAGTTTATAAACACTATAAGAAAATCATTAAATAAAAACCAATTTTAGAGACAAAAAAATAAGTAGTTCCTATATATTGACAAAATTAGATACTATTTTAGAGACTAAACAAATTATTGATATCTAAATTAGTTTCTATTATTGATAAATAATTTCTAAATTTCTTTAAAATTTAGAGAGAGAGAGATGATTCCAAATTCAATAAGGATGCTTAAAGTTGGGTTGTTGCTTGTGGGGTTTTTGGTTTTGTGTATTTAGAAGTTGTTAAATCACTCTTAGTCCAATCCAAAGCTAAAACAATCAAGATCTTTTAAAGAAAAATATTTTTCCAAGTAAGTAAAAAAAACATTCCTTTTCTATGTTTCAATTGGTTGGTTGTTTTCACTTGGTGTTTTCAAAAGGATTTTGAAAAGCTAAAATTGGCTGACTTTACAAGTCAAAGCCAAATCAATCGATTGAATCGAGGTTTCAATCGATTGTTTTTTGAAAAATATAACAAATTCTGTTTGAACTGTCAAAACTGTTTTGACTTGATATGCATCTATTTTATGCTTTGTATAACTGAATCTGATCCTGCCTGATGACCGGAACGCTAGAGAATGCCTCGTCAAAGGATCGACGTGCGCACCGCTTATCACCTTCGTTCCTCCCCTGGATATACTTCAAGAACCTGCAAAGAAACGACACGGCGCCGCTGCGGCCGATCGCACTCAGACGCTCAAGTCAGTGACGGTATCACAAAAAACTGATAGAACTAGAACCGTGCAAATCCTCTCACAAACAGCTCTGTCACTCGCAAGCGTAAAGTGTATGAACTGAACGTGCGTACCTCAAAAAGTCTGTTAAGAACTCTTATATACCTGGTGGTTTTCTCTCTCCTGGCAGTTACAGACTTGGACACGTGGCTCGCATCCAACTGTACACGTGCCATCATCTGGAGGCTCCCTGACTTGGCGCCGCTTCTGCTCTCATTTTGGCTAAGTTACTTATGCATGGTACTGCCCAGTGCATAGCTAACTTAGGAGTGCGATCTATACTGGAACTGGCGAGTTAGGGCCTTCATACTCCTTCCCTGTGGTCTCGCCGGCCGCCTTCATAATCTGCTTCTCCTTCATTTTCGGCGATGTGCTTGTTCTGGCGATCTCCGACTGCTTGGTCGCCTGGGTCTGCATCTGGCGACTTCATCTTCAACCTGGCGATCGCCTATTCTGGTAAGCTGGAAATCGGAACACGCCAACTTAACAATCGGCGACTACACGTGCCTCCCGACTTCCTTCCTAACTGCCAACCTGGCGCCTTGTCAACACGCCTACACTGTAGCAGGATGCCACGTCATCACACCCGACCATCAGGACGGTACACAAGCCCCCCAGTCTTAAGCGAAGACTTGTCTAGCGAAAAGACTGAAAGATCCTTCGTTAACACCGGTCTACGTGGCACTGACGCAGAATTCCAAGCGATAGTACTTTCTGCTGCTCTGACGCTCCACCAAACCCTTCACGCATCGCTCGACACGTGGCTTCATCAACGGCTCTCTTCATCTGCCGTTAGCGCTTCCTAAAATCATTTCGAAAACCCTTAAACCCATTACGCTCCACTGTTCCATCACTTTCTTCGTGCTTGCAAAACGCTCTAACTTCCCTCTGCGAAAACTCTCAACGTTCTTCAACACTCCAGATCACCATCTTCCTCCATCGTCTTCCTGATCATCGAAAGGTAATTACTTTCCTTCATCTGCTGGGTTTCCTTGCATTTTCACCGATTTGCATCATCCTGTAACTGCCTGGTGCATACGCTGTGGGTCGTTTTTCCATTTCTCTTCTGCGTAACTTAGGGCTTTGTCGATCGTCGCAACGAACTCACATTCGTTCGTCGTTTCACCTTCCTTCCATGACCGAGTCAGCCTTCGTAACCCTCCTGATCATTTTTCCTTTCTTCTTCCTTTGCAGCTGCCATCATGACTTGCACCAAGATTACCCCGAACCCCCCTCCATCAGCACGAAACCCTCCTTCACAAGCACACGAATCAACGCAAGTTCGTGGCGCTTCCTCTTCGCAGACTGAGAGGCCTGCATCTTCCCAAACTGCTCTGGCCCAGGCGACTCCACCTAACGCTGGAGGAGCCCCCGTCCCTCTGCCAGACTTCAAAACATTATATCCTTGGGCCACCCCAACCCTTCTAAAGGAGACCTCGTCGGTGAACACTGCGGGAGCAATTTTGCGGTTGACAAAGGGGGACGAGGCCTATCAATCGTTTCACAAGGAGCACGACGAGAGGATGATGGTGCTGCCTTGCCCCGCCGCTCTCCCAGTGTGTGCTGACGACAAAGTGAGCGCCGACGGGCCCTTCTGCTTCGTTTACACAACTTTCTTCAAGAAGGTCAAGCTCAGGTTTCCCCTCACCCGATTCGAGAGGGAACTTTTGACCGAGCTCAATATTGCTGCCGCCCAGCTTCACCCCAACAGCTGGGCGTTTGTTCGAGCCTTTCAAATAACATGCGACCACCTGGGGTTGCCCGCGTCGGTGGACGTGTTTTTGTTTCTTTTTTAGGCCAAGCACCCAGGAGACCGCCTGTGGGTCAGCCTGAATGCCATTGCTGGGAGATCCATTTTTACCATCTTCCAGCAATCGTACAAAGACTGGAAGGGGAAGTTCATCCAAGTACGCGCAAACGATAAAGACACTTCCCTTCTCGATGGCTTCCCCTTGTACTGGGTGGACAAGGGGAAAAAGGAGTCCAAGAGCTGCTTCAGGAGGCCCAGAAGTCCTGATAGCATGGGAGCTTTGGACCGAGACCTCTGTCTATTCTGGAAGAGGGTGGCAGATGCCAACATAACATTCCTGACCCCCACCCTGATCTCCTTCGAATTCTTTGAGGACCAGTTAGAATTCCAAATAGGTTAGGACGCTACACTCTTGTCTTGATATTGCTTCTGATACTGCTTCTGGGCGTCTTGTGCGATACGCACAAGACTTTGGTTTTACCTTTTCTGCATATACTACCTGTTTTGCTGTTTCATTGCCTCATACACTTATATTTTTCTTCTCTGAGCTAACTCATGCACTTTCGTTTCATGCAGACACCATGTTGGGTAAAAACATGCTCGCCGACTTAAAGGCGCTCGCCCGAAACCACGGGTTGGCGACCGGTTCCCAGACGGTGCCCAACTCGGCGGTCGAGAAGGCCATCGTTCATGGGCGATCACCGCCTAAGGAACCCACCCAGCGCAAGAAACTGGTCCTTAAGAGGCCTAAACGAAAAGCCCCCCAAGTCGTCCAAGAGGAGGAAGAAGAGGACGACGAGGTCACAGAGGATGGCCTTGTCACGAAAAGGAAGAGGGTGGCACCATCTTCTCCACCTGCTCCACCCCCTCTTCCAACCTCATCACCACCATCAACGCCTGCTCCTCCTCCCTCATCGCCAACACCACAAGCCCCTTCATCACCAGTCCAAGCAACTCCACTGGCCACTGCGCCACCAGCAGCTGAGGCTCAAGAGCCAAATTTTCTGGAGGACCCCCCAAGTGCCTCTACGCCACACATCTCAGCTGGAGGGGGCCCCCCTTCAAACGCTTCAGCTGCAGAAAACGTTCCAATCGGGGATGAGGTTGCTCACACCTCTCCAATTCTAATTACCGAATCCCCGATTGCGTCGCCACGCCAGGAAGCAAACGCTGAAAATCCTGCTAAGGAAGGTGGCGGCGAGAACCCTCAACAAGCCCCCCTGGCGCCTCTCCAAGCATCAAACCTTTCCCTTGAAGTCACAAGGATGTGGGAACCTCTGACTGCCAAACTCAAAACCATAGCAGAGGATATCCCATCGATCATAACGAGGGCTGTGGAGAGCTCCACCAGGAGGCTTCAAGACGATCTCTACAACCTCAAGACCGAAAATAGCACTATGAAGGTTGAGGTGGAGAAGGTGTCATTCAGCCTGACGCTCGCGGAAATGGAACACTCCCGAGTGGAGGATGCCCTGAGTACCGAGCTCAGGCTGGCGCGCAAGGAAGCTGCTGACCTTCGCCGCAAAATTCATGATCTTGCCCAAGAGAAAGTCGAGCTAGAAAGCAAGATCGTGCCTCTCCGCACCAAGGCGAGCGACCCGGAGGCTCGCATTCAAGCTGATGCCGCCAAGTTGCAAAAACTGGAGCCATGGCTGATCTCACCGAGGCCAACAAGGAAAAAGGGAAGATGGCTGCCGAGTTGACCCAAGCTCAAACAGAATCCAAGAAGGTTGCTGACGACCTTCTCCATGCTCAAGAGACCAACGAAAAACTCTGAAAACAGGTCGAAGAGCTGGAGCAGCAGAACAAGGAGCTCAAGAAACAGGTTGAAGAACTTCAAGGGCAATTTGAAGAACTTAAACTAAACTCCGCTCAGATTCTGGCTGCTGGATTCGAAGCCGCTCGGGAACAATTCGCATGCCTATTCCCCGATCTCGACCTCAGCATGGTGTCGTTAAACAACGAAGTAGTAGATGGAAAGGTCGTTCCCGCCGAAGGCTCAACCAACTCCACCCCGTCTGCTACTTTATAAATTCGCTTGTATATACCTTGTAATAAGAATTCGTGCATATGTGTTTTGGACAGATACTTATTTCAATCGCTGAACTTGGATATTCTCTCCCTTGACTTCTTTTAAGCGCTTTAGCCCTCTTTGCATGTTTAACTTTGTCGGATTTAACTTAGCAATTTTGCAAACGCGACTTTTGACGTAACCGCCTCGAGCCAATTCAAACTTAAGCAAAAATCACTTTAAACAACTTGTACTCTTAAGGCAACTAACCTCATTACAAGAATACCCTTCAAGCAACGAACTGTAACTTAATCATTGGCTCGAACAACGTCCCACTCGACCTGCTTTATCAAACAAGTCTTTCAACCTTCTCGCCGTCGTTTGAACTTTTCCCGATCGCCAAGACCCCTTGGTGACATCAGCTTTTTCTAGCCTCATGCTTTGGCAATCGTTTCTTTATCTGGGGTAGAAACGCCCTTTGGGAACTTCCTTTGCCCTCCTGAACTTCAGAGCAAAAGACCGGGTGACTAGGCGTTCTCTTCGAACCTACCTTAGCCACCTTTCAAGCTTCTTCCACCCTCTTCGCCATACCTGAACTCGTTCGAGACGAGAAGGATTTTATCTTGCCTGTGCTCGCACGTAAGCGAGAAGGTCTTTTAACTCGCCTGAACTCGCTCATCGGCGAGAAGGACTTTTACTCGCCTGAACTCGCTCATCGGCGAGAAGGACTTTAAATGGCCTTAACCCGCTCGACGGCGAGAAGGACTTTGTCTGGTGCCTCAACTTGCCCAGGGTGTACATCTCCTCCCCCCTGGATGCACTGAGGACAATTTCTTTCTCTCGCCTGCACCCGCTCGACGGCGAGGAGGTCTTTAACTGGCCTTAGCTCGCACAACGGCGATAAGGACTTTATATGGTGCCTCAACTTGCCCAGGGCGTACATCTCCTCCCCCCTGGATGCACTGAGGACCTTTTCTTTCTCGCCTGCGCTCGCTCAACGGCGAGGAGGTCTTTTAACTTGCCTCGACATTGCTCCAGGAGTTACATCTTCTCGCTCCCAGAAACACGGAGGACTTTTTCTCTTTCTCGCCTGTGCTCGCTCAACGGCGAGGAGGTCTTTTACTTGCCTCAGGACGCGCGAGAGCGTCGAGGTCTTTCATCTGGTGCCTCCGATCGCCGAAGGACGATGAGGACTTTGAAAACTTAACTGGTGCCTCCAATCGCCGAAAAACGATGAGGACTTAAAACTTAACTGGTGCCTCCAATCGCCGAAAAACGATGAGGACTTAAAACTTTTTTAGAAAGCACGCGATATATCTTTTCTTGCCTTAAATCATGTACAAATGACAAGGTCTTTCTCCAAAGCTTTTGAAAATATCACACATGCAATCTGAAAACACCTTATACTTCGAAAACTCTTCTTTTATTGGGTGGCCTCATTAAAAACCCTCCTTAGGGAAAAAAGAGTGCCCCCTTGAAACTGTTTTAACAGAGACATTGTAATATAACATTTGTGTTTGTCTTTACTTACAAAGCTCTTAACTATAGTACAACTTCAGGTGTGTGGCGTTCCAGGCACGAGGGATCGCCCCTCCTTCCAGCGTTTCTAAGCGGTAGGCCCCGTTCCCGAGCGCCTCGGTTATTCTGAACGGTCTAGTCCACTTGGGTGATAGTTTATTCTCCATTTCGTACTGGTGGGCCTTCCTCATCACCAGATCGCCTTCTCTAAACTGCCTTGGCATCACCTTTGAGTTGTATCTTCGCTCGATCCTCCTTTTCACCGCCTCAGCCTTCAGCCTCGCCTCTTCCCTGACTTCATCCAGCAGATCCAGGTTCAGCCTTCTCTCTTCATTCGAGTCTTCCTCTACAAAGTTATGGAATCTCGGCGAGCTCTCCTGGATCTCCACCGGAATCATGGCGTCACACCCATAGACCAAGCTAAACGGGGTCTCATGGGTTCCTGACTGCTCGGTGGTGTGGTACGCCCAGACTATGCGGGGCACCTCCTCAGCCCAACTTCCCTTGGCTTTCTCAAGCCTTCTCTTCAAACCTCTCAACAACACCCGATTAGCTGATTCCACCTGGCCATTTGTTTGAGGGTGCTCGACGGATGCAAACACTTGTTGAATTCCCACCCCTTCGCAAAGCTTCTTCAACAGGTGGCTTGCAAACTGCGTCCCATTATCTGACACCAGGCGCTTAGGCACTCCAAACCGGCACACGATGTTCTTCCATACAAAACCTTCGATCTTGTGTGCGGTGATCTGGGCCACTGGTTCTGCTTCAATCCACTTGGTGAAGTACTCAATCGCCACCACCAAGTACTTCATTTGCCTGATCGCCAGCGGGAAAGGTCCCAGGATGTCGATTCCCCAAGTATGAAACGGCCAAGGGCTATAGATCGACTTCAACTCCTCGGGAGGTGCCTTATGCCAATCGGCGTGCTGCTGGCACTGTTTACAGCATTGGGCATACTTCTTGCAATCTTCTCTCATAGATGGCCAATAGTAGCCTGCACGGAGAGTCCTCGCGGCCAGAGCTCGACCCCCGACGTGGCTTCCACATATACCTTCGTGGAGCTCTGCCATAATTCTCGTGCACTTCTCGCCGTGTATACATTCCAGGAGTGGGTGAGTGAACCCAAACCTGTACAGATCGCCATCAATCAATGTATACTTGCTGGAATTTTTCTTTACCTTCATAGCTTCTGTTGGATCTAGCGGGAGGAGGCCATCAGCCAAGCACCGCTTGTACTGTGTTATCCAAGTGTCTGGCTCATGGGTGGCGCAGACCTGCATCACGTCCACCTTCTCTCCTCGACATGCTCTAATTCTCGGCGATCTCAGAGTTTCTTGCGTCAAAGACTTATGGCTACTCGCTGCTCTCTCCATCGACTTGCTTATCTGAAGGACCAGGTGATCTGCTACAAATGCCCTCGGCGTCTTCAGAGTTTCTTGAATCACCGTCCTCTGCCTTCCCCCCTTGCCTGAGCTGGCAAGCTTAGCAAGCAAGTCAGCTCGGGCATTCTGCTCTCGGGGCACATGCACTACTTCAAAAGAGGCAAAGGAACTCTTCAATTCCTGCACATACGCCAAGTAAGCCGCCATTTGTGGATCTTTAGCCTGGAACTCGCCTGTTACTTGCCCTGTGACTAGCAGCGAGTCACTCTTAGCCATTAACACCCTGGCTCCCATCTCTTTGGCCAGCAAAATCCCGGCGATCAGCGCCTCATACTCTGCTTGATTGTTGCTGGCTTTGAAGGCAAATCTCAACGATTGTTCGATCAGCACGCCGTTGGGTCCTTCCAATATGACTCCAGCACCGCTACCCTGCTGGTTCGACGATCCATCCACCGAGAGTACCCAACGGAAATCATCTCCTTCAACCCGCGTCGCCTCTGATGAGAGCTCGACCACAAAATCTGCAAAGATTTGCCCCTTGATCGGGCCTCGAGGCTCATATTTAATGTCAAACTCTGACAACTCCACTGCCCACTTCACCATTCTTCCCGCAACGTCAGGTTTCTTCAAGACCTTCTGGATGGGCAGGTCAGTCATCACCAGTATTGTGAAACTGTGGAAGTAGTGGCGCAACCTCCTCGCCGAAAACACCACAGCTAGCGCAACCTTCTCCAGGGCCTGATATCTCGTTTCTGGGCCCTGCAACACCTTGCTCACAAAATAAATAGGCTTCTGAGCCTGACCTTGATCCTGGGCGAGCACCGCACTCACCGCCCTCTCAGTCACAGCGAAATACAGCCTGAGAGGGATCCCCGCCAGCGGTTTGCACAGAACCGGCGGGCTCGCCAGATACTCCTTCAGCTTGACGAAAGCTTCCTCACACTCTTTCGTCCAAGCGAACTTGTTATTGCGCCGCAGACACTGAAAATAGGGATGCCCCTTTTCTCCGCTAGCTGACACGAAGCGAGATAGGGCTACCATCCGACCTGTTAGCTGCTGGACTTCTTTCACCGTAGCCGGGCTTCTCATCGCCAAGATGGCGGCACACTTGTCCGGGTTAGCTTCTATTCCTCTTTCAGTCAAGAGAAAACCCAAAAATTTCCCAGCCTCCACGCCGAAAATGCATTTCTCCGGGTTGAGCTTTAACTTGAACTTGGCGATCGTCGTGAACAATTCTTCCAAGTCTGCAACGTGCTTGCTCTTTTCCTGCGAGGTCACGACCATGTCATCGACGTAAGCTTGCACGTTCCTTCCCAGCATTGGTGCAAGTACTCGATCCATCAACCTCTGGTACGTGGCCCCCGCGTTCTTCAGCCCAAACGGCATCACCTTATAGCAGTAGCACGACCTCTCCGTCATGAAAGCTGTTTTCTCTTCATCCATGGGATGCATCTTGATCTGATTATAGCCCGAGAAGGCATCCAGGAAACTCAGCAGCCTGCACCCTGCGGCACTATCAACCAGGGCATCAATGCTTGGTAAAGGATATGAATCCTTTGGGCAAGCTTTATTCAGATCGGTGAAATCGATGCACATGCGCCATTTCCCGTTGCTCTTCTTCACCAGTACGACATTCGCCAACCATTCAGGGTACTGGACTTCCCTGATGTGGCCCGCAGCGAGGAGTTTCTGTGTTTCGTCCCTGATCGCCTGCCTCCTCTCCTCGTTGAATTTTCTTCTCCTTTGTCGCACCGGTCTCACCATGTTGTCCATCGCCAGATGATGGCACAGGAAGTCGGGATCAATCCCGGGCATGTCCGAGGCGGACCATGCAAACGCGTCCAGATGCCGCTCAATCACCTTGGCGATCTGGTCCTGGAGATCGACTTCCAGAGATCTTCCCAGCTTGAAGATTTTCCCTCCGATCTCCTTTTCGAGCCACTGCTCGACAGGTTTGGGCCTGGATTCTCTGGCGATCACCGCCCTGGAGATTCCTTGTTCCCTTGCTTCCTCGGGGCGGTTCCGTGCCTCTTCTTCCTCCAGGCCAGCATTCCTCTCCCCCAGCTCAGCATCTACCATCTCTACATCCCTTCCGGCGGTCTCCTCTGTTACCGGCGGTCTGGGCTTCACACCGGGAGGCGGGGTGGTTGTTACATAGTTCACTGATCTTTTGTTTTTCAGGCTATTCTCATAGCACCTTTTCGCTTCTTTCTGATCAGACTTTATCGTGATCACCACCCCCTCCATGGACGGCAATTTCACCTTCATGTGCCGAGTCGACGGAATGGCACCTATCCTGTTAAGAGTGGGCCTTCCCAACAGGATGTTATACGCTGAAGGGGCGTTTACGATGAGGTACTTGATTTTCTCCATCCTCGACCCAGCCTCATCCGTAAACGTGGTTCTCAGCTCAATGTACCCCCTGACCTCCACCTGGTCGCCAGCGAACCCATACAAGCACCCTCCATAGGGCCTCAGCTGGTCAAGGGGCAGTTCCAGCTGCGTGAAAGTCGGCCAGAACATCACGTCTGCCGAGCTTCCTTGGTCCACCAGAACTCTGTGGACCTTTCTTCCCGCCGTGATCAGCGAAATAACTATGGGATCGTTGTCATGAGGCACAACGTCCCGAAGATCCTGCTTTGTGAACGTAATGTCCACTTCCGGCGAGTGATCTTCAAACATGTCCACTGCCATCACCGATCGCGCGTACTTTTTCCTCTGCGATGCGGTGCATCCACCACCTGAGAAACCCCCTGCAATGGTGTGGATCTCCCCATGGATAGGCATCTCGTGTTGCTGGGCTTCTCCAACTGCTGGCTGGGAACTCGACGCTCCCCCCGTCCTTCTATCCAGCAGATAGTCATTTAGGAACCCGCTCTTAACCAGATCGTCGAGCTGGTATTCTAAAGACAGACACGAGTCCAGGTTGTGGCCAAAACACTGGTGGAACTCGCACCAGGCGTCCGGCTTTGACCCCAGCACCTTGTCGCCCACCTTCTCAGGCGCCTTCAACCTAGCAGATATGTTAGGGATAGCGATCAGGTCCGCTAGTCCCATGAAGAATTTGTGCTTAGGCGGGCGATTGTATTCCCGGCGTGCTGGTGGTTGGCGCGCTGGTTGTTGGCGCGCTTGGCTTCTTCCCTTATTTCTCCTGTCGTAAGGATAGCGAGTCCTTTGGTCTTTTCTGGCCGCCGCCGCTGTTTCCAGCACCCTCTGCGGCTGGATCCTGGTCTGGGCGCGTGGCCTGGCGGGAGCCACGCTGCCTCTCTTCTCGGCGACTTCACTCTCGTCGGCGATGTGGGCCACCGCAAGTCGCCTGACTTCAGCAAACGTCGCTGGATGAGCCCTGATTAAGGCCTCGCAGAATGGCCCTGGCTGCACGCCCTTCTTGAAGGCATAGACCAGCATTTCTTCATCCTTGGCTGGCGATCTGACCATCTGCGCTCCGAAGCGATTGAGGTAGTCTCTGAGGGACTCCCCATGGTACTGCCTTATATCAAACAGATCATAGGACACCCTCGGCGGTGCCTTATTCACAATGTACTGCTCGACAAAGATTTTCGAGAATTGTTGAAAATTGGTTATGTGGCCATTAGGCAGGCTCACAAACCACTCCATCGCCGTTCCCTGGAGCGTGCTCACGAACATCTTGCAGTAGACGGCGTCTGACCCTCCCGACAACATCATCTGCGTGTGGAACGTGGTCAGATGAGCCTCTGGATCCTCCACGCCGGTAAAAACGGCTTTAACCGGAACCACGCTCGTGGGAATTGGCGTGTCGGTAATCGCCTGAACAAAAGGCATTGGGAACACACGAGGTGGCGTCGACGGTGCCACCTCTTCAGCAGAAGAACGTCCCTGCTGCTCCTGAAGAGCTCGACGCAGCTCCTCAGCTACCTTGCTGAGCTCCTCGTTCCTGGCGCGAGAGGCGACCAGGTCCTCATGTATCCTTGCCTGCTCTACGCGCGAGGCTTCCACAGTTGCCTGCAACGAGCGCATCATCTCTGCCATCTGCGCCATGGTCATGGCGGCGTCGCCTTCAGCAGCGACAGGCGCCACGGGACTGGAGCGATTGCTTCTCATTTTTCTCATTAACTTCAGCGAACCACAGAAATACAGCAAACAACACTTCAACCACGATCGAATCAGCGATCAATCGGAGAAAACTCAAGAAACTGCGCAAGAACTCAAGAACACCGCAAACCTTCGCAGAAAACCACAAAAGAACTCGAACCTCCACCAAACAGATTGCGCGCAAGCAACAAAAGACCTCACTCCACCGATTGAAAGCCAAACAAACGGTACAAAACGCAAACTCACCGAACGAAACTCAAAGAAACTGCGAACGACGGTTGCACCAGCACACAACCGCGCAGAAAACCCCGAAAACTTCCACGAACTCACGCTGTGGATGGGAGCAAGTTTTACACGGGCCCCACGGTGGGCGCCTGATGATCCTGCCTGATGACCGGAACGCTAGAGAATGCCTCGTCAAAGGATCGACGTGCGCACCGCTTATCACCTTCGTTCCTCCCCTGGATCTACTTCAAGAACCTGCAAAGAAACGACACGGCGCCGCTGCGGCCGATCGCACTCCGACGCTCAAGTCAGTGACGGTATCACCAAAAACTGATAGAACTAGAACCGTGCAAATCCTCTCACAAACAGCTCTGTCACTCGCAAGCGTAAAGTGTATGAACTGAACGTGCGTACCTCAGAAAGTCTGTTAAGAACTCTTATATACCTGGTGGTTTTCTCTCTCCTGGCAGTTACAGACTTGGACACGTGGCTCGCATCCAACTGTACACGTGCCATCATCTGGAGGCTCCCTGACTTGGCGCCGCTTCTGCTCTAATTTTGGCTAAGTTACTTATGCATGGTACTGCCCAGTGCATAGCTAACTTAGGAGTGCGATCTATACTGGAACTGGCGAGTTAGGGCCTTCATACTCCTTCCCTGTGGTCTCGCCGGCCGCCTTCATAATCTGCTTCTCCTTCATTTTCGGCGATGTGCTTGTTCTGGCGATCTCCGACTGCTTGGTCGCCTGGGTCTGCATCTGGCGACTTCATCTTCAACCTGGCGATCGCCTATTCTGGTAAGCTGGAAATCGGAACACGCCAACTTAACAATCGGCGACTACACGTGCCTCCCGACTTCCTTCCTAACTGCCAACCTGGCGCCTTGTCAACACGCCTACACTGTAGCAGGATGCCACGTCATCACACCCGACCATCAGGACGGTACAGAATCAAATGGCTATTTTTGTGGGTTTATAATTGGGTGCATCAAAGAAGGTATCAAGATAGGCTCTTTGGTGTGCTTGTTTTTGTAATTTGTTGTTGATTATATAGTGGATTATTCAGAGGTTATTCTAGGATTGAATGTAGCTCAGGTTATGAGTGAACCATTATAAAAATATTGTGTGTAAATCTCTCTCTCCCTCTCTGCTTTTAAATATGTTTAAATATGTTTTTGTTGAAGTGTTGGTAAGAACAATCGATAGATTCGCAGAAACAATCGATTGTTTTTCTGAAATCAGTTTAATACATTATTTTCTTGGCTGATCTGATTGCTTTATCTGTAATTCTGCATTTACTTTCATTCTTATCCCGTATTTGGGAAACTCTTTCAAAAAGCAATTCACCCCTTTTGTTTAGCCCTACATTTCTAACACATTGTTGTTGTGATGTTAGGCAACATGTATATTATAAAAACAGAGGAGGGGCGTAGAAGATTTAAAGTTGTAGAAGCTGCAGGGGAAACATGGCCTGACGTCGAACCTGATGTTTAATGGAGTGCGGGATCTGTTTTCAGCACGAATTGATAAGAAGGTGAGGTGTGGGAGCTGGTTTGGTGTGGGAGTTGGCGAAGGAAGCTAGATGCTGATCAAATCTCTATGCTGGTTAAAGCTCCAGGCCCTTTGTTATGACCTGCCTGAATTACATAGTGCTTAATTACTTTGTGAAAAAGCATCCCCTTGAAGTGCCCTTTTTTGATTGGAAAATAACAAATTTAAGTTTGGTTGGAAGCATGAACATGATACATTCAAAGGAATTTCATACAGAACACCACTTTGAAATAAACAAGCTACTAACACTAATCGATCCCAATAAAACTTAATATATACTCGTAGAGCTACAGGATTTAATCTCTTCATTCAATAGAGAATACTCATTTCAGGCTGCAGATGTTATGTTGTATATCCAGCAATATAGCCAATTAGCAATGCTCGAGGTTATAGCATTCAACTTTATTTTCAAACCTGTTACATGGCTTGGTACTACTTCCCAGTTCCTTCATATTCTCCCACACTCCGTTAAATATTTGAAAAACAGCACTCAACCTCTTAGAAAGGACCTTACTAATAATCATCCCTTACCTTGAAAGTTCTATATTAGACACTCAAGTAAGGAAAGAGGAATTCATATATACCACACTTTATGATTTAGTGTTTATGATTTAAGATTTAAAATAGTAAAACCATTAGATCCTGGAGCTGTTTGGTTATCCATAATCCAGATAGTTCTATGAACCTCCTGCTCTTTTAAAGGCCCTTTGTAATCATTAGTCCATTTTCAATAGTCTGTCGGAATAGCATTGCTGTACAGAAATAGGTAATTTCAATTGCAAGTAGCGACACCAATGTCTCCTACAACAATAAGACTCCTATCCACAGGATACTTCATCTACTTTTTTGTTCATCATGCAAACCATCTAGAGTTGGCATTGCCTTGTGTGATGCCAATATACTTCCCCGGACTAAATACCTGAATGATCCCCTTTCTGTATTTGTATCAATGACTAATCACATGTCTCAAAGAGGAAAAGAGGAACTTGAAACTAAAGCAATGAGATGGTGATATTAAAATAAAATAAAAAGAGAGGAAAGGTCTCGACTCAAGCACAAACAAGTCCTTGAAGTTCTAGCAACTGAATATTTGTCCAATCAAGACACATCAGTATGTTCTTCAGTAGTTGACCAAGTATATTGATATGGGCATTAGGGTACCAGTAGGATCCTAATAGGACACTCTTGAAATATAGTCATCAAAACTACTTGCATTAGAAGTATCCTGACCATCTTCCTGTTTTTCAACAAATGTGAAAGCATTTACTAAAAAATAATAAACCCTTGCATTTCTTATGAGTCTTTTTAGGCTTGGTTTGGGCTACGACTAGGCAAAAGGATTCTGTTATGATCTGAGATTGTCCCTCTATGCAGACCCTCGTATTCAGACTCTGAGCCTTATCTACATGTTCTGATTTGTCTTTGATCCTGCCGGCAACTCGAACGTGGAGGAATCGCTTCGTAGCACTCTCTGCCCTGTCTACGCGACTGCGTCTTCTGCAGAATCACCCTCAGAACCTTCTCTTGCTTCTCCAAACGTGACCTGCAAGACACACAGACGGCGCCTCTAGCGGCCGTTTGCACTCCGACGATCAAGTTAGTCCACAGAAGCACCAAAGACTAGAAAACTAGTAGCGTGTGTGTGAGAACTCTTGCACTCTGTTTTTTGTCTCCCCTCACTCTCACCCTGATTCTCTCTTTTATCTCTCTTTCCCTGCTTCTGGGCATAGCAGGATTCTGTTATGCTTTTCTGGCATGTGTCAGAACCCTGTTATGCTTTTCAGAGAAAGCGTACCCTCAGAATCAGCAGTGGGGAGCGTGAGAGTCTGTGCATGTCTGCGCGTCTCTGCGCTTGGCTGCGCCTGTCTGTACCTTTAGTGGTACGGAGTGCTCTTTTGTCTAGACCGCACCCCTCTCAGATGATGACACGTGGAGGCCTGCAACTCACATCTAACCACACACGTGTCACTTACTGGAAGGGCTCTAGCGCTTCTCTTTGTGTGCCTAAGTTACGCCCTTGCGGAGTAACTTAGGATGTTTCTCTTATTTGGGCAGATCGCATACTCTTGGGAGAACGTCGGGTGTGGCTGGTCTAGGCACACTCACCAAACGTTGCTCCCTGCGTAGACAGCTTACCCTTCACGATGCCATGCACGTAATGGGTTGAGGGAACCATCAACCACTGACTGGTTTACTAGTTCCCTCAGGCCACTCTCGTGCATGATTCCCTGAGGTGTGCTCATGCGAGATCCATGCGTAACGCTCTCGCTGGGAACCTCATTCCCAGTTTAACTGCGTGTAACACGAGACCCCGATGACACTACCCCGATGACTGATCAGTGTTTATCTGTTTCTCGCGTTCTGCCTTCAGGCGTTAGTCTGAGAACTGGTCTGTTGGTGGCCACTTGGCTACTGACCACCGATCACCATTCTGGATGATCTGTCCCCCGACCTCTCTGTCGCCTGATCTGTTGGTGGTCACTTGGTTACTGACCACCGATCACCTTTCTTGGCGATCGTCCCCCTGACCTCTTTGCCACCTGGTCCACGTGTCACCCTGCGAGTGGTCCACGTGGTTCTCTGATGCTGACGTCATCGACTACCGATGACCGATCGGATCACAAGCCCCCCAGTCTCGAGTCGAGAACTCGTTCTCAGCGAAGAGACTAAGTGGTCGTGCCCTCAGTCCACGTGGCAAGTGGGGCCGCCTCACGTGCCACCTCACGTGTTGCTTCTTTAACGTTTGGACTCCCTCTCTTAATCTCGCGACACGTGGCCCCATCAACGGCCAGCGTTGTGCGTCGCTAGCGCTTCTCTTATTCAAATTGGCGCGCCCTTTCACTGTTCCTTCATCTTCTTCATTCGACTCCCAGACTCTCTGCGAACTTCTCCTCTGCGCACCCATCTTTCTTCAAATTCTCTGCTTCCCAATCTCTTGCGATCATCCAAAGGTATGGTTTTTCTTCTTCCTGGCCCCCTTTCGGTCATCTTTACCGATTGCATTTATCATTCTAGTTATCATGCATTCATCTCCTCTATTTCCCTCTCTCGAACCCGCGCTAGGGTTTTTTCATGCTCTTACTCTGGCTTCTGCTTCTTCTTCTTCTTCTTTTCATCTGGGCATCTCCTTCTCCTTTCCCTTTTCTGTTTTCACCGAAACATTCATCATTCCTTCTTCTCCCATTGATTCTGACCTTTTCGTTTTTCCTCCATTTGCAGCTATCTCACGATGGCTCGCTTGAAACAAACTGCGCGCATCATTGCCTCTTCTTCTGGTGCACAGCCTTCCGCGAGTGCGCCAGCTCCACCACCGCCTGTGGCTACCTCCTACCACGACAATGCCAGGGTCTATGAATGGGCTCCCCTGGCATTGCTCGCTGAAACCTCCACTCTACTGCCCGAGGGCCATCTCAAGTCCCTGCTAAGTCGCAATCCTGATGAGCCTTCCTGCTCCGTCGACAGGGAGAATGACTTCAACGTTCAAATCCGCATTCCTCCTCGAGGAATGCCTATCTGCGCGGATGACAGGGCCACCAATGGGGTGCCCTTCGTCTTCATCTACTCCGCCATTTTCAAGAGACTAAAGCTGCGCCTCCCTTTCACTTTCTTCGAAAAAGAGCTGATGATGGAGTTAAACGTCGCGCCCTGCCAACTCCATCCAAATGCCTGGGCCTTCATCCGGGCATTTCAAATCCTCTGCAGCTATTTCGGGCTCAACGCCTCTGTGGACGTGTTCCTCTACTTCTTCGAAGCGAAGAACCCTGGGGACAGGTCCTGGGTCAGCCTGAACGGGGTTGCTGGACGGGTGCTCCTGGGCCTGTACCAGCAATCCTTCAAAGATTGGAAGGGCAAAATCTACATGATATCTGCTACCCCTCAAAGTCCAAGTCTGCTCGAGGGGTACCCCTTCTACTGGGTTCCTGGAGTTGAGTTCAAGAAATCCAGGGACCTCGAAGCTATGGCCCCCTATGAGCGCGAGCTGTGCGGGCTGCTCCTGGGGGCCAAATACAATTCTGCTCGTCTCATCAAAGACGAGTTCGATGTGGTGGCCTTAAAAAAGTATATAGGTAGCTCTTTTTTCCTCTCTTAGGATGCCTGCGCCTTTTCATGCATGTTTTATGTGTTTTTTACCTTACTTGCATACCTTGGTCAACTAACCCCTCCCTTTCTCGTCTATGCAGACTCAATGACGAGGAAAGACAGGAAGCTGGCCCTGCTGGAGCTTGCCAAACGTAGGGGAGCCAAGGGCACTGGTTCCTCTTCTTCTACAACTGAGCCCATTGCGGTCCCTCCACTCTCGGTCGCGCCAGCTGAAGGCCCCGAGCAAGGGAAGAAAAGGAAAAGGCTGGTGAAGGCTTCCGCTTCTTCTGCTGCTGCTGCTGCTTCAACTGAAGAGGAGAGCTCAGGCTCTCCTCTTGTTCACCGCCAAAGGAAGAGAGCAGCGGTTGAGGGGGCCTCATCTCTCCAGCCTGGAGAGATTGAGGTGGTGAAAGTAGAGGAAGGGTCTTCCCCTCCCCCCTGCGCTCAAACTGCCCCAGAGCCCACCAACCTTCCTTCTCCAGGCCACCAGTTGCCTCCAACTACCAAACTGCCATCTTCCCCCCCAGCAGGCCAATCACCTGGTCCATCTGCTCATCCTGCTGGGGGCGCTTCTGCCCAAGCTGGGGGTGCACCACCACCACTGCTGCCAATCCCTAACACCGCTGCTGAATGTGGTGGGTCTAGCTCGCGCCCAAGCACTTCTGGGGCCACCCACGAGAATTTCAGCAGGGTCATCACCCTGGTTCGACAGCTCATAAGTAACCGGGAGCTCGTCGAGTGGAATGGTGATGAGGTTGACATGCACCTGGCAAGGCAGGTGGTGCTCTCTCTAGAATTCTCCACCCAGCATCGTAAACAAATAGCCCTGGAGAAGAGGGTGAAGGAGCTTGAGCACGACAAGGAGTCACTGCGAAGTGACTTCGAAGCTGCTCAAGGGTCCGTCGAACTTATGCGAGGCATGGTGGAGAAGGCTAGGAGGGAATACCTAGCGCAGGTCCAAAAGACCATCAAGACGGAGATCTTGATGGGGCAGATGGTGAGCTCTTTGGACTGCGAGGTGGTGGAGCTTAAGGCCGAGACTTCCTCCCTGCGCCAACAGAACACTCAGCTATTGGGGGAGCTCGAGTCCGCCAAAGAGGCAGCTGCTGCTGGGGAGAAAAGATTTGAGGAGGTGGTGGGCAAACTGTCTGAAGCTGCCTCCTCCCTTGCTGCCGTCACCACTGAGAGAGATGCTGCGGAGGCTTCAAAGCAAGAACTGGAGGTGGAGAAGGCTGATTTGATGAATGTGGGTGCTGATGCCCTTACAGACGGATTCGAGCTAGCTCTCGAGCAAATCAAATGCGTTCTCCCAGACCTGGACCTCTCGCAGTTCAGCATCTACCATGAAGTGGTGGATGGAAAGCTCATTCCCCCTGCCCCTTAAACCCTTCTTTTCTCTGTAAATTTAGCTTCTGCACAGTTTTTCTTTGCACTTTGGAATTGTATAAGACTTGGCTATGAATGTAATATCTCAATGCTTCTTTCTTGCGTAAGTTTCTTCTTTTGCATTTTCTTTGAACTTCACTTATCTTTATGTGCGCGACTAGCTAGCTTAGGTTCAGCGCGATCTTGGGCTTTACCTTTCCTTTCGCACACGACTAAGTGTTAACCAGCTTAGGCTCAGCGCGATCTTGAGCTTCGTCTTTCACTTTGCGCACGACTAAGTGTTAACCAGCTTAGGCTTAGCGCGATCTGCTTCTCTTATTCTTTCGCTTCTACTTGATCACGACTGGCTATTCTCTCAACTTGGTGTTTAACAGTCCTCGTGCGTTGCTTTGCACCACTAGCCAATTACTGACGACTCATCAGTGATCGTTCTTTAGTCTTTACTTAGCTTTCTCTGTCGCTCTAGCGCTAAGTGCATAGAGGACTTTGACACCGATCGCTCAAGGTGATGCCTCGTCTTGGGGAAAGAAAAGTGTTTCTCGCTAACCCCTCTTACTTTCCCCAAGGTCATCACCTTTTGGCGGGTTGAGTCGCTCATTCCCTGCCTCACTCCTGGGGTGAGAAGGGTTTCGGACTAAGAGTCTTACTGGGCCAATATTGGTGTATGCCAAGTGGGTAAGGACGTTTTGTCAAAACCTTTCCTTTCCCTCCCTTGGTCTTACTAGCACCCCTGGCTTTTCAAACCTTTAACTGCTTGCGCTCACACCTGGGGTGAGGAAGACTTAGATCGGTGCCAGTACTTGCGCCTAGGGCAAGTAGGGCCTAACCAATCACCTGCACTTGCACCTGGGGCAAGGAGGATTTTAACTTTAATACTTGAGCACACTTGATATGCTGGAAATTTTTCTTTAATTGGGTGGCCTCGTTAAAAACCCTCTTTAGGGAAAAGAGTGCCCCCTTGTCTGTTCAACTGTTTCCACCACATACAAAGCATGTGTCTTTTAGCGCGAGAACGCCATTACTGTACAACTTTAACTGAAATAAAATTTTAAATGGGTGGCGTTCCACGTTCTGGGGATTGCTCCTCCTTCCAAAGTCTCTAGGCGATAGGCTCCGTTCTCCAATGTCTCCACCACTCTGTACGGGCCTGTCCACTTTGGGGATAGCTTGTTCTGCATGTCATTCTGATGCGCCTTTCTCATCACCAGATCACCTTCCTGGAAGCGCCTGGGCCTCACTTTAGAGTTGTGCCTCCGCTCTACTCTTCTCTTCACAGCTTCAGCACTGACTCTGGCCTCTTCTCGCACTTCGTCTAGCAAATCCAGATTTACCTTACGCTCTTCGTTGGACTCTTCAACAACGAAGTTCAGGAATCTGGGGGAGCTCTCCTGTATCTCCACAGGAATCATGGCGTCTGTCCCATAGACAAGGCTGAAGGGTGTCTCATGGGTGCTGGACTGTGGGGTGGTGTGATAAGACAATACAATTCTGGGGACCTCCTCTGCCCAGCCTCCTTTGGCCTTGTCTAGTCTTCGCTTCAGCCCCCTGAGCAGCACTCGGTTTGCTGACTCCACCTGCCCATTGGTTTGCGGGTGCTCCACTGATGCGAAGACCTGTTGTATCTTTAACTCTTCACACATCTTCCTCAGCTGATGACTTGTGAACTGGGTGCCATTGTCGGAAACCAGCCTCTTGGGTATTCCGAAGCGGCAGACAATGTTCTTCCAGACGAAGTGTTCAACTTTCTGTGCGGTGATGTGTGCGACTGGCTCTGCTTCCACCCACTTGGTGAAATACTCGATGGCCACGATGAGGAACTTCATCTGCCTTGTCGCCAAGGGAAAGGGTCCCAAGATGTCAATCCCCCATGTATGGAATGGCCACGGGCTATGGATGGACCTCAACTCCTCAGGGGGTGCCTTGTGCCAGTCTGCATGCAGTTGACACTGTTTGCATCGCTGAGCAAACCTTATGCAATCTTCCTTCAGCTTTGGCCAGTAGTACCCCGCGCGGAGTACTCTACTTGCCAAAGCGCGACCACCTACGTGGCTTCCGCACACCCCCTCGTGCAGCTCAGACATGAGTCTGGTGCATTGCTCGCCGTGTACACAGATCTGCACAGGGTGAGAAAATCCAAATCTAAATAGGCTTCCATCTATAAGAGTAAACTTACTTGAACCCCTCTTTATTCTTTTTGCCTCTTCCAGATCGAGCGGGAGTGCACCATCTTCTAAGTATAGCTGGTATGGCGTCATCCAGGTGTCGAGTTCCTTCTCCGCACGGACCTCCATCAACTCATCGGTCTTTGAGGGTCGCGATCTCACCCTCGGTGCTCTCAGCATTTCTTGGGTCAACGACCGATGACCGATCGTTAGACGCTCCATTGACTTGTATACATGAAGCACCTGGTTGTCTGATACGAACGCGCGCGGCACCTTCAGGGTCTCCTGAATGACAGTCCTCTGCTTCCCCCCCTTGCCTGAGCTGGCCAGCTTGGCAAGCAAGTCTGCTCGGGCATTCTGCTCTCTTGGCACGTGCACTAACTCAAACTCGGCGAAGGACGTCTTCAGGAGCTGCACATACTCCAGGTAGGCTGCCATCTGGGGATCCTTTGCTTGGAACTCCCCCGTAACCTGCCCGGTGACCAGTAACGAATCGCTCTTGGCCAGCAGATTTCTTGCTCCCATTTCTCTTGCTAGCAACATTCCTGCGATCAGGGCCTCATACTTCGCCTGATTGTTGCTAGCTTTGAAGGCAAAGCGGAGGGACTGCTCGATCAGTACCCCATTTGGTCCTTCCAGGATGACTCCCGCGCCGCTTCACTGCTGATTAGAGGAGCCATCCACCGATAACACCCATCGGAAATTTAGCCCTTCTGTAGGTGTCGCGATTGATGATAGCTCGACTACGAAGTCCGCGAACACCTGCCCCTTGATCGGTCCTCGGGGCTCGTACTGAATATCAAATTTTGACAATTCTACTGCCCATTTGACCATCCTGCCTACTACATCAGGTTTCTTCAATACGTTCTGGATAGGTAGATCAGTCATCACCACCACTGTGAAGCTGTGGAAATAATGCCTGAGTCTTCTGGCTGAAAACACCACCGCCAGAGCAGCCTTCTCAAGGGCTTGGTATCTTGTTTCAGGGCCTTGCAGCACCTTACTCACGAAGTAAACAGGCCTCTAGGCCTGCTCCTGCTCTTGCACCAGGACTGAGCTGACTGCTCTCTCCGTAACAGCAAAGTATAGACGAAGAGGGATGCCTACCTGGGGCTTTCGCAAGACTGGTGGGCTCGCCAGGTACCCCTTTAACTTGATGAAGGCCTCCTCGCACTCCTGTGTCTAGAGAAATCTGCTGTTGCGTTTGAGACACTGGAAGTATGGGTGACCTTTCTCCCCTCCAGCGGACATGAATCGGGACAGAGCTGCCAAGCGACCGGTGAGCTGCTGCACCTCCTTCACCGTCGTTGGGCTCCTCATTGCCACGATCGCCGCACACTTCTCCGGGTTAACTTCGATTCCCCGCTCTGTCAAGAGGAAACCCAAGAACTTCCCAGCCTCCACACCGAAAATGCATTTCTCAGGGTTGAGCTTCAGCCTGTACTTGGCAATGGTGGTGAATAGCTCTTCCAGATCAGCTGCATGATGCTTCTTCTCTTGGGACGTAACCACCATGTCATCTACATAGGCGTGCACGTTCCTTCCCAGCATGGACGAGAGCACCCTATCCATGAGCCGCTGGTAGGTAGCCCCCGCATTCTTTAACCCGAATGGCATGACCTTGTAGCAATAGCAAGACCGTTCCGTCATAAACGCAGTCTTGCATTCATCCATTGGGTGCATCCTGATCTGGTTATACCCCGAGAAAGCGTCCAAGAAGCTGAGTAGCTTTCCCCCCGATGCGCTATCGACTAGAGCGTCTATACTGGGTAAGGGGTAAGAATCCTTGGGACACGCCTTGTTGAGGTCAGTGAAGTCCACGCACATTCTCCACTTGCCGCTTGCCTTCTGAACCAGTACCACATTCGCTAGCCACTCGGGGTACTGGATTTCTCTGATATGCCCTGCGGCAAGGAGCTTCTGCGCTTCGTCGTGGATCACCTTCCTCTTCTCCTCGTTGAACTTCCTTCGCCTCTGACGCACAGGTCGAACCATGGGGTCCATCGACAGACGATGGCAGAGGAAATCGGGGTCGATTCCTGGCATGTCGGATGCTGACCATGCAAAGGCATTCATGTGCTTCTCAATCACACCCATGATCAGCATTCGCTCTTCTTCAGCAAGGGATCCCCCTAACTTGAACTTTCTTCCCCCGACGTCCACTTCGACCCATCCCTCAGCTGGGTGGGGCCTTCTCTTGCTGGCGATGACCGCCCTCGCGATCCCTGACTCACGAGGAGTGATCGCGCCTTCCTCCTCTTCTTCGACTTGGGCTACCTGGGAGCCCCCCACCGCAGCATCCTCCATCCTTTGAGCGCCCTGTGTCTCCCTGACCACCAATCGCTCTTCGCGCACGCCTGGTGGTGGTTTTGTGGTGACGTGGCACACACTTCTCTTTTGCTTCAAGCTGTTCTCATAACAGCGTCTTGCCTCAGCCTGATCTGACCTGATGGTTATCACGGTTCCCTCCATCGACGGCAACTTCAACTTCATGTGCCTCGTTGATGGTATTGCGCCCAACCTATTGAGTGTTGGCCTACCCAACAAAACGTTGTACGCAGAAGGGGCATTCACCACCAGGTACTTTATCTTTTCAGTGCGGGCTGTCGTTCCGTCAGTGAACGTTGTCCTCAACTCGATGTATCCCCGCACCTCTACCTGATCCCCTGCAAAACCGTAGAGACAACCAGTATACGGTCTTAGCTGGTCAGGGGATAACTGTAACTTGTTGAATGTTGGCCAGAACATGACGTCTGCCGAACTTCCTTGATCTACGAGTACTCGGTGCACTCGCCTTCCCGCAGTGATGAGAGAAATGACCACAGGGTCGTTGTCGTGTGGGACAACGTCCCGCAGATCAGCTTTCCTGAAGATGATGTCCACTTCGGGGTAATGACTCTCATTTACCGCATCTACCGCCATTACTGATCGAGCGTATCTCCTTCTCTGTGAAGCTGTGCATCCCCCACCCGAGAAGCCTCCCGCGATCGTCTGCACTTCCCCATGCACAGGGACTTCATGCTGCTGTTCTCCAGTCTGGGATCCTGACGCGCGGTCACCCTGCGGCTCACGCAGGTAATCTGCTAGGAAACCAGACTTCACCAACTCTGCCAATTGGTGTCCCAAGGCCAAACAAGAATGAAGTGTATGGCCAAAAGCTTGATGAAACTCACACCACTCATTCTTCTTTCTTCCAAGTACCTTATCTGTCTTCTCTGGTACTCGTAGTCTTGCTGCTACAGCAGGAAGGGCGATGAGATCCGCCAATCCTACCATGAAGTTGTACCTCGGGGGTGCATTATTCTCCCTTGCACGCCCCCTGTTCTGGTCTTTGCCTGGTGCATAGGGACGAGGTTTTTCCCGCACCTTCTTCCCCTCCTTGGCCTCATGCACCCTTGCTTGCTGTGGCTTTCCTTGCCCTCCACGCGGTCTTGGTGGTGCAGCACTTCCTCTCTTCTCAGAAACCTCTGTTTCTGCCACTATGTGTGCCACCGCACGTCGTCGGATCTCTGCAAAGGTGCTGGGATGGCTCCTGATGAGAGATTCGCTGAAGGGGCCAGGCAGCACTCCCTTCTTAAACGCGTGGACCAACATGTCTTCATCTTTGCTGGGCAATCTCACCACTTATGCCCCAAAACGGTTGAGGTAGTCCTTCAGCGACTCCCCCTGGTATTGGCGCACATCAAACAGATCGTAGGACACCACTGCAGGTGCCTTGTTGACGATGTATTGCTCGGTGAAGAGCTTCGAGAACTGAGAGAAAGACGTGATATGTCCTTCTGGTAGGCTTACGAACCACTCCATGGCGATTCCGCTAAGCGTACTCATAAACATTTTGCAGTAGACAGCGTCTGAACCCCCAGACAACATCATCTGGGTGTGGAACGCCGTTAGATGCGCCTCCGGGTCTTCTACCCCCTTGAACGATGCCTTGACCCCCACCAGGTTGGGTGGCACCATGGTTCCCATGATCTAAGGGGAGAATGGCATGGGGAACGCTCTTGGAGGTGAGGGCATCCTAGACACCCTTTCGTCAACCACGTGTTCCCTCTACGCTTGCAGCGTCCTTCTCAACTCCTCATTGACGCGATTCAGCTCGTCGTTCCTGCTTTGTGACGCAGCTAACTCCGTCTGCATCCTCTCTTGTTCAACCTTTGACGCTGCGGCATTATCCTGCAGCGTGCGCACCATTTCCAGGACCTGCGCCATTGTCACAGCTCCTTCGTCAGCGGATGGCGCAGGCGATGGTTGTCTGTTTCTAGGCATCCTTCTCTATCAAGGAAACTGATAAAAACTCTGGTAAGTCTTTAAAACTGTGGTATATATGGGACAACGATTCACTCGTGCCCCACGGTGGGCGCCAAATGATCCTGCCGGCAACTCGAACGTGGAGGAATCGCTTCGTAGCACTCTCTGCCCTGTCTACGCGACTGCGTCTTCTGCAGAATCACCCTCAGAACCTTCTCTTGCTTCTCCAAACGTGACCTGCAAGACACACAGACGGCGCCTCTAGCGGCCGTTTGCACTCCGACGATGAAGTTAGTCCACAGAAGCACCAAAGACTAGAAAACTAGTAGCGTGTGTGTGAGAACTCTTGCACTCTGTTTTTTGTCTCCCCTCACTCTCACCCTGATTCTCTCTTTTATCTCTCTTTCCCTGCTTCTGGGCATAGCAGGATTCTGTTATGCTTTTCTGGCATGTGTCAGAACCCTGTTATGCTTTTCAGAGAAAGCGTACCCTCAGAATCAGCAGTGGGGAGCGTGAGAGTCTGTGCATGTCTGCGCGTCTCTGCGCTTGGCTGCGCCTGTCTGTACCTTTAGTGGTACGGAGTGCTCTTTTGTCTATACCGCACCCCTCTCAGATGATGACACGTGGAGGCCTGCAACTCACATCTAACCACACACGTGTCACTTACTGGAAGGGCTCTAGCGCTTCTCTTTGTGTGCCTAAGTTACGCCCTTGCGGAGTAACTTAGGATGTTTCTCTTATCTGGGCAGATCGCATACTCTTGGGAGAACGTCGGGTGTGGCTGGTCTAGGCACACTCACCAAACGTTGCTCCCTGCGTATACAGCTTACCCTTCACGATGCCATGCACGTAATGGGTTGAGGGAACCATCAACCACTGACTGGTTTACTAGTTCCCTCAGGCCACTCTCGTGCATGATTCCCTGAGGTGTGCTCATGCGAGATCCATGCGTAACGCTCTCGCTGGGAACCTCATTCCCAGTTTAACTGCGTGTAACACGAGACCCCGATGACACTACCCCGATGACTGATCAGTGAAATGAAATTTATATTCTCGGTTCAGAAATATCTTGCTCTGTTTTATTCCTCAACACCAACAATTGGTATCAGAGCTATTTTCTTGAGGGATCTGTGAGGTTAGTAGAGTGCACCAATGGAAGGATGATCAAATTTTTCAGCAATGACACCACCTGTCTTTGATGGAGACAATTATCAAATGTGGGTTGTTCGTATGAAGACCTACCTAGAAGCATTGGATTTATGGGAAGCTGTAGAAGAGGACTATGAAATTCAGTCCCTTCCAGAAAACCCTACGGTGGCACAAATAAAATCACAGAAGGAAAAAAAGATGAAAAAATCAAAGGCAAAAGCATGTCTATTTGCAGCTGTATCTCCTATGGTATTCACAAGGATAATGTTCTTGAAGTCAGCAAAAGAAATATGGGATTACCTCAAGCCAGAATATGAAGGTGATGAGAGGATTCGTGGAATGCAAACCCTGAATCTAATCAGAGAGTTTGAATTTCAAAGAATGAAGGAGTCGGAATCTGTAAAAGAGTACTCGGACAGACTTCTAAGCATTGCCAACAAAGTGAGGTTGCTCAGATCTGTGTTAAAAGATTCAAGAATTGTGGAAAAACTGCTTGTAACAGTTCCAAAGAGGTTTGAAGCCACCATAACAACCCTGGAGAACACAAAGGACCTATCAAAGATTTCTCTTGCAGAGCTCTTAAATGTTTTACAAGCACAAGAACAAAGGAGAGCCATGAGACAAGATGGAGCAGTAAAAGGAGCCTTACTAGTCAAACATGAAGGTGGCTGGAGAAACAAAGGTAGAAATTATCCTCCTTGTAAGCATTGCAACAAGTTAGGTCATCCACCGTTTAAGTGTTGGAGAAGACCTAATGCTAAGAGCAACAAGTGCATTCAACTTGGGCATGAAGCAATCATTTGTAGAAACCAAAGTGAGCAACAAGATGTAGATGCTAAAATTGCAAATGAGGAGGAAGATGTACTTTTCGTTGCAAATAGTTTTTGCAGCAATATTTCAAGTGCATCTTGGCTAATTGACAATGGTTGCACCAACCATATGACACCTGACAAGGAACTCTTCAAGGAATTGAGAATTACTGATATTAAAAGGGTGAGGATTGGAAATGGTGAAAACCTTGCAATAAAAGAAAAAGGCACAATAGCTATCACAAGCTATAAAGGTATAAAAATCATTACAAATGTTCTTTTTGTTCCAGAGATTGATCAAAATCTTTTGAGTGTTGGTCAATTGTTGGAAAAAGGCTATAAAGTGATGTTTGAAAATAAACATTGCTTAATTAAAAATATTGATGACAGAGATTTGTTTAAAGTTGAAATGAAGGGAAAAAGTTTTGCTCTCAATCCAATCACTAGTACAAAATTCTTCAATAACGACACCCTTTAAACACAGTTCGAAAACAACCATCGTAAAAAACGACGCGGTGGCAATCCCGTAATTTTTTAATTTTTTTTTGCACTTTTAATGACGGTTCGCGCCACAACCGTCGTTAAAAGTGGGACATAACACATACAACGACGGTTCACCCAAGAACCGTCGTTAAAAGCCACATTTCCATGACGGTTCATAGAGAACTGTCGTTAAAAGCCCATCTTCACGTTGCAACAACGTTTTACACCTAATTTCCAAATTCTTTCTCATACTCCCATTTTCACTCTTAACTTTGCCTTCTATCTCACATCCACAGCTCCATTGCCAGCACCCCGCTTGACCACGCCCTGCCAACCGTTGCCGCCGACCACCGCAGCGCCTTCGCCGTCGACCACCGCAGCGCCTTCGCCGTCGACACCGCGGACCGCCCTTGACCCGCTCGTGACCGCCGTTCTTGACCTCATTCGCGACCGTTCGCGATCGCTTCCGCGCCTCGCAACCTAGCCGCCCACCGCCGCCGTCCGCGACACCTCTTAACCTAATCGCCGACCGCGCGACCTAGCAGCAACGCCCACCGCGACCCGCGCGAACCCCGCCGCCCCACAGCCCACCGCGGAACGCGACCTGCGATCCTCGTCACGCCCACCGCGGAACGGGACCTGCGATCCTCGTCGCACCCACCGCGGACCCCGCGAACCTCATTGCGCCCGCCACGCCCTGCCGCGACCGCCGCACCTGCCGTCTAGGGACCAGTTGCGCCTGCCGTCCAGGGACCAGTCTCTTCCGATCCGCATCTCCGTGCCTTTGAGCTGCGTCATTGTTCCCACCGTGCCCTCCGATCGCGACCGCCGCCCGTTTTGAGGTTAGTATGTTTTTATCTATTATTAACTATAATTTGAAAGTGTTTGTCTTGAGTTAAGTATTGATTTTATATATCGAACAGACTGATTCTGAGTCCGAAGGTGTCCGACCTTCGGCACTTTTGATTTAACTTTCTATGATTATATATTGTTTTGAGATATTTAATGCGCACTGGTTCTATGTCCGGAGGTATTCGACCTTCGACAATTTGATTTATTTTTTAATGGTTATATATTGTTTTGACATATTGAACGCACTGGTTCTGAGTCCGGAGGTGTCCGACCTTCGGCAATTTTGATTTATTTATTTATGATTACATATTGAACGCATTGGTTCTGAGTCCACACTGGTTCTTAGTTTAGCAGTTATATGGATCGAAGTTAGATTAATACACCACGAATAAGTGATACTTACGAAGAAGGGGTGGAAGAATTCATACAATTCGCAGAACATAATGCTGTTAGTTGTAAGAATGGAATAAGGATAAGGTGTCCTTGTGTCAATTGTTTAAATGGAAGGATATTGAGTGTTTCCGAAATTAGAGAACATCTTTTATGTGATGGATTTTTGAAAAGTTATACAACATGGACGTGGCATGGTGAATTGTTAGACTTGCCAAGTGTGCACGGAACCTAAGACAAATCTGCCTTTGGGAAAGAAGAAAATAGTCTCCATTGATGATCCTCTGGCAGCATTGGTGGAAGTTGCTACAGCTTTAGATACAACTGTCTTAGAGATTCCATGGGATGCCAATGTTTTTGGAAGGCAAAGTAATCTACTGTTGTACGTTCACATGTCTGATTTGTTGGACCTTGCATCCGGAGATCAAGAGATTAACATAACAGTTCTGCAATTATGGATGATGTAAGTTCAAATTATAAAATCTTTATACTTTTGATTTATTAAATATATTAGTACTAACTTATTGAAATTTAGGTATCTTTTTGGATTATGCTTGGATGAGGGGAAACACAACATATATGGGTTTTTAGACCCTCAAGTCATTCAATTAATTGGAAACAAAAAGTCGGAAACACAAACATACATCACCACTGCCTTAAAGAATGGTGGAAAACAAATTTATTTTGTTCCGTACATCCACGAGTAAGTCCTTATTTATTAAATAAGTTATAATAAATTATTGAAATAAGATAAACTAATTAACTGATTTGTTATATAGGCGTCATTGGCAACTATTGATCATATCTGTTCAAGATCATACCGCTGCAAGGTTTTGCTCATTGCATAAAAAAACCCCTACCTATTTTAAAAACATTATAGACAGGTACGACAATTTCATTTAACATTTATTATTACTTATACATTATATAATGTTATGTATTCTAACATGTATTCTAACTAAAAAAATTTCAAATGTTACAGTTGTTCAATGACCAACACCCGTTAGATTCGGAAGCATTGGAGTATGTGAGAACAACATGGTCAAAGTATTTTGTAACCATGTATAATACTTTACAATAGATAAATCATTAGAATGACAAACTTTTTCATATATTAGCAAAACTTTTTCGTATAATGTTATCATTTGTTGTATGTAATTTTTATATTTAAATTATCATTTAAAATGTTTTGATTTTCTGGATTTGAAAATTTTATGCAGGTTTTAGATTTACTAAATTTTTTTTTATACCTACATATAACGACGGTTCCACTTTGGAACCGTCTTTAAAAGTCTCACTTACAACGACGGTTCCTCTGGGAATCGTCTTTAAAAGTCCCTAAACTTTTTTTAAAAAAAAATTAGAGCCACTTTTAACGACGGTTAGGTTGCAGAACCGTCGTGAAAACCCTCCACTTTTTAACGACCCCTGAAATAACGAAGGTTTTAGAACCGTCTTTAAATGTTGATTTTAACCGTCGTTAATTTACCTTTTTGTACTAGTGAATGGAGGAGGAGCACATGACCTTTAAATCCAAAGAAAATGTCACAAAAATTTATGTACCTGACTTGAAGAGTAATATTCTCAGTATGAGACAATTATTGGAGAGTGTTGAAGCAAAATTTGATAACCTGGAAAAAAAGTTACAAAATTGGAAGAAAAATATGTTGATATGGAGAAAGACAAGGAAAGTAGAGTCAATCAAGTTGAAGAACTCCATTTGTTGCTTTTGGCACAAAAAGAAAAGGTGAATGAATTACAATTCAAATTAAAAGCCCATTTTGGTTCATGTGTTTTACTTGAAAATAGTGGTTTTGATTTAGGAGAAGACCATAAATGGAATGGTGTTGAGACATTATCTGAAAGGGAAATATGGTATAATCATTATCTTCAAAGCTCATTGAAGTCAAAGTCTTTCTTAAATCCTTTTAATTCAAAGGCTGAAAGTGGAGAAGATTTTGTTTGGAAAATTAAAAGTAATTCAATTCAAAATTCTGCACGGATTGGTGCAATGAAGAAAATTGAAGTTGCTTCTAATCAAGCACAGTATGGTGACTACTGGAAAAATATAATATTGGAGGCAGTTAGGGTAAGGAAAAATATAAAATTGGAAGTGTGAGCGATAACAATGTGAATGAAAAATATGAAAGGTTTGAGTTTAAGGGGGAATTTGTTAGCATTATACTCAAAGTCGTCAGCCGTCATCAGTTTTATTTAACATTTGAATAGCCAATAATTATTATCTTTAATTCTAGTTTTGAATGTCATTTGTACTATGATTTAAATGTAATTTATAATATAGGTTTTATGATAGAGAAGGTAGAATTTGAGAAGTCTATTATAATACTATTTAGAGAGATTCTATTCTTATTTGAAAAGTAGCAGTAAAATAAAATCTATATTCTCTGTTCACAAATATCTTGCTCTGTTTTATTCCTCAACACTAACACATACCAATGCTTAAATAATATTGATCGGTCTCAAACTATGTAATATGACACTATGTTGGTGTAAAATTAAAATCTATATTTGAATCACTAAGGATGGTATATTTACCTTGCTATGTTTTTAGACAGTAGCCAAACATACTTTTTTGGTTAAAAAATAATGTAAGAACATATACTTGTTGAATAAGCTCTTATTGTGGTTATAAAACATTACATTCATACAGCCAATCCTCAAAAGGTATAATAGTTTTATTTTTAAAAAACAAACACACCATGTTGAAGGACCAATTTGGTAGATACGAGATTAGTATGTCTATCTGAAAATAAACATTTCTCCTATACACCATAGCATGTAACAAAGATTAAATTGAAAAGTAAAAAAAGAAAAAAATATAAGAGAACAAAGTACCAAAAATTAGCTAATTAGAGCAAAGTACAATTTTATATGAGCACCTCATTTAAAAGGGATAAAAATTTATTTGAAGATGAAAACAATTATGAAACATTCTAAAGAAGACTATATTAAAAATGGAAAGGAAGAAGTAAGGAAGAAAATTAATACTATTATCAATAACATTAGAAGTAAGAGTAACTGGTATGACTTACTTTTGCAGTAGCATATGCAGCTAACAAGTCACTCCTTCCTCTAAATGGAGTTTCATTTTTAATTATGGCCCATAGAACCATAGCAAAGCTATGAATGTCTACCCTATGGTCATAGCATTTCTTTTCTCCTTTCGAAAGTGGATCCTTGCTGAATAACTAGTGCATATAATGGAAGGATTTGACATCAAAACTCATGAAGAAAATTCTAGTAAGTGGATATATATATAGTGATGATAGATTCAAATCATAGTTATTAAGATTAAGAAAAAAAAAATTACTAGGTTTTAAATCGCGGTGAATAATGCCATTTGCATGCAAATACTCCATAGCTTGAGAAATATCCAAAGAAAAACTTATGGATTGCTCTAAACTTAGAGCATTTGGATAAATGCTCTCTAGATATTTAGGAAGCGAACAACATTCCAAAAGTTCTGTAATTATCATCATTCTTGGCTCCATAGAGGCGCCAATAAACTGCAAAATGAATTTAAATTACATGATACTTGTAGCTAAATTACCTTTCACTAGTCAGTCATCTAGTTAAGCAAAAATGTGTTTAGGATTCGATCAATATATCATTATGACTAACCATACATAAGTAAATCATAAGAAGCAAATAGTTATGAAGGTTTGCAATATAGTGGGACAATATATATGTTTTTTGTAGCAAAATATTTTCTGCAGCATGTTGTTTGGGATTTGACGTATACGAAGATATTTTGAAGAATGTGTTGTAAACGAAACAGGGAACAGTCAGAGTGCGTACACTTCTATCGTGTCTTTTTTCTATTAGTGTTTTTGTGGTTAATGCTCTTTTATTCTTAGTGTATGGAATTAGGCCTTTGTTTGTACTAGTTGTTGGGTACTACTGGTGTCATTGATGTCATTTCTATATATACTTTGCTAATTAAAAATAAAAGAAAAGTTTTGTTATGCGTTGAATAAGGGTAAATACATATAAAAAACCCAAGATTGGGATGCCTAATAATTAGTTAACTGTTGAAAAATAAAATAATTAGTTATCTAATAAGGATCTAAGGAATATTTAGTATTCATTGATGAGGAGGAAAAACCTTGACTTTCCAGCATTCTTCAATGCTTCATTGTTATTTCACATCATATTGGTTCTATCTTGTATTCTAGTTTTGATTTTTTTTATTCTCAGAATTTTAATTGTTGAATAGTTACTCGGCTTTAATTCCTCAAGTTCATAGATAATTTTGTTATTAATAGATAATTTTGTATTTTTTATCAAGTATTTCTTTTTTAGCTCCAAGACAACATAAACATGGACACGAATTGGATGGTAGCACCTAGAAAATCTACTAGGTATTTAAATGATTTGAAATTTTTTCTAAATTTTGCATTTGAAAATGCTACACAAGGAGATCAGATTTTGTGTCCTTGCAAAAAGTGTAATATTTGTACTTGGGGTAACCAAAAGGATGTGCATAAGCATTTATTGTGTGACGAATTTGATAGAAAGTATACTAGATGGGTTTTTCATAGAGAGGGTGGAACTTCAAAGAAGATATATGATGATGATAGAGAGAAACGTAGTATGTCTAAAGGTTTGGATGGTTTGTTGGAGGAAACTTTTATGATGCCCACAGATCTTGGAGAAAATGAATTTAATGATATTATAGATGAAGATAATGAAGAGCTTGATGCTGAAACAACTAGATTTGCCAAATTGATGCGCAATGGTCATCAAGAAGTATATCCAGGTTGTAAAAATTTCTATAAGTTATCAATCATTGTTCGATTGCTACATATTAAGAATCTCCATGGATGGAGTAATGTTTCATTTGATATGTTGCTGAAACTTTTAAAAGAGTTACTTCCTGAAAACTCTTGTTTTCCATCATCATACCAAGATATATTGCAAGTTCATTATTAAGTACTTGGGTTTTAATTATGAAAAGATTGATGCTTGTCCTAATGACTGTGTTTTATTTCGGAAGGAGTATGAGAATGAAGTTAGGTTTGCTAAATGTCGTTCTTCTAGATATAAAGAAAAGAAGCATAAAAATTCTAGAAGAAAAGTTTCCTGTAAGTTTGCTTCATGCCCAATTCCAGCCAAGATTTTGAGGTACTTTCCTTTAAAACAAAGGATCAAGAGGTTATTTATGTCATCAAAAACTGCTATGTCAATGAAATGGCATGATGAAGGTCGTACTAAAGATTTTAAACTAAAACAACCAGCTAATTCACTTGCTTGGAAAACCTTTGATTCTCTACATCCTAACTTTGCATCAGATTCTCAAAATGTGAGGTTTGGGTTAGCAAGTGATGGATTTACTCCATTTAAGATGATGGGCAAAGGACATAGTATTTGGCCTGTAGTTTTAATGACTTATAATTTAGCTCAATGGGTTTGTATTAAATAACCTTATTTAATGTTGTCATTAGTAATTCCTAATCCTTCTTCCCCTAAAAGTAGTATTGATATTTATTTGGAACCTCTTATTGATGAGTTGAAAGAGTTGTGGGAGAAAGGGTTTGAAACTTATGATTTCTAGCAAACAGTTTTTTCAGGCACATGTTGCATTACTTTGGACTATTAGTGACTTGCATGCTTATACTATGTTATTAGGTTGGAGTACAAGTGAAAAATTGGCATGCTCGGTATGTAACTACCACACAAGCTCTAAATACTTAAACAACAGTAAAAAGATGTGTTATATGTGTCATCGAAGATGGTTAGACTCAAAACATAAGTAGGGAAAAGATAAAAAGTGTTTTGATGGTACCCAAGAATTGAGAGGAATACCAACTCCATTAATAGGGTCTAACATATTGGATATATTAGGTGATAGAAAAAATGTATTTGGAAATGCTCAGAAAAAGAAAAGAAAGAAACATGATCCATGGACATAAAAAAGTATATTCTTAACTTGCCATATTGGGAGACTAATCTGCTAAAGGCTAATCTACTTCGTCACAATCTTGATGTCATGCATATTGAAAAGAATATATGTGAAAATGTAATAAGAACATTATTGAATATAGAGAGGGAACCAAAGGAGCATTTGAGAACCCGCCTTGACTTGGTAAAGATGGGTATAAGGAAAGACTTTCATCCTATAAATATAAGACCAAACAAGGTATTCCTTCCACATGCAAGATTTTCACTTTTGGTAAAAGAAAAAGACATCTTCTGTAGTGTTCTAAAAGGAGTGAAAGTTCCAAAAAGTTATGGTTCCAATGTTTCTAGATGTTTTAATCTTGAACAACAAAATTTTCGTGGACTAAAAAGTCATGATTTCAATATATTGATGCAAGATTTGCTAAAAGTAGCAATTCGAAAAGTGTTACCAAAAGAAGTTGCGAGAGTTTTAATGAAGTTAAGTTCTTTCTTCAAAATTTTATGCTCTAAAGTCATCATAATTAAGGAGTTTGAATCATTGGATGCTGATCTTGCCGGTGACTTGTCCTTTGAAAGCTCCGCAGCGTCTCACTCAGCCTTCCGTAAGTCAGCGAACAAAACCACCAAAGAGTAGTTCACACTATGATCTCTGTAAGGACCGTGTTCGCTGCGAATTCTCTCTCTTCTCTCTGCGCGAAAACTAGCCACTTATCCGTATGAAAAGCGTACCCCTGTAACGACGTGGAATGCCTTTATATAACCTCCTGTGCTCCCACGTTGTCTATACACAAAGTAACTTAGCGTGTTTCTTTCGTTGGATGTCTCGTGCAACCTTTGTGTAGGTACCAGGTGCGACTGGGCCAATCGCGCATACCAGGTACTACCTAACGCATGGGCGATCACCTCTGTCCTGCCCCGTGCACGTTACGGGCCGAGAGGGATTCGATCACCGACCGACTGGCTTCCTTGGACCACTCTCATGCATGGTACCATAGAACGCATAACCTCTCCGATCTCTGATCTCCTCCTGACCACCGATCTCCGCCTGATCACCCTCTTCAAAACACACTCGCTTCCTTGGCCCACCTGTCTCACTAAGAATAGCCCACATGGCCATCAGTGGCTGACGTCATCCCAGACCGATGACCGACCGGATCACAAGCCCCCCAGTCTCGAGCTGCGTACTCGTCCTCAGCGAAGAGACTAAGTGCTCGCTCTCGGTGGCCACGCGGCAAGTGACGCCACGTCACGTGCCGCGTCACATGTTGTGCTTTAAGTAACGTTACGCTTTCCTTCCCTTATCTTGCGACACGTGTGCGCATCAATGGTTAGAATGAAGCGTCTCTTGCAGTTCCTTTATTCAAAAACTTTCGCGCCTCTACTGTTCCATTATCTTCCCCAGCACGTTTCTCTGCAACCTCTCGAACCTTCTTCCGCGATTCATCTTCCTCGCTTCCAGGCTCCCAGAAACCGTTCGCGATCACAAAAAGGTACTTCTTTTCTCCATCTATGGTGTATTTGGACATTTTCTACCGATTGCATTGCTCAGTAACTGTATTTTTTCATGCATCATGAGTCACTTTCCCTCTTCTGCACTGTATCGAGACCTCTTCTGACTTTTCTACGCTCCGCTCCTTCTTCCTCTCCGTCGCTGTCATTTCTCTACCCCTTCGAACCATAGCATTTGCTCCCTTCATCTTTCCTAGTTTTTACTGATTCCTCACCTTTTCCCTTCTCCATTGTAGTTTACAGACAATGGCTCGCACCAAAACTACCGCGCGCCTTGCCTCGACTTCTGGTGCACAACCTTCCGCCAGTGCACCTTCATCGCCCTCAATGAGCGCTACCCCCTCGGCAGGCACACAACCCAGGGCGACGCTCGCTCCACAAGACTACGCGCAAGCGTACAAGTGGGCTCCCCTCCACCTACTCGCTGAAACGTCCAACCATCTCCCAGCTGATCATCTCGCCACCCTGCTGAAGGGTGCTGAGGACGAGCCTTCATGCGCCATCGACAGGGAGGATGATCGAAACCTGGGTGTGCGCATCCCCCCCCCCAAAGCATGCCCATTTGCGTAGATGACAGGGCCACCAACGGAGTGCCCTTTACATTCATCTACTCGGCTATCTTCAAGAGGCTGCGCCTCCGCTTACCCTTCACCTTCTTTGTGAAGGAACTCCTTACTGAGCTGAACGTTGCCCCTTGCCAACTTCATCCGAACGCTTGGGGCTTCATCCGAGCGTTCGAGATCCTATGCAACCACTTTGGGCACCCTCCATCAGCCGACGTCTTCCTCTACTTCTTCGAGGCCAAGAACCCGGGTGATAGGTCGTGGGTCAGCCTAAACGGTGTGACAGGGAGGGTGATCTTAGGCCTGTATCAACAGTCTTTCAAGGATTGGAAAGGTAGATTCTACATGATCACCTCCAATAGACACAACCCTTCCCTTCTCGAGGGCTTTCCCCTCTACTGGGTTCCTATGGTGGAATTTAGGAAACCCCGAGGCTTGGAAACCATGGCCCCATACGAGCGCGAGCTGTGCGGCCTTCTTTACCTAGGGCTTCCGATTCGCTTCTTTCCCCACACGCCCCTCGTGCATATACTTGCCAACTACCTTTATGTTTGAACTGCTTGCTTTTTTGAGCCTTGGTATGCTAACCTTTTGTCATGTTGAATTGATGCAGATATGACTTCTGACAAGGAAAGGCGGCAAAGGCTGCTCGCTCTGGCCAGGAGCCGTCGGGCTGCTGAGGAGCCCCCTGTGGTGGAGGCGATCGCCGAACCCATTCATGCCTCTCCCATCTCGGTCGCGCCAGCTGAAGGGCGTGAGACCAGGGGTGACAAGAAAAGGAAACAGTTGGCGAAGGCCCCCACCACCGTCATAGCCATTGAGGAGGAGAGCTCTGGGTCCCCTTTGGTCCAAAGAAAAAGAAGGGGAACCGAGGGCCCCGAGGATGATGCCAACCCGCTTCCTCGAGCCCATGCCTCTCCCGAGCGCCCTCCATCACCAGCCCCCCTTTCCTCCCCACCCCCAGCAAAGTCACCCCCTTTGACTCAAGCAGCCAGGAGTGGGATTGCGCGCTCGGAGGGAACCCCTCATCCCCAGCCATCGCCGCGCCCCCAAGACTCTGCCACCGCATCTGAGGGTGGTGGTGAGAGCTCCTTCCAGGCGACGGGCCCCAGCTGCGAGGGACTCCCCAAGGTTCTCCGCCTGACCAAGCAACTGCTACAAAATCAGGAGCTGGTCAAGTGGAGCTCCATTTGGCCCGTCAGATGGTGCTCTCCTTGGATTTCTCCACACAACACCGCCGCCTCGAAAAGCTAGAGGGCAAGGTGAAGGAGTTGCTTAGCCAACAGGAGTCGCTGCGAAGTGACTATGAGGCTTTGCAAGACATCAACAGTATGTTGAAGGACATGCTGGAGGAATCCAAGATGGCTCACGTCCAACAAGTCCAGGAGACCATCAAGACTGAGATGCTGATGGGGGATGTCGTCATCGCCCTCGACTTCCAGCTGATGGAGACTACGGGTAAGGCCATCCAACTCGAGGCCGAAAACGCCTACATGCGTCAACAGAATGCTAACTTGACGGAGGCCCTCGCCGAAAGCGACCGGAAGCTCAAAGAAGCCGAGTCGACCATTGCCGCCCTGACCACCGAGAAGGTTGCGCTCGAGACCGATAAAGCTGGGTTCGAGGCCGAGAAGACCAAACTATGGGAAGAGGCGGCCGACACCTTCGCTGAGGGCTTCGACTTCGCTCTTGAGCAACTCAAGTGCGCTTTCCCCGAGGTCGACCGCTCCCAGCTATCCATTGAATTCGAGGTGGTGGATGGCAAGGTCGTCCGTCCCTGACTGCCCTTGACGTGGCTTTCTTTATTTTGCCCATAAACATTTGCCTTGTGAAAACCCAAACTATAGATTATTAAATTCTTCTTTTGCTATTGCTTGTTTGTTTGTGTATCTTCTTGCCTTTATTCTCTTGCCACGTGTGATTAACTGTTAACCTACACGAGCTTGATGCCAAACCTTAACCGTATTTGAACTTCTTTTATCTCTTACTTTGATCACAACGAGCAACCCTTGATAGCTGATGACCGATCACCACGGCTACCACCTTCTCATCGGTCACCGCGGTTCTACCTTACATCTTTCCTCATTGCTTTGTCACTCCAGCGCTAAGTGCATAGAGGACATCCACACTGATCGGTCTAGGATGGCGCCTTGTTTTGGGAGGAAGAGTGTTTCTCGACAACCCCTCTTACCTGCCCCAAGGCCACCTTCCTCAGAGCTTCAGGTGGTTCTACCATCTTCTCACTCCTTGGGTGAGAAGGTATTTGACTAAGAGTCCTACCGAGCCAATATTGACGCTACGCCACTTGGGTAAAGGCGTTTCTCGAATCCTTCATTTCCCTTCTTTGGGCTTACTAGCGCCCCTGGCGTTTCGAACTTAACTGCCTGGACTCACGCCTGGGGTAAGGAGGATTAAGACCAGTTGCCTTCACTCGTGCCTGGGGCGAGGGAGGCCTAACCGACCACATGCACTCGCGCCTGGGGCGAGGAGGATTTTAAACTCAAAACTTTGCAAACTTTATACTGATAACCTCTTTTTATTTCTGGGAAAAAAGGGCTTACCCTTAACTTGTTCACATTGTTCACCCTGGCGCGAAAACGCGGCCTCACTACACATTTTAACTAAAATAGAGTTTTAAATGCGTGGCGTTCCACGTCCTGGGGATCGCTCCTCCATCCAAGGTTTCCAGCCGACAAACGCCGTTCTCCAATGCCTCCACTATTCTGAACGGGCCGGTCCACTTGGGAGACAGCTTATTCTCTAACTCGTGCTGATGCGCTTTCCTCATCACCAGATCTCCCTCCTGGAATCGCCTCTGCCTCACCTTGGAGTTGTGCCTTCGTTCCACCCTTCTCTTTATAGCTTCAGCGCTGATCCTGGCTTCTTCTCGTATCTCGTCCAAAAGGTCTAGATTCACCTTTCTCTCCTCGTTGGACCTCTCTGCCACGAAATTCAGAAATCTTGGTGAATTTTCCTGTATCTCCACAGGGATCATAGCGTCTCATGGGTGCTAGATTGCGGAGTGGTGTGATAGGCCTATACGATCCTGGGAACTTCTTCTGCCCACGTTCCTTTGGCCTTTTCTATTGTTCTCTTTAGCCCTCTGAGCAGCACTCGGTTGGCCGATTCTACCTGCCCGTTCGTTTGAGGGTGCTCTACCAAGGCGAACACCTGTTGTATCCCCACCTCCTCGCATAGGTTCCTTAGCTGATGGCTCGTAAACTGAGTGCCATTGTCGGAGACTAGGCGCTTGGGCACTCCGAAACGGCACACAACGTTTTTCCATAGAAACTGTTGAACCTTGTGAGCGGTGATCTGTGCAACCGGCTCTGCCTCCACCCACTTTGTGAAATATTCGATGGCGACGAACAAGAACTTCATCTGCCTGATCGCTAGGGGGAAAGGTCCCAAGATGTCGATTCCCCACATGTGGAAAGGCCAGCGGCTGTGGATCGACCTTAGTTCTTCGGGGGGCGCCTTGTGCCAATCTGCATGTTGCTGGCATTGCTTGCACCGCTGAGCGTAACCCACACAATCTTCCCTCAGCGTTGGCAGTAGTACCCTGCACGGAGAATTCTACCCGCCAGGGCGCGACCGCCGACGTGGCTCCCGCATATTCCCTCGTGGAGCTCTTACATAAGCCTCGTGCACTGCTCTCCGTGCACACATACTAAAACCGGATGGGTGAATCCGAATCTGAAGAGGTCCCCATCAATGAGGGTGAACTTGCTCGAGCTCTTCTTTATTCTCTTTGCCTCCGCTGGCTCCAGCGGAAGCACCCCATCTGCCAGATACTGCTGGTATGGCGTTAACCACGTGTCGGCCCTTCCCGTAGCGTCAACCTCCATCACCTCGTTGGATGCCGTCGGTCGAGCTCTCACCGTCGGTGCTCTCAATGTTTCCTGTGTGAGAGACTGATGCCCGATCGCAGTACGCTCGCGAGAATCGCACATTTGCAGCACTTGGTTGTCTGTAACGAACACACGAGGTACCTTCAGCGTCTCCTGGATGACGGTCCTCTGCCTTCCCCCCTTGCCCGAGCTGGCTAGCTTGGCGAGTAAGTTGGCTCTGGCATTTTGCTCCCTTGGTACGTGGATCAATTCAAACGCTGTAAAGGATACCTTCAAGGTGCGCACATACTCAAGGTACGCAGCCATCTGCGGGTCTCTGGCATGGAATTCCCCGGTTACCTGCCCAGCGACCAACAGGGAATCAGTTTTGGCCGTTAAACTTCTTGCTCCCATCTCCTTTGCCAGCAGCATTCCGACGATTAGGGCCTCGTACTCCGCCTGGTTGTTGCTGGCTTTGAAGGCGAAACGCAGGGACTGCTCGAATAGTACCCCGTTCGGGCCTTCTAGGATGACCCCGCGCCATTCCCCTGTTGGTTTGAGGATCCGTGTACCGATAAGACCCACCGAAAGACCGAGCCCTCTGGCGGTGCGTCGCCCGATGACAACTCAACGACGAAATCCGCGAACATTTGCCCCTTGATCGGTCCTCGGGGTTCGTATCTGATATCGAACTCAGATAATTCTACGGCCCACTTTACCATTCTTCCGGCTACATCCGACTTTTTTAGCACCTTTTGGATGGGAAGATCAGTCATCACTACAATTGTGAAGCTGTGAAAGTAGTGACGCAGCCTTCTTGCTGAGAATACCACCGCCAAAGCTGCTTTCTCCATAGCCTGATATCTTACTTCGGGGCCCTGCAGCACCTTGCTCACAAAATAGATAGGTCTTTGGACCTGCTCCTGCTCTTGGACCAGAACCGAACTGACCGCTCTCTCTGTTATAGCAAAGTATAAACGAAGAGGGGCGCCCGTCTGCGGCTTGCACAGCACCGGCGGGCTTGCCAAATATTCTTTAAGCTTAACAAATGCCTCCTCACATTCTTCGGTCCAAACGAACCTGCTGTTCCGCTTGAGACATTGGAAGTAAGGATGGCCCTTCTCCCCTCCAGCGGACATGAATCGCGACAAAGCTGCTAGTCGACCAGTGAGTTGCTGCACTTCCTTCACCGACGCCGGGCTCCTCATCGCCATGATCGCCGTACATTTCTCGGGATTTGCCTCAATCCCTCGCTCTGTTAGGAGGAAACCCATAAACTTCCCCGCTTCCACACCAAAGATACATATCTCTGGGTTGAGCTTCAACCCATACTTGGCGATCGTTGTGAAAAGTTCCTCCAGATCAGCGACATGCTCCTCCTTCCCTCGCGAGGTGACCAGGACGTCAATGCCAGGCAGGGGATAGGAGTCCTTGGGGCATGCTTTGTTGAGGTCGGTGAAATCCACGCACATCCTCCATTTGCTGTTTGACTTCTTCACCAGCACCACATTGGCCAGCCACTCTGGGTACTGGATTTCCCTGATATGCCCTGCGGCCAAGAGTTTGTGGGTTTCTTCATGGATCACCTGCCTCTTCTCCTCATTGTACTTCCTCCTCCTTTGGCGCACCGGTCGGACCTGGGGACCCATTGCAAGGCGATGGCAGAGGAAGTCCGGGTCGATGCCCGGCATGTCCGAGGTCGTCCATGCAAATGCACCCATGTTCTTCTCAATTACCCCGGCGATCTGTCGTCGCGTGTCCTCGTCGAGCTGTCCTCCCAGCTTGAACCCCCTTCCCCCGATCGCCGCCTCCATCCACCCCTCAGTCGGGTGGGGTCTTCTTTCTCTGGCGATGACGGCCCTCGCTATCCCAGACTCGCGAGGCGCGATCCCTCTCGCCCCCTCAGCTTCACCCCGGGCACTTCCCGTGCCCCCGAGCATCGCCTCTTCCATTTCCACGTCTTCGTGCGTGCCCCTTACCAACGTCGCGACCTCCGCTATTCCCTCGTCCGACCTTGGTGGCGGCGTCGTGGTAACATGGCACACGCTTCTCCGCTGCTTGAGACTGTTTTCATAGCAGCGACGGGCTTCCTTTTGGTCTGATTTAATGGTAACCACTACCCCCTCCATCGAAGGCATTACCTTCATGTGCCTTGTCGATGGTACGACTCCTAACTTGTTGAGCGTCGGTCTTCCCAACAGTATATTGTAAGCGGACGGGGCATTGACCACCAAGAACTTAATCTTCTCAGTGCGGGCTGTGGCACCATCCGTGAACGTGGTCCTCAGCTCCACATAGCCCCGCACCTCTACCTGGTCCCCTGCGAAACCATACAAACACCCCGGGTACGGCTTCAAAAGATCAGGGGACAGCTGCAGTTTGCTGAATGTCGGCCAGAACATCACGTCTGCCGAGCTTCCCTGGTCCACAAGGACCCTGTGCACCTTCCTCCCTGCCGTGACAAGGGAGATAACTATCGGGTCGTTGTCGTGAGGCACAACCTCCCGGAGATCAGCCTTGGTGAAGACAATGTCGACGTCGGGGGAGTGATCCTCCTCCGCCGTGTCGACTACCAACACCGATCGCGCGTACTTCTTTCTCTGAGAGGCTGTACATCCTCCCCCAGAGAATCCTCCCGCGATCGTGTGCACCTCCCCGTGCACCGGTACCTCGTGCTGAGGATCCCCTGCTGGGGCCCCCGATGTCTGATCGCCCTGTGGTACTCGCAGGTAATCACTCAGGAAGCCGTTTTTTACCAACTCCGCGAGTTGGTGTCCCAATGCCAAGCACGCGCGAAGTGGGTGGCCATAGGCCTGATGGAACTCACACGACACGTCTTTCTTTTGCCCCAGCACCCTGTCGGTCTTCTCAGGTGCTCGCAGCCGTGCTGCTATAGCTGGAATAGCGATCAGTTCCGCCAGGTCCACCACAAAATCAAACCTGGGGGGTGCGTTACTCTCCCTCGTGCGCCCCCCATTCTGATCCCTTCGAGGCTCGTAAGGGCGGGGTTTTCCCTGAGCCCTCTTTCCCTCCTTGGCCTCGTGCACCCTCATCGGCAGCTGAGTCCTGCTTGGTCCTGCGCGCGACTTGTTAGGGACCGCGCTTTCCCTTTTCTCAGAAACCGCTGTTTCTGCAGTGATGTGCGTCACGACACGACGCCTAATCTCCGCGAACGTGCTGGGGCGGTGCCTGATCAAAGACTCACTAAAGGGGCCCGCCAGAACCCCTTTCTTGAATGCGTGCACCAGCATATCTTCATCCTTGCTGGGCAGCCTCACCACCTGCGCCCCAAAACGGCTAAGGTAATCCCGAAGGGACTCGGCTTGGTTCTGGCGCACATCAAAAAGATCGTAGGACACCACTGTGGGTGCCCTGTTCACGATATACTGCTCCCTGAACAACTTTGAGAATTGTTGAAACGATGTGATGTGGCCGTCTGGCAGGCTTACGAACCATTCCAGCGCAATCCCACTCAGGGTACTCATGAATAGTTTGCAATATACGGCATCCGAGCCTCCAGAAAGCATCATTTGGGTGTGGAAAGCCGTTAGGTGTGCTTCTGGATCCTCTACCCCCGTGAACGAGGCCTTCACCCCTACTAAGCCTGGTGGTACGACTGCACCCATTATTTCAGATGAGAATGGCATGGGGAAAGTCCTGGGGGGGGATGGTGGTGGCGCCACTCTTTCCTCCGCCACCCTCTCTTTCTATGCCTGTAAAGACTGGCGCAACTCCTCGTTAACCAGGTTCAAATCTTCGTTCCTGCCCTACGATGCAGCCAATGCTTGCATCCTTTCTTGCGCCATTCTTGACGCCGCCACATCGTCTTGCAACGCGCGCATTATCTCCAAGACTTGCGCCATCGTTACAGCTCCTTCTTCGACGGATGGCGCGGGTGTAGTTTGCCTTGTCTTCCTCATTCTTGCAGCAAAGAATCTTAAGAACACACGAAATCTGGCAGCGCAGTGGATGGGATCACAATTTCACACGGGCCCCACGGTGGGCGCCAAATGATCTTGCCGGTGACTTGTCCTTTGAAAGCTCCACAGCGTCTCACTCAGCCTTCCGTAAGTCAGCGAACAAAACCACCAAAGAGTAATTCACACTATGATCTCTGTAAGGACCGTGTTCTCTGCGAATTCTCTCTCTTCTCTCTGCGCGAAAACTAGCCACTTATCCGTATGAAAAGCGTACCCCTGTAACGACGTGGAATGCCTTTATATAACCTCCTGCACTCCCACGTTGTCTATACACAAAGTAACTTAGCGTGTTTCTTTCGTTGGATGTCTCGTGCAACCTTTGTGTAGGTACCAGGTGCGACTGGGCCAATCGCGCATACCAGGTACTACCTAACGCATGGGCGATCACCTCTGTCCTGCCTCGTGCACGTTACGGGCTGAGAGGGATTCGATCACCGACCGACTGGCTTCCTTGGACCACTCTCATGCATGGTACCAAAGAACGCATAACCTCTCCGATCTCTGATCTCCTCCTGACCACCAATCTCCGCCTGATCACCCTCTTCAAGACACACCCGCTTCCTTGGCCCACCTGTCTCACTAAGAACAGCCCACGTGGCCATCAGTGGCTGACGTCATCCCAGACCGATGACCGACCGGATCAGATGCAAAAATATCCTTAAGTCTATCTGAATTGGAGATGATTTTTCATTCATCTTCTTGTGTCATAATGGTCCATCTATCCATACATCTAGCGTATGAGGCTAAAATTGTTGGGCCTGTACATTATCGTTGGATGTATTCTATTAAAAGGTAATTCTTTTACCAACTGATTCTTTTTTCTATAAATTTATATTCTCTTCTTTTATTCCTAATCATAGATCTGTTGCGGTTGCTCAAATTGCCCTTGTGCAACCTTCTACCATGGACCATACTTCAATTGATACCCCAGGCCAGCCTGCTATTTTCAATGAATTTCTTAAATGGTATGAGGATCGTCAGAACCCTAGTTCCACGGCTTCTGTTGCACATTCAGGTACATCTTTTGTTGGCCTCACTCACTCCACTTCCCATGACCCTTGGGTTCTAGATTCAGGTGCCACTGATCACATTACTGGTAATAAATCTTTTTTCTCTTTCCTATCTACTACGGGTTATTTACCTTCGGTTACCATGGCCAATGGATATAGGGTAGCATCACATGGTGTTGGTACTATTAATGTTTTTTCTTCTTTATCTATTGATAATGTTCTTTATGTCCCTGGGTCTCCATTTAGCTTATTATCCATTAGTCGTCTCACCTGTTCCCTTTATTGTGTTATTTCTTTTTCCAAAGATTTTGTTACTTTACAGGACCGGAGTTCGGGACAGATGATTGGCACCGGATGTGAGTCTCATGGACTTTATCAACTACAGATCTCTGCACATGTTGGCACAATTATGGATTCTCCATCTCTCATTCATGCTCAGTTGGGTCATCCTAGTCTTGCCAAGATGCAGCAGCTTGTTCCAAGTTTGTCTAATGTGTCTACTTTATCGTGTGAGTCGTGTTAGTTAGGGAAGCACATTCGTAGTTCTTTTCCTAGTAGTGTCTCACAACGTGCATCATCTCCTTTTGCCTTAGTTCACTCTGACATTGGGGGACCAAGTCGTATTAAGTCTAATTTAGGATTTCTGTATTTTGTTACTTTTATTGATGATTATTCAAGATGTACTTGGGTATTTTTAATGAAAAACCGTTATGAGTTGTTTTCTATATTTCAAATATTTTACAATGAAATTAAAAATCAATTTGGAATTTCCATCCGAATTTTGCACAGTGATAATGGACGTGAGTATCTTTCTCATTCTTTTAAAAATTTTATGGCTTCTCATGGTATTCTTCATCAAACTTCATGTGCTTATACACCTCAACAAAATGGGGTAGCTGAGCGCAAGAATAGACATCTGGTTGAAACAACTCGTACTATTTTAATCCATGGTGATGTTCCTCAGCGTTTTAGGGGTGATGTTGTTCTTAGTGCATGTTATCTCATTAATCGCATGCCATCTTCAGTTTTAGATAACAAAATTCCTCATTCTATTTTATTTCCACATGACCCTCTCCAGTTTATACCTCCCAAAGTTTTTAGGTCCACATGTTTTGTTCATAATTTTAGTCCTGGTCTTGATAAATTATCTCCTAAGTCACACAAATGTGTCTTTTTAGGGTTCATTAGATCACAAAAAGGATATATATGTTTCTCACCTTCTTTAAACCGTTATTTTATTTCAGCAGATATCACCTTCAATGAATCTTCCCTTTACTTTAAGTCTTGTCCTTCTCCCTCAATTTCTTCATCTAATCAAGTTAATATTCCTCTTGTTGTGCCTAGTGCACCTGACGATTCACCACCACCACCAACTCTTCAGGTGTATAGTCGTCGTCAAACATCTCATCGTCCATCAGCAGACTCTATTCCGGTGCCAACACCTCATCCCGCTCCGGCTCCTACAGTTGAACCTCCGACTGTTGAACCTGATCTTCCTATTGCTATCCGTAAAGGTATACGTTCTACTCGTAATCCCTCTCCACATTATACTGCTTTGAGTTACCATAGACTATCTCAACACTTTTATACCTGCCTTTCGTCTATTTCTTCTGTATCCATTCCAAAATCTGTAGGTGATGTCTTAGCTCATCCTGGTTGGCGTCAGGCCATGCTTGATGAAATGAATGTGCTTCAGAATAATGGAACTTGGGAACTTGTTCCTTTACCATCTAGGAAATCTGTTGTTGGTTGCAGGTGGATTTTTGCTATCAAAGTTAGTCCTGATGGTACTATTGATAGTCTCAAAGCTCGTCTTGTGGCTAAGGGTTATTCCCAAATTTTTGGTTTAGACTATGGTGATACTTTTTCTCTAGTAGCAAAGATGGCCTTTGTTCGCTTATTCATAGTTATGGCTGATCTTCAACAATGACCTCTTTATCAACTGAATGTTAAAAATGCTTTTCTTAATGGGGATTGCAGAAGAAATTTATATGGACCAACCTCCTGGTTTTGTTGCTCAGGGGGAGTCTTCTGGATTGGTGTGTCGTCTTCGCAAATCCTTATGGCCTCAAGCAGTCTCCTAGGGCTTGGTTTGGAAAATTTAGCAATGTTGTTCAAGAATTTGGTATGACTCGCAGTGAAGGAGATCATTCAGTTTTTTATCGTCACTCGAGTGTTGGGTGTATCTATCTTGTAGTATATGTTGATGACATTGTTTTTACAGGCAGTGATCACCATGGCATCTCACAAGTAAAACAACACTTTCAGACCAAAGATCTTGGCAAACTCAGATATTTCTTGGGGATTGAGGTAGCACAGTCCAATACTGGTATTGTTATCTCTCAAAGAAAATATGCATTAGATATTTTGGAGGAAATTGGGTTGATGAATTCAAACTCTGTTAATACTCCCATGGATCCCAATGTCAACCTTCTACCCAATCAGGGGGAGCCTCTTTCAGATCCTGAGAAGTACAGGAGATTGGTTGGAAAATTGAACTATCTCACTGTTACTCATCCTGATATTTCCTTTGCAGTCAGTGTGGTGAGTCAATTTCTTAATTCTCCATGTGAAGATCATTGGAATGCAGTCATTCGTATAGTGAAGTACATTAAAGGCTCTCCTGGAAAATGTTTGTTATATGGTCATAATAACCATACTAAAGTCGTTTGTTATTCAGATGCTGATTGGGCAGGATCCCCATCTGATAGAAGATCAACTTCTGGTTATTGTGTCTCCATTGGTGATAACTTGATTACTTGGAAGAGCAAGAAACAAAGTGTTGTGGCAAGATCTAGTGCAGAAGCAGAATATAGAGTTATGGCCTCGGCTACTTGTGAGCTTATTTGGCTTAAACAGTTACTTAAAGAATTGCAATTTGGAGAGGTTACTCAAATGACACTTATATGTGACAATTAGGTTGCTCTTCATATTAGCTCAAATCCAGTTTTTCATGAAAGGACAAAACATATTGAGATTGGTTGTCATTTCATTTTAGAAAAGAATATATCGGGAGATATCAAGACTGAGTTTGGTAATTCAAATAATCAATTAGCAGATATTTTTACTAAACCCTTACGAGGGCCTAGAATTGATTACATTTGTAACAAGCTAGGTACATATGATCTATATGTACCAGCTTGAGGGGGAGTGTTAGATATTATTAGATATAATTAGATATTATGAGATATTATGAGATATTATAGATATTGTTAGATATCTCATATTTATGTAATGGGCTTAGCTCATATGTTTCTTTTCCTATATAAACATAACCCTATATGTTCAATATACACAAGGGATTTACCCTATTCTTTCTTTTCCTTTATTACAGTGTGTGTAGCAACACCATTGTAGCAGCAAACCAGTGATATCGTATCAGAATTGCAACAGAAATCTGTAGTGTATCAGAGTTATGGCAGCAGCAAAATAAACCAGAAAACCAATGTGTGTAGTAGCACAACTATGGTGAACCAAAGCTATGTTAGCAACAGTCCAGAGTAGTTTTCAACACACCATAAAAGTGTAGAATTACAACACACAAACCACCAATTTCCCTTTTCTTTCCAACAATTCTCCTTTTCATTCACCATCTCCAAGCAAGGTGAAGACTTCAAATGTAATCACATTCAAAAATATTCATCAACCCCATGACCACCAGTGTGATTGTCATTCATAAAAAGCTTTCAATTTGTAGAAAAACAAAGAATACATCTCTTTATTATCTGATTCAGAGGCATAGTAAATGCATTTTTGACTCACAATGGGTTTTGAAAAAAAAAAACATTTGTAATCATGCATAAGAATCCATAACAACTTTATTCAAATGTGCCAGAGGTAAAAAAATCAGTTGTTTCGTGAAAACAATCGGTTGTTTTTCTGAGACAGCAAGAAAATGTTATTTTTCAAAGGAAATTGTCTTTCAAAGTGATGGGAAATGCATAATGAAATACATTCATACCTTTGCATTACCTCAACATGTTTAGAAGTTCATTTGGTCTTATGAAGCCAAAAGCATAGGATGAACATATTCAACTTACTTTACATAGGTCATGAATTTTGACTTGTCAAGAATTTGAGTACGGTGTATGCTCTTGAACCATAAGCATCACTTTGATTATTCTTCATCATAACACATATACTTGAAAGGTCCTGCAACACAGAATTGATGTATATAAAAAGCAAGTATAGAAGCAAGATAACAAGACACACACAAACTAGTTTTCTGCATATACCACATTACCAGAAAAACCAAAAAAAGTGAAGTGTTCAAGTACTTTCAAGTGCAGAGAAGCAATAACATAATGCATCAGTTGTAAAGCTATCTATATAACCAAATCAAGCATAAACTTATCCCCCTATTTGTTCTCACAAATAGACAATGAGAAGGGTTTGTACAAAGCAAAAATCATAGTGATAATATAGTAGCCCAGCAGTACAAACAATGTTGACATTTCAATAATAGAAAATGATATAGGCTACCATCTAAGCCCAAGAATTAATGGCTAATGTTTCTTAGGCTGATTTCAATGCATAATTCTGTTATTTAGATTCTCTACTGTAGCTAGCTTTTTTGGGTTCTGTTTTTATGCAATTTATATTTAAAATTCATGGTTTTGTTAGTGTAGGTTGGGTTCTCAGTATTTGTGGATGTGCAAGCATGATGGTTGGATTGTAGGCTTTTGTATAAGGATTGGGATACACCTAAAGTATCCCACTAATTTATTTTATTATTTGTTGATCAAAAAAAAGAAAATGATATAGAGCTTTCATGAAAACAAGTGAATATAATCTTTTATTATTGACCCGACCAGTCCTCGGACGTCATTGACCGCTAGTAATGATGGGACCACGTAAGCTGGGTCCCACGAGCGGCATGGGCTAGTATCTCGTAAGGCACATGAGCCAAGGTGCCGAGGAGTGGTCAGGCGTCGATCACCAGGATGTATTGATGTGTCCTCGGCAATATAGTGAGGGCGATGAGACATCGGTGACTTAAACAACAGAGCTAAGCCACGAGAGGTGGATCCCATACCACACACCAGTTATCAGTTAGGGAGAAGCCTAGATCACGAGGGGTCCATGTGTGTGGTGTGGATGACGTGTTCAGGGGTAACACGAGTAAAGAGCCACTGGAAGAGATACGGCCCGTGAGAGTCACGTTCCAGGGGTAAACTGCATGTTTGGCACGTGAACAGTTAGGGCACTCCTAAGATGGATGGCCCCAGAGATTAGGTGCACAAGTTGGTACCCAGGTGGTCATCCCGTTAGAGGTTTCACTCTAGTAAGGGAGCCTTATGTGCTAGATTGCCCTAAGAGTGGGTGATAGTGGCGCAAAGGCACACCCTTAGTAACCCTAATTGCGGTTAGTGGAAACAGCGGAAACCCTAGAGTATATAAGGGGTAGTATCAAACCTAATAAGGTACGCAAGTTTTATGCAAGTTTTACGCAACACTTACATAGATTACACACAAAGCTTTTTACAACTAAGTTCCGGTGTTTCTTAGCCCAGTACTGACTTGAGGGTCGGAGTGCAAACGGCCTCTCGGACGCCCTTTTTTCTTTGCATTTTCAAGTATTTGATCAAAGAAAGGCACGAATGAAGGCAAAGATAATTGCACGTGTGATCGTCGTAGACGTACAAAGGCAATCGAGTCAACCAACAGGTACATTTGGCACCCACCATGCGACACGATTTAAAACACTGTCCCATTCGCAAGAACAAGAAAGATCCATCAAGATGAGAAACACGAGGCAAGGATCCGTTGCACCGAATGGAGGCGAAAGCCTCACCCTACAACAGATCATGAAAACGATGCAAGCTCTCCAAGAAACGGTGGTTGCATCAATAGTGGATGAAGAACGCATCCAGATTGATCTGGCTGCGTCGCTAGCAATAAATGAAGAATTGCAAAGAACCAATGAAGAATTGCGCAGGGGGTTGCAAAATCAGGCAGGGAAACGTGAGGTGGAAGATCAAGAACCTGCGACACCACCTAGGGATTTCCCAATGCCATTCTCGCAAGCGATCATGGACGCCATGATACCAGCCACGTTCGTGGGGCCCAAAGCCACCTTCACAGGTGTGGAGGACCCAAAGGCTCATCTCACGACCTTCCATACGCAGATGATGTTGGTTGGGGGCTCTGACGCAATGTGTTGCAAGCTGTTCATGAGCACGCTGGTGGGCACGACGATGGATTGGTTCATTAGCCTCCCTGATGGCCACGTAACGTCGTTCGCGCAACTTTCTAAGTTGTTCAGAGAGTGGTACATCGCAAATCGGGCTCCCCCACCCATTTCTTACGATCTTTTCGACGTAAGACAATATCAGGGAGAGTCCCTGAAGGATTTCCTCAATCGTTTTGGGGCACAGGTGGTTAAGTTGAACACCAGGGACGAGACCATGATGGTACACGCATTCATGAAGGGCATCGTGTCAGGACCCTTCAGTGAATCGCTCATCAGGAACCGCCCCAAGACTTTCGGCGAAATTAGGCGTCAAGTAGTGGCCCACATTGTCGCAGAAGGTGAGGTCAACGAGAAGTGCACATGAGTTGTTCCCTCATGCCCGCGAGCACCAGGTCGACCCCAGCCCCTGAGGGTGCATGAGGCAACGACAAAGAAGAGGGCTCCGGCGAAGCAGCAGCCTTACGAGCCTAGGAAGCCCCAAACCAGGGGGAGCACGAGGGAGAATGTGCCACCAAGGCACAACTTCGTGGTAGAATTGAGGACCACCTTCACATATGGTGTCGCATCCCGCACAGAGAACATCAGGTAGCTCGTCGTCAATGCCCCCTTCGCTTATAACATACTGTTAAAATGGATGGCTTTAAACTAGAGGGGGGTGAATTGTTTAAAGAGGGTTTTCGCAAACTTTTAAGTCAAGAATGAAATTATCTCAAGAAACAATTGAAAAGGAATCCAGTTTGCCAAAACAACAAGCAAAAACAGCAGTACCAGAAAAACAATCGGTTGTTTCGCAGAAACAATCGGTTGTTTATACCAGCAAACAAAAACAAAACTGAATTTAAAGAGATTAAGGATAGAGAGATTGCACACAAATGTTTATACTGGTTCAGTCTAAACCCAGAGCTACATCCAGTCTTCTCAGAAACCACTGAGGAAATCCCCTAAGCAACCACACCTTGGTCACTTACACCACAACCAAGAAAGTGACCTTGATCCCCTCAAGACACACACTTCTCTTGGCCAACACACCAACACTAAGATTTCTGATCTTGATCCCCTCAAGAACATACAACAAATCTCAGCAAACACACAAACGAAACTTGTTTTACAGAGTACAAGGATTACACTTGTTACAGAAGATAATTTGAAATCAATCACACTTTGATCTGAAATCCTATTCCACACACTTTGATCAATCACAAACTCTAAGCAATCTCAATTCTTTGAAAAACTCAAAAACTTGTATTCCAAAAAGATTGTTACTCAAATCTGTTTTTCTGAATTTATTCAAAGATATTGTTTGTTATCAAATCTTAACAAACTTATTCATTGCATTTAATGATTGGTCAAAGCATTTAAAGACTGGAGCGTAAGCATTTAAAACATTTAAAGCGCAGTCAAAGATAAAACAGTTTTTTTGTTATGGTACCAAAACAAACAATCGGTTGTTTCCTCGAATCAATCGGTTGTTTTGGTTTTAACAACTCAACCATTTGAGAAACAATTTTCAATCTTTTCTAAAAACATCTAAGTATAAACAATCGGTTGTTTCGACAAAACAATCGGTTGTTTCTAACTTAGTTTGAAAAACATTTTTCTTTCAAAAAGATTGAGAATGCCTATGCTTTGGATTCAATCAAGAGGTGGATTACAATACTCAAACTACCCCAGATCCTAACTAAAGCAGCACAACAACAGCAAGCACAGCCAAGATTTCAACATCCTTCAAAGGGTTTGGATCCTTCAAAGCTTGAACACCACTTGGTTCAGCAATCTCCCCCTATTTGATGAAGACAAATCCCTGATGCTTGTGTTGTACCTGATTGAATCTGAAGCAGTTCCTGCAAGATACAGTTTTTAGCAAAGCATAGAACTTCTGATATATGGTTAGCACAGAAAAAAATACAGAAATTCAGAGCATAATAACAGAATAAACAACATTCAAAATATAGCAAACTGTTTTGCAGAAAAACATAAAAACTGAAATCAAACACAACATATAAATCTCCCCCTATTTGCCTTCACAAATAGACAAAAAGAAGAGATAAAAAAAGAGATAATTGTTTTGATTACATCAGAATTAAAACAGCAACAGCAGAAGGAATGAAAATTGAAAAACTGATATAACCCCCAAAAACAATCGGTTGTTTCGATACATCAACCGGTTGTTTTTCTTCATTCATCATCATCAGCAAACTGAAGATCAAAGATTTGGTTCTGGATAGCTTCGATCTGTTTATCTAGAGTCATGAAGCGTGCATCCATGTTGTCAAACCTGTTGTCAATCCTCTGGAAATTACTGACACAAAGATCATGGAGATTTCTTTGATTCTCCCCAAAGCTATCAAGCCTATCTATCATGAGTCTCTCAAAAGGAGACATGGTTTGCATCCTTTCTTCTTGATTTCCAGCACCAGTACTAGGTCCAGCATCTTGATAATCTTCAGGTGGATCTTCATGTTTAACATCCATATCAGCAGGTTCATCTTGTTCAAGATCAGCAGCAGCACTAGATGAGGCACCAAGGTCACCATCTTTGCTAATCCATTTGCCACCTACTTTGGTAAAACCCATTTTGCTGAGTGATCCATTGTTCAACTCTTGAGTTGACTTGACCAACTCAGATGTTTCATCTTCAAGGTTCACTTCAAAATAGAGTAGAAATTTAGATACCAAAACAGCATATGGATAGTGATAGTCACTTAACCTCAGAGCCTTTTGCATGTGCTCTTTGATGATGTGGATCCAATTGATTTTGATCTTCTTCATGATGCAGAAGATATACACCAGATCTTCCTCAGTAAGCACTGAATGATTGCTCACCCTTGGAGTTAGAATCCAAGTCACAATGAGGGTTAGCAACCTTTCATCAAGCTTTAGACCTCCAACCGAGCATGTTCTAACTTGAGCATGTTGATTCTTCAAGAAACTCTTGTAGTATTGGATTTTGTTGAAATCCTCCACTACTCCAATGTTTCCTTTGTTGATTCTAAGGCCAGAGAACTTGAGACCAGCAACAACAGCCCATACCTCATGCGTTATCTCCATTTCTACACCTTTTACATGAGAAACTAGATTGTTTCCCTCAAATTTGAGATTTGTGTAGAACACCCTTATCAAATCTGGGTAGATGTTTCCTTTCATCTCCAGGAACTTTCTGAGAGATTGATCTTTGAGCAGCCTCCTTACATTATCAAGCTTTTGACTTTTCAGCCAATCAAAGCAGACAACCTTGGGGTTGTTAATCTTTTTTATACTTGTTTCATACCTATACCTCTCAATAAGATAATTGTCTCCAGAAAACCAGCCTTCCAGCCTTCCTCCAGACCTTACACCTCTATTTTTGACTCTCTTTGAGGTGGGAGGAGTTGATTCCATGATGGCAGAGAAGAAAACAGAGAAAAGCTCACTTCACAGATTTTGCAAGAGATGTTGCAATTGGTTGTTCTTGAGGAAGAGATCAGCTGCAATAGAATTTATAGCAGTAAAAGAATCAAATAGCATTCAATGATATGAGTGGGTACCAGATTTTCAGAGAGAGAGGACTTGACCCTGCCCTGCACAGAAAACGTAAAAAAAAAGCTGAAAATCACATGGTCTTCACATGTGATCTTTGACTAGTCATTAAGGCTCTTGAATTTCCAAGATTTTGGAATATATTCCTTTTTTACTGTTGTAACTTCTCTCTGAACGTGATCAGCTTTCAGCACAAATTCTTTGACCAAGGATTCCCTCTTTAAAAAGATCTACAACGGATAGAAATTCAAAATAGAAATTAAATTGGTTTCTTCACAGTGCTGTCAAACTCAAAACAATCGGTTGTTTTTCTGCAGCAGTTAAAACTGATTTTGAATTTTAACCCTGAGCAGAAAAAGTTCAAAGCAAATGATATTAAGCATTTTAAAGAAGATTTTTAACCATGAGAAAGAGCTTTAAAACATAAATTAATAACAGAGAAAGGAAAGTCTTATCCTTATGTTATTTCTTCAATGAGCCATGTGCTTTATGATCAAGAAGCTTCTTTTCACTGTTGATGGCCTTTCGACAGATGCAGAGCATTGATTCAGCTTCAATGATGGTCTTTTTCTTCCAAGAACTTGATCACATGACTTAGTCCTTCACAGTTCTTTAGAATTCCTGCACAAGCTTGAGTTCAAGCAACAAGATTTGGTCCCTTCACAAATGTGGGTCCAATAGATTTCTTTTTCTCATTTGGAACCTCACACCCTTTAGGAATCCATTTCATGTAGCCTCTAGGAACAAAGAATTTTCTTATTTTGCAGAATCTAACCGAATGGCCCTTTTTCATGCAATAAAAGCATGTAACAACCGGTTGTTTCGATTTAACAAACGGTTCTTTTACTGGCTTTCTTAAAAAAAAATTGAAAACTTATCTTGTTGATTTTGTGGATTGAAACCTAAACCAGACTTTCCAAAAACACAGCTTTGAGATGCCAAGACATTCTCAAAGTTAGATTTCCCTTTTGAAAGCTTGTCCACAATGTCAACTAGACAATGAACCTTTTTCTCAAGCTTTTCACAATTTTCGCAAATGAGAGTGTCACACTTGCAAGAAGAATTTTTTAAATGATTTTCCAGATTTTTGAAATCAATTTTTGATTTTTCAATCTCATCTTCAAGTGATTTCACTCTCTTTTCCAGCCAGCTGTCAAGTTCTTTCAATCGGTTCTTTGAAAGAACCAACCGATTAGCTTCATCATGAGTTTCTTGAAAAGCTTCAAGCAATTCACTATAATTTTGTTCATTTAAAGAAGCACATGAACTAACCTCACTTGAACTGCAAGATTCATCATCATCTTCAACAATCACGCAGATGTTTGCTTTCTCATCTTCACTTGATGAAGAGCTTGATGATGATACCTCATTTTCATCCCAAGCTATGTAGGCTCTCTTTGTATTGCCTTTCTTTTCCTTGTAGCTAGGCTTTTTCTCCTTGCTCTTGTTTGGACAATCTACCTTTATATGACCTTGCTCACCACAACCAAAACAAGTATAGTTATTGGAATTAAAATCATTGGATTTCTTGTTTCCATACCTATCTTTGTTGTTGTCCTTGTTGCGGTTTCTCTTCAAGAATTTGCTGAACTTTCTTGACAGCAAGCTAAGGTTTTCCTCATCACTATCATCATTGGATTCTTGTTTTCCTTTGTGCTTGGAAGCTTTTAAGGCTATACTCCTTATGTGCTTGTCTTCGCTTTGTTGAACATTGAGTCTATTCATCTCTATCTCATGTTCCCTAAGCTTACCAAACAAAGAAGTCATACTTAATGATGTTAGATCTTTAGATTCGGAAATAGCAGTTACCTTTGGTTGTCATGCTCTATCAAGACATTTCAAGATCTTAGCTCTTCCTTTTCAAAGGTCTTGTCAAGGCTCATGAGATGATTGATGATGTGAGTGAATCTTTTCTGCACCTCAGCAATTGTTTCACCTTTGAGCATTCTGAGCATCTCATACTCTTGGATTAGAGTATGCTTCCTAGCTCTCTTTACCTCATTTGTACCTTCATGAGTGACTTCCACGGTGTCCCACATTTCTTTTGATGATTTGCATTGAGAGACCCTGAAAAACTCATCAGAATTTAAAGCAGAGGTTATTATATTTTTGGAAATGCAATCGAATTTGGCCTACTTGCTTTCTGAATCAGTCCATTGAGACCAAGACTTTTCAATGAAAGATCCATCTTTTTCAAACTTTGGCACAAAAGGACCATTTTCAATTGCATCCCAAATTCCTTTGTCAAGTGATTCCATAAATATTTTCATTCTCACTTTCCAAAATTGGCACTTCAAACCACAAAACAGAGGTGGTCTGTTGATTGAAGCACCTTCCCCAAAAGGTAGTCTATCAGCCATTTTAAAAACAGTTTTAGGATAAACTTGAATAACTTTCAAGAACCAAGCTCTTGATACCAATTGTTAGAATGGATGGCTTTAAACTAGAGGGTGGTGAATTGTTTAAAGAGGGTTTTCGCAAACTTTTAGGTCAAGAATGAAATTATCTCAAGAAACAATTGATAAGGAATCCAGTTTGCCAAAACAACAAGCAAAAACAGCAGTACCAGAAAAACAATCGGTTGTTTCGCAGAAACAATCGGTTGTTTATACCAGCAAACAAAAACAAAACTGAATTTAAAGACATAAAGGATAGATAGATTGCTACACAGATGTTTATACTGGTTAACTCTAAACCCAGAGCTGCATCCAGTCTTCTCATAAACTGTACCGTCCCGTACCCGGGCGTTGACGAAGTCCAGGTCAAAGTCAACGTAAAGCGTCGCCAAGGTAAGGCGTCGCCCAGGTAAGGCGTCGCCTAGCAGGGCATCGCCGAGATAGGGCGTCGGCCAACTGGGTGTCGCCAAGATGGAGTGGCACAAGGGCAAGGTGACCACAGCGCTGCTCCCCGATACCCATGGGTAGGAAAGACCATGGAGGGGGCGACACCGTGGGAAGGCCCCAAACCCTGGATGACCACGGAACAAGTAATAAAGAGGAGAGAAAGGTGGCTTCAAGGCCATAGTAACAACACCAGTGTAGGGCAGCCTGACTCGTGAAGTACCCCTGCCGCCCTAGAGACGCCTTTGGGACAGATACGACTCAAGAGGAAGGTCACGCCCAGGGTAGTCGGGTGCAGGGTACAAGAGGAAGGCAGATACGCTCTCAAAGTGAGTGACTAGACGATCGGGGGCATGAGTTGGCACCCAAAAAGTCACCCCTAGCGCAGTAGCACTCCCAGGCAGGAGGACTCACACGTAGAAACGTCCCCAGATGGGCAGAAACGCCCCCAAATGGGGTCATGGCGTTGTGAGGCCCTCTACGTGTACGACAGCCAGGTCAGAATAGAAACACCCTTTAGTCAGGTACCAGGTAATTAAAGTCATTCAATACAGTTTCCGTTTCGAGTGTTCAGGTACTATAATGGCTCCCAAGCGTTTCAACGTCTTAAATGCGCTACGTTTTCCAATTATACACGCTGATTGAGTGCGTTACATTTGTGATTAAAGGCGCTTTAAGGCGCTTTAAATGCTTGGGTAGTTTAAATAGCGCTGAGAATGTTGGGAACGGGGTTGGAAGTTTTGGCAAATTTACCAGAAACTCTCTAGTTGCTTGCTCGAGCCTTGAGGTTACGTACAAGGGACTGGGGAAAGATCTTTGCCAGAGGGAGAAAACACACACACAATACACAGTTCTTTTTACCACCTTCAGAGTGCCATACACGGTGCTCAGAGACGGAGGTGCACAGTTTTGGTGTTTCTTGCTGGCTGACTTGAGCGTCGGAGTGCAAACGGCCGCTAGGGCGCCTCTTTGTCCTCTTTTTTGCAGGAATCTACAGGTAACCAGTGGGAAGGAGTCCCTAGCTGACGGTTGAGGTCGTGCACGAAGACGTCCCAGTCAACCGGACGGAACATTTGGCGCCCACTGTGGGGCCGATATAAAACATCAGTCCCATCACAAGTTCGAGAAAATTTACGAAGTTACAGTAACGTTGGAGGAGGTTGGAGTGACAATGGCCCCCACCAGACGAGGTACAGCACGCGCAGCCCCAGCAGAACTATCCATGCAACAGGTCCTGGAGATAATGAGGGGACTGCAGCAGGATATGGCGGAGTCGAAGATGGAACAAGAACGCGTGCAGGCAGATCTCGAAGCCTCGCATGAGAGGAATGAAGAGCTCCACCGCGTAAATGAGGAGTTGCGCTGGGGCCTGAGAAATGATCGGGGGCGACATGGACATGACGAGATGGACAACCATTCCCCACCAAGGGAGTTTTCCACTCCCTTCTCGCAGGAGATTCTAGATGCAGTGATCCCGAACACGTTCGCGGGGCCCAAGGTGATCTTCACCGGGATGGAGGACCCAGAGACGCACCTTGCTGCATTTCACACACAGATGGTCCTGGTAGGCGGTTCGGACGCTGCCAAGTGCAAGCTCTTTATGAGCACCCTGACTGGGATGGCTATGGACTGGTTCATCAGCCTCCCGGACGGTCATATCACATCTTTCCGCCAATTGTCACGATTGTTCAGGGAACAATACTTAGCAAACAAGGCCCCGCCGCCGGTCTCCTACGATCTGTTTGATGTGAAGCAGTATCAAGGGGAGACCCTGAAGGAATACATCAATCGCTTCGGGGCCCAGGTCGTGAAGGTTGGTACGAAAGAGGAGCCTATGATCGTGTACGCGTTCGTGAAAGGCGTATGCCCCGGTCCTTTTGGAGAATCCATCATTCGCAACCGCCCTAGGACTTTCGCTGAGCTACGGCGTAGGGCGGTAGAGCATATTGCTTCTGAAGGGGAGGTGTGCGTGAAGCGCACCAGCGTCGTACCCTCACGCCCAAGGGGACCGGCGCGAGCTCAACCCGTCAGGGTCAATGAGACCACGACGGGAAGAAAGAAGCCAGATGCGAGACGCCCCTACGAGGCAGAAAAGCCCCAACCCCGGGGTCCAGCGGGAGATACAACTTTGTGGTGGAGCTGAAGGACCTGATCGCCGTGCCTAATATAGCTGAGAGGCTGAGGCGACCGGCGAAAACTGACAAGGTGTTAGGGCCTCGCAAAGACTCTTGGTGCGAGTTCCACGAGGCTTTCGGGCACCACATTGATAACTGCCTGTCGTTGGGTTACCAGCTAGATGAGCTGGTGAGAACTGGGTTTTTGAAGGATTATGTCGCAGAGCCCACAACGACCGCCACCTTGCTGCCGGCGGCGGAAGAACCAGCACACGAGATGCCTGTGCTTGGCGAGGTCCACACCATTGCTGGAGGTTTTTCCGGCGGGGGACCCACCGCCTCCCAGCGGAAGAAATACGCGAGGGGGGTCAATTCAATCGAAGAGAGAATCTCGGGTGAGCCATGGGAGTCGGATCTCGTGTTCACGAGAGGAGATCTCCGAGATGTGGTACCCCACGACAACGACCCCGTTGTCATCTCAATCGTCACAGCCGGAAGAAAGGTGCACAGAGTGCTTGTCGACCAGGGAAGTTCGGCAGACGTCATGTTCTTGTCGACCTTTAATAAGTTACGGTTGTCCCCCGACCTGTTGAGGCCCTACACGGGGTGCCTGTATGGGTTTGCAGATAACTAGGTGGAAGTCCGGGGTTACCTGGAGTTGAGGACTACGTTCACGGATGGAGAGGCCTCCCGTACCGAAAGCATCCGGTACCTGGTCGTGAACGCCAACTCCGCCTACAATATTTTGCTGGGCAGGCCGGCGTTAAACCGTTTGAACGCGGTGTCCTCCACACGCCACATGAAAATGAAGCTGCCGGACCGGACCTCGGTGGCAAGGTGATAGTCATCAAGTCAGACCAGGAGGAGGCAAGGAAATGCTATGAGAACAGCCTGAAAACGAAGAGAGGCGTGTTCATGGTATATGAACGTCCGCCGAGCGCGGACACGACGATGATTGAGGCGACGCCCGCTGGGTCGACGCCTAATGAGGCCATACCGGCGAGGGCGACGCCCGAAGCAGATGCACCCATGGAGGAAGGCCCTGACGACGCAGCGCCCGTGGAAGAGGCGACGCCCGTCGAGGATGATAGCAGGGAACAGCCAGCGGCTAACGCCGTAGAAAGGGAGATTGGCGGCAAGACATTCAAGTTAGGAAGTTTGCTGAGCCCAGAAGAACAGGAAGAGGTGGCAGAAGTGATTTCGCGCCACCTGGATGCCTTCGCATGGTCCGCCTCGGATATGCCCGGCATCGACCCCGATTTCCTGTGTCACCACCTCAGCATGGACGCCACGGTCCGCCCCGTGCGCCAGAGAAGGAGAAAGTTCAATGAGGAGCAACAGCAAGTGGTGAAGGATGAAACGCAGAAGCTGTTGAGGGCTGGCCACATCAGGGAGATTCAATATCCTGAGTGGCTTGCCAATGTCGTCTTGGTGAAAAAGGCGAATGGAAAGTGGAGGATGTGCGTGGACTTCACAGACTTGAATAAGGCGTGCCCAAAGGACTCGTACCCGCTACCCAGCATCGACGCCCTGGTGGACAGTGCGTCCGGCAGCAAAGTGCTGAGTTTCCTGGACGCCTTCTCAGGGTACAACCAGATCAAGATGCACCCGAGAGATGAGAACAAAACTGCATTCATGACTGAGACCTGCAGTTACTGCTATAAGGTGATGCCTTTTGGGCTGAAAAACGCGGGCGCCACGTACCAAATGTTAATGGACAAGGTCCTGGCGCAATTGCTCGGGAGGAATGTGTACGCCTATGTAGACGACATGGTGGTGGCGTCGCAGGATAGGGCGCAGAACATGGCGGACCTGGAGGAGTTGTTCGTCACAATATCCAAGTACCGCCTCAAGTTAAACCCTGAGAAGTGTGTTTTCGGGGTAGAGGCCGGTAAGTTCTTGGGTTTTATGCTCACAGAGAGGGGGATAGAGGCGAACCCCGACAAATGCGCGGCGATTATCGCCATGTGAAGCCCGACGTCGGTAAAGGAGGTGCAACAGCTGACAGGGCGGATGGCGGCGCTCTCGAGGTTTGTTTCCGCCGGGGGAGAGAAGGGGCATCCATATTTCCAGTGCCTCAAGAGAAACAGTCGCTTTGCATGGACTGATGAATGCGAAGCGGCTTTCGTTAAGCTAAAGGAGTACCTGGCGACGCCACCGGTCCTCTGCAAATCGGTAACAGGCGTGCCCCTCCGGTTATATTTTACTGTAACGGAGCGGGCTATCAGCTCTGTGTTAGTCCAGGAACAGGACCAGAGTTAAAAGCCCATCTATTTTGTAAGCAAGGCATTACAAGGAGCTGAGACGAGATACCAAGCGCTGGAGAAGGCAGCGCTAGCAGTGGTGTTTTCTGCCAGGAGGCTACATTATTACTTCCACAGCTTCACGGTGGTGGTGATGACAAACCTCCCTATACAGAAGGTGCTGCAGAAGCCTGACGTGGCGGGGAGAATGGTGCGCTGGGCGGTGGAACTGTCAGAATTCGACATCCAGTATGAGCCTAGAGGATCCATCAAAGGGCAGGTGTACACAGATTTTATAGCGGAACTTTCGCCCGGAGGTGAGCAAGAGGTGGAAGTGGGCTCGCAGTGGCTGCTCTTGGTTGATGGCTCTTCCAACCAACAAGGGAGCGGTGCGGGAATAGTCTTGGAGGGACCCAACGACATACTGATTGAGCAAGCTCTGCGTTTCGCCTTTAAGGCAAGTAACAATCAGGCGGAGTATGAAGCCCTAATAGCAGGAATGCTCCTGGCCAAGGAGATGGGCGCGCAAAACCTCCTGCTGAAAAGCGACTCCCAGCTGATTACGGGGCAGGTGTCGGGTGAGTTCCAGGCGAAGGACCCACAGATGGCGGCATATCTGAAATACGTCCAGTTGTTGAAGGGAGCATTCAACGCTCTTGAGCTGATACATGTCCCAAGGGAGCAGAATACCAGAGCTGACCTGCTTGCAAAGCTGGCCAGCTCAGGCAAGGGGGGTAGACAGAGGACAGTGATCCAAGAGACTCTCAAAGCTCCGCGTAGATTCGTGGAAGACAACAGGGTGGATGTCCTCCAGATTTATACAACAAGGGGAAGGTCGAGGAGTCATTGCTCTTTGACCCAAGATACACAAAGGGTGCCCCGCATCAGCACGTACGCGGATGTGCCCGAGGGAGAGCAAATGCAGGTATGTGTTTTAACCGAGGGAGACACCTGGATGACGCCCTACAAGCGATACCTGGCGGATGGGGCTCTCCTAGTAGAGCCTGAAGAGGGTAAAAAGGTCAAAAGAAACGCCGCAAGATATACCCTGGTGGATGGGGTGTTGTTCAGGCATGGTTTCACTCACCCTATCCTAACGTGCGTAAGTGGCGAAGAGTGCACCAGGATAATGGCGGAGCTACACGAAGGCATCTGCGGGAGCCACGTAGGGGGAAGGTCCCTAGCCTCCAAGGTAATACGCGCAGGTTTCTTCTGGCCAACAGTAAAAGAGGACTGCGCACGACACGCCCAGCGGTGCAAGCAATGCCAAAAGCACGCCGACTGGCACAAGGCGCCGCCAGAAGAATTGCAATCCATATACAGCCCGTGGCCTTTCCATACATAGGGAATCGACATCCTGGGCCCGTTACCACTGGCAATCAGGCAGATGAAGTATTTAATCGTCGCCATCGAATACTTCACCAAGTGGATAGAGGCAGAGCCCGTAGCACAGATCACTGCGCACAAGGTACAGCATTTTGTGTGGAAGAACATTGATGTGATTCCAATAGCCACTTAGAACAAGATTCTTGACACTTTGAGGAATCACCTTGAGCTGGAAAATATAGAGGCACTTTCTTAGAAGTTGGATCATGGTTCTAAAATCAAGAACTCACCAAAACAAGTACCAATTCTCAAACTCATTTGGATGAACCAAATATTGTCAAATTGAATCAACAAAGGAGAAGGAAAAGAAGAAACCGAACAGAATTGAACTTAAAACAAAAGAGCCGAACAGAATTTAAAAACAAAACAGAATATAGGTGCTGAAAATAGAAAAACCGAAAGCTAGACAACTCAAAACACAAGATAACATGAACAAATTGAAGAAGAAGAAAGGAAGGAGAAGAGAATGCTCATGAAGATGGAGGAATGGTTGGATGATCACGCCACTAGAAGAATGGATGCTCCTAGATGAGTGTGGAAGCCGCCACTTGAGGAAACCATGGTCCTTCAAGATAAGACTAGAGAAGAAGCTCAAAGCTCTCCAAATGCTCACTCCAATTTTGAGTATAGTTTCTTTAGATAAAATTCAAATCTGAATTTTACAAAGGAAGCACCTCTATTTATAGCCTAAGGTGCTGAAAAATAGGTGGGAAATTTCAAATAAACTCATTTGAAATTCCCACCAAAAACAAGTCACATGGGAGGTGTGACCTTTTTCTACTATGACACCTCCCAAAAACTACACCTACACCACTCTCCTAAGTCACATGGACAATGTGACTTTATTTTACATTTTCACACACCTTTATTTAATAACCACACCTCCTAAAACTATACAAGAGTATTTCAAAGCTTGGCCTTGCCCCTCATGGGATGGATTTGGGCTCTTTGGGCTTTGGCCTTCTTGGGCTTGGGCTTGGGCTTTGGGCTTGGGCCTCATCTTTATTTTATGTCTTCTTTTAATTTTGAGAAGACTAGAAGGAAGAACTTCAAATGTGAGGGTGGATGTCCTCTTCCTCCATTAATAAAAGCCTCCTTTATTTGATTCTCATCATACTCCTCGAGTTGGAGAGAATTCGTCCACGAATTCTGAATCCCTGCATATAACAAAGTCAGTTTAGTTTTACAATTAAAAGTGGAAGAAAAATGTAAACATGACTTAGCATTTGTAAATAATGGGATTTCAGAAAAGGAGGTTCTATAAATCGACCAAGTTGGAAAAATTTGTTTGGGAATGATGTGATGTTTTGGAAAAAGACCTCTTAAATGGTGACAACCATTAGGAGGTATGAACAAATCATCCCTAACATTTTTTAACCAAGATGGTGGTGAAATAGGAACCTTGGGTAATGAAAAAGATAAGGAAGGAAAACACCTTGGAGGTGAAAGGATAAGACCCATGTCAACTTGGCCTTCTTTGTCTTTTTCTTGTTTACTTGTGGTAGGTGGGTGAGTTAGGTCTTGTTTTACTTTGTTGATCTTTAAGATTTGCTTTTGTGGACAATGAAGAGCTATGTGCCCAAAACTTAAACATTTAAAACATTTGGTATTTGAAGTTTTGGTAGGCGACTTAGGAGTAGAAGGTTTTGTAGTAGAAACGTTTTTTTGGAAATATGGTTTGTTTGGAAAAATTGGAAGGAGAATTTTGAGTAGACATTTTGTTGGCATCCTTCCTAGAAGAGTTGTAGAAATCATCATCATGAGTATTTTTGAAAGTTGTTTTCAAAAGATAGGATTCCACCTTGATGGCTTGGCGAAACACTTTCTTTAAAGAAGAGTACTCATTTAATTCTACAATTTCTCTAATATCTCTTCTCAAACCACGTACAAACCATTTTATCTTTGACTCTTCATTAGCATGCATATTCATTTTAGTCAAAGTTGTTTCAAAATCTTTAAAGTATTCTTCTACCATCCTATGTCCTTGAGGAAGCCTTTGGAACTTCAACAAGTGTTCCTTCCTAGAAGGAGGAACAAACCTCGCGCGCATACACTCTTTCAAAGCATTCCAAGAAACCACGGGAGGTTTCTTGCGATACATAATGTCCATTACAATTTTATGCCACCATTCTTTGGCATAGCCCAAAAAGGATAAAGAAACTAATCTAAGTTTTTGGTCATCTTGGACCTTATACACATGAAAATAATGGTCAACCTTAGTCTCCCATTCTAAATACACATTAGGATCACTATCACCATTAAAACTAGGGACTTTTTTACAAGCAATGTTGAACACTTGGTGATATCTTTGGTCACGGTTATAGCTCTCTTCATGAGAATGATGGTGATGCCACCTTCTTCTATGTTCTTCTTCACCAAGGACTGAAACTTTGCAAGGAGAATGCTGCTTGTAATATGCACCACTTGAATAGCCAGCCATTTTGCAAATAAAAAACAGCAAACACACAAAAACAGCAAACAAGTTAAGAAACAAAATTAGCAAAAACAGTGAGCTTGGCAATGAAACTGCCGAAGTGAAATGAGGCTGAAAAAAGAGATCACTCTCAAAGAAATAATGTTCTTGCACGAATCTGATCTTGAGGCCTTGGAATCCTCAAATGAAATATGTCAAAGCTCTGATACCACATGATGTGATTCCAATAGCCACTTAGAACAAGATTCTTGACACTTTGAGGAATCACCTTGAGCTGGAAAATATAGAGGCACTTTCTTAGAAGTTGGATCATGGTTCTAAAATCAAGAACTCACCAAAACAAGTACCAATTCTCAAACTCATTTGGATGAACCAAATATTGTCAAATTGAATCAACAAAGGAGAAGGAAAAGAAGAAACCGAACAGAATTGAACTTAAAACAAAAGAGCCGAACAGAATTTAAAAACAAAACAGAATATAGGTGCTGAAAATAGAAAAACCGAAAGCTAGACAACTCAAAACACAAGATAACATGAACAAATTGAAGAAGAAGAAAGGAAGGAGAAGAGAATGCTCATGAAGATGGAGGAATGGTTGGATGATCACGCCACTAGAAGAATGGATGCTCCTAGATGAGTGTGGAAGCCGCCACTTGAGGAAACCATGGTCCTTCAAGATAAGACTAGAGAAGAAGCTCAAAGCTCTCCAAATGCTCACTCCAATTTTGAGTATAGTTTCTTTAGATAAAATTCAAATCTGAATTTTACAAAGGAAGCACCTCTATTTATAGCCTAAGGTGCTGAAAAATAGGTGGGAAATTTCAAATAAACTCATTTGAAATTCCCACCAAAAACAAGTCACATGGGAGGTGTGACCTTTTTCTACTATGACACCTCCCAAAAACTACACCTACACCACTCTCCTAAGTCACATGGACAATGTGACTTTATTTTACATTTTCACACACCTTTATTTAATAACCACACCTCCTAAAACTATACAAGAGTATTTCAAAGCTTGGCCTTGCCCCTCATGGGATGGATTTGGGCTCTTTGGGCTTTGGCCTTCTTGGGCTTGGGCTTGGGCTTTGGGCTTGGGCCTCATCTTTATTTTATGTCTTCTTTTAATTTTGAGAAGACTAGAAGGAAGAACTTCAAATGTGAGGGTGGATGTCCTCTTCCTCCATTAATAAAAGCCTCCTTTATTTGATTCTCATCAAACATTGTGTGCCGCTTTGGCGTACCTAGGCGCTTGATATCCGATAACGGGACCCAGTTTGCCAGTCAGCAGTTGAGAAATCTGTGCGTTGAGGTAGGAATCAAACAAGTGTTCGTATCGGTTGAACACCCCCAGACCAACGGACAAGTGGAGTCAGCAAACAGAGTTCTGCTAAGGGGGTTAAAGAGAAGGTTAGAGAAAGCCAAAGGGGCGTGGGCGGAAGAGGTACCAAGGATCGTATGGGCATACCACACCGCGCCCCAATCCTCTACTATGGAGACGCCTTTCAGTTTGGTGTACGGGTCGGACGCGATGATTCCGGTAGAAATACATGAAAGCTCACCACGTTTTCAAAACTTTGTGGTGGAGGAATCCAATGAAGAAAGGCGGGTAAACCTGGATCTACTAGACGAGGCCAGGGAAGAAGCCAGAATAAAAGCTGAAGCAGTGAAGAGAAGAGTAGAGCGACAATACAGCTCTAAGGTAAAGCCGCGGCAGTTTCAGATTGGCGACCTGGTTATGAGGAAGGCTCACCCATACGAGTTGGAGAATAAGCTGTCTCCCAAGTGGACCGGACCCTTCAGAGTTACCGAGGCTAAGGGCAACGGTTCATACAACCTAGAGACCTTGGAGGGGGGTCCCATCCCACGCAGCTGGAATGCAACCAACTTAAAATTTTATTTTAGTTGACTTATGTAAGCAGCCATGTAACAGTTTAGTTGAAGGGGACACTCTTTTTCCCTCTCGGGGGTTTTTTAATGAGGTCACCCGAATAAAAGAAAAAACAAGTTTGAGAAAAAGCCGTGCCTTGGTTTTCAGCCTTTATCTTTCTCCGTTTCAAGTGATGTGAGGCGTCGCCAAGAAAGAAGGCGTCGCCAAGAAAGAAGGCGTCGCCTAGGTGAAGGCGTCGCCAAGGGAGAAGGCGTTGCCTAGGTGAAGGCGTCGCCCGGAAAGAAGGTGTCGCCTGAATGCAGGAGCCGTTGAGGAACATGACGAAGGAAAAGCGCACAATATGCGAAACGTATGCAAAGTAAAGCGGCGTTGCAAAAAATCAAGTATGGTATAGAAAAGTTGATGTTACAAGCAATGTTCGATACAAGTGGGCGTAATGCGGTTAGGGAAAATATTACAACTCATGCAAATCACAAAAGAGCCACTTTTCAGTGGCCATCGGAGTCAGCACTGGAGGAAGACGAAGCCCTGATCCCAGCCCGCAGAGCTCGAGTAAGTCGTGTCCTCCTCTCTTGGTTTATTTTCGAACCTGCACCAAGGGAGATAAATGTGTCAGAGACACCATGAAGCAAGACATGCACAGTTAGAAAGCAATAAAGGCCGAAGTTTCTAGGGCAGTGACTCTTACATATGTACTTTTCGAGAGTTCCAGCGTTGAACTCCAAGCTGATCAAAGTGGCAGAGTCAAAACCTCCCGCCTCAACAAGAATCCGGCAAGCTATTTGATCACTTGGAGCCAGCTTCTTGAAGGGTTTGGTTTTGAGGGCCCTCGCCTCTCTCACCCAGTACAGAGGAAAACCATCCAGAGCGGTGGGAACGAGGTCAGTGCAGCAAATCTTGAAGAACCGGCCTTTCCACCCGGTGAATGAGTTTTGGAAGGGGGTTAGGAGAACTCTCCCAGGAACGTTGCTGAGAGTTACCCAGAGGTTGTGCCTTTGCCTTTTCACCTCAAAGAAGTGAAGAAAGAGGTCAACCGAGGGTGCACAACCCAAAAACCCGAAGAGGATGTCAAAGGCTTTGACAAAGGCCCAGCTGTTAGGGTATAACTGGGCCGGAGCGGCATTGATCTCCGTCAGCAGTTCCTTCTCGAACCGGGAGAAGGGCAGGCGCACGCCGATGGTCTTGAAAACCACCTGGTAAAAGTAGAAGAAGGGGACCCCTTCGTTATCCCGTTCATCTCCACACACTGGCTCCCCTAGAGTGCAAGGGAGCACAACAATGTCGTCATCATGCCTCCTCGCGAAGGCACGGTGGTCATAGGAACATGAGTCCCCTTTGTGTTCCCTTATGGCCCTGGTGGCGAGTAAGCATGAGCATTCGTCGAGATGCTCACTCGAAGCCCAAGGGTACAGGTCCTTGGGATTGACCCTGGGGGAAGTAGCATGAGAAGACATTCTTTAACAAGATATGGCCCGCCGGTAACGCAAGAGTCGAGCGATGGGAGCGAACGCTGGAAGAACCCTTCGTGAGAAGAGAAAGGGTGCAAGAAGAAAGGGTGCAAGAAGAGAGAGTGTAAGTAGGTTACGAAGAGTGCAGAAATGATGAGAACAGTTTCAGAGTTTGAAGAGTTAAATAAAGCGGTTAGAGCGCCAAACGACGCAAGTAGAAGTATGGCAGTTAGAGCATTGAACGACGCGAATGGATGCACCACACGATCGAGCCACGTGGAAGGATGGCCCTGGCATCCCTGGTTAAACTCAGAACACGTCGTATCGACAGAATGCCCAGTGGTACGATGCGCCATCGAAAGTGGATCAGGGGCACAGTAGGAGTCAAGATCAAGTCGAATGACTGAACGTCCCATCAGCCATACAAGAAGCGCCACGTGGATCAAGTCGAATGACTGAACGTCCCATCAGCCATACAAGAAGCGCCGCGTGGATGGCACGGGGAAAACCTTGAGCTCTTCGCTGTCCCCAGGCGTCGACCAAGGCCAAGGTCAAAGTCAATGTCAAGGTAAGGACGACGCCCAAGGCGACGCCAGCATGAGACGCCCGAGGCGTCGCCTGGAAAGACATAAAGGGCGACGCCAGCGTGAGACGTCGCGGGCGTCGCCCACCAAAATATCAGCGAGGTTACCTCCCCGATACCCACAGGTAGGAAAGACTGTGGAGAGAGACGAAGTCGAAGAGGGCAAAGTTAGTTACTGGCGTCACCTCCCCGATACCCACAGGTAGGAAAGACTGTGGAGGGAGACGAAGTCGAAGAGGGCAAAGTTAGTTACTGGCGTCACCTCCCCGATACCCACTGGTAGGAAAAACTGTGGAGGGAGATGAGACCGCCAAAACGCCAGCGAATCACTGACAGGGCGTTCCCCGATACCTATGGGAAGGAAAGACCATGGAGGGAACGACCCCCCCCCCCTCCAAAACACTCGGCGTTTCAGACACCCGAGGACGACACGGCGCTGCTGTAGCAGGCCTCTCCTTAGGCGTGGGCGTCGGGCGTTAAGGGCCAAGGAAAGGACCGTTTGGGTGTTAGAGATACCCCGTGGACGATACGGCTCCACTAGGTGAGCCACTCCATGGGCGCGGGCACTGGCGCGTGACCCTTCCCGAGCATACAAAGCCGCCCAACGAAGTGAAAGAAGCGGGTATAATACGAGCAAAACAGCCGGAGCACGCAAAGGAAAAGAATGAGAGTAAGATCACGCAGGCAGAATTCTATATCGTGAAGGCACGAAAGTAATCATACAAAAACCCAGAGTTGTAACGAGCGTGCAGACAGTTCAAAGAATTACAAGTTTAACAGAGAGAGTCAAAAACAAAGGTAAAGTGTAAAAGGATTAAAAGCTTCAAAGGTAAAGGTGGCGGGTGAGAGACAGCAACTCAGTCATCCAAGTCCATAGGCACGACTTTCCCGTCGACGACATGGTGTTTGGGGTCGCAGTTTGAAATATTGATGCTAGGGTTCTCGCAGGACGCCTGAGTCAGAGCCTCTTGGAAGCCCTCTTCAAACGCGCCCGCCATCTCCCCAGTCAATTCTTGGACCTCCCCCTCTAGTTCCGCAACCCTAGAGTCCTTGGATATCAACTGCTTCTCCAGAAATTCCTTCTCCACGCGGAGCCTGTTAGCCTCGGCTTAGAGAAGGCTCAGGGCTTCGACCTTCGCAGCTAAGGCGTCCTCTCTCTCACCTAGCTTCTGCCTCCAAGCAGCATCCAGTTCTTCAAGCTTTCTTCGCTGCACTTCGGAGGCAAGAGCCGCCTCTTAGAGGCCAATGTTTTGGATTCGGTAGGAGGTGAGCTGGGCTAGTTGATCGGCATGCGCCTGTTCCAGTTCTCGTGCGTACGCCTCAGCCCCCTCCCTACCCTCGTGGGCCAGTTTTAGCAAAGATTGGGAAGCTTCCTCCTTGAGCCCCCAGTTTTGTTTCTCCTCCTTCAACGCTCCCACCTCTTGTCTCAGTTTGCGGAGAGCCTCCCTCCCCTTAATAGCGTTTCGAGCCTGGGTGCGCCACTTGAGTGCCACCGCCAGGAATGCCCCCATATAATAAGGCATGCCTCCCCCCTTTTGAGGATCAGTCGGCGACATTCCTTCGGTGAAACCCTGCGTCAACTCCCTATGAATGGGGTGAGGAATTCGGGGTTTGCGAGAAGTCGGGGCAGGGACTGATACAGGAGGGGCGGAGCCCGAGGCCTCAGCTGCGTCATGATGCGGCAACGGCGAGAGCGGGGGAACCGAGTCAATCCTTTCTTCTCGTTCCTCGTGGGTTGGTGGAGGTGGAGGTGATGTGGCACTAGGAGGATCGTCCCTGAGAGAGCTCCTACCACCGGGAGACGCAGCTGACGAGGCAGGAAGGCCTGTAGCCCTCCTCTTATGGGAAACCAGGGCAGTGCCCGAGTCTTCGCTGTCATAGTCTACTATCAGCACCCTTTTTCCTTTGTTGGGGCGTGTTGGGGCAGGGGTCGACGCCATGGCTAATGGAACTGCGGCAATGGGAGGAGGAGAAGCAGACGGTGGAGGAATCGGCAGGGAAGCGACGGTGGGCACGTCAGAGGTGATGGCGTCCCCACCCTCCTTGGCAGATTTTGCCTTCTTCAAAAATTTGGCAAGAGCAAGCCGCCTCGAAGAAGTCATCACTGAACCTGCAATAGCGAAGAATAGTAGAGTAAAGATTAATTCAGATAAAGCAGAAGGGGAGTTCTATGGCCAGACACACGCAGATAACCACAAGGGTTCAAGCAAGCAAGTGAATCCGTATAACCACAACAGCTAATGCAGTATAAATAATCAAGGGCAGATACCAAAGTAGATAGAGAGCCCATGGGCATTGAATTCGTTTGCGATGAGTTTGGCGGTATCGAAGACTACCCCCAGCCCCGCCAAGGCTTTGCACACGTCCCGATCGGCGGAGGCGAGCTCATCCAAAGCCAGGGCCTTCATGGTTATGGGCTTATCCGTCCAGTATAGGGGAAAGCCCTCTAGGACGGTAGGATCGCGCTTGGTCGCACGTACTTTGAAGAACTTCCCTTTCCATCCTTTGAATGAATTTTGGAAGAGCGTAAGGATGATGCGCCCGGCGATGCCAGAAAAGCTCATCCATAGGCTCTTCCCCTGTTTCTTTACCTCGAAAAAATGAAGAAAAACGTCCACGGAAGAGGGGACACCCAGATATCCGCAGAGAATCTGAAACCCCTTTACGAAAGCCCAGCTGTTGGGGTGGAGCTGGGCTGGGGCGGTGTTTATCTCTGTAAGCAGTTCCTTCTCGAAGGAAGTAAGAGGCAGACGCAGGCCCACTCTCTTGAGTACCATTTGATAAAGGAAGAAGAAGGGGCTTCCCCCAGTGTGTCTCTTGAGTCCACACAAACGGGTATCCCAGGTCTCACCCGGCATACCAGGACGTGGGAGTCGTGATTTTTATGGAAGGCGTTGAAATTGTAAAGCGCAGGGTCCCCCTTGTGGGCCTCCACGTCCTCAACAGAGTTTAGGGTGGAGCATTCGTCGAGGAGATCGTCGGGGGCCCAGTCATACTCACCTTTATAGTAAGACTTAGGGAGCGGGGGAGGCGCGGCGGTCTTAGTTTTCGCCATTGATGCAAGAGCTGAAGATCAAAAGAGAAAAGAAAGGGTTCAGAGAAAAAGGGTTGGGAGAAGAAAAGAGGAAAAAATGGAGGAATCCTAGGAGAACCCTACCCACACGAGAGAAAAGAGGAACGAGAGGAACGAAGAAGCATACAAACGATATCCAAAGAAATGCAGTAACATGGACAGTCCCAGGCAGTTCATGCAGTAAAGGGAATCATCAAGGAGAGGAAAAACCGTACCTTTGGGGGTCGAAGGGCGTGGAGAGCGGAAGCACGAAAGAGCAGGGGTCGCGAGAGAAGGGATTCGAAGAAGATGAACAGTGAGGAAAGGTAGAGAAAGTGGATGTAACAGTGGTTCCAAGCGCGGGGTTTGGGTAACTTAAACGTTACGAGGAGCGCGAGGGACAACAAATGGTGACCGTGCGATGATGCCACGTGTTGCAAGATTAGGCGCTCAAGGGGAGCGCAAGGGGTTCTTAAGGATGACCGCGTGATGAACCACGTGGCACGCGATTAAGCGTGGCCCCAAAAAGCGTTGCTTTCCCCGTTTCAGAGGATGTCCAATCAACCATTAAGAGCACCCCAAGGGTTCGGAGAGCGTCACGTCAATGGTTTCAAGGTTGCTACGTCAGCAAGAATGACACGTCACCGGGTGCCACGTGGATGGCGTGGGCGAAGCCTTAGTCTTTTCGCTGAAGACAAGTCATCAGCTTAAGACTGGGGGGCTTATGTACCGTCCCGTACCCGGGCGTTGACGAAGTCAAGGTCAAAGTCAACGTAAAGGTCAAAGTCAACGTAAAGCGTCGCCAAGGTAAGGCGTCCCCTAGCAAGGCGTCGCCTAGCAGGGCATCACCGAGATAGGGCGCCGCCCAACTGGGTGTCGCCAAGATGGAGTGGCACAAGGGCAAGGTGACCACAGCGCTGCTCCCCGATACCCATGGGTAGGAAAGACCATGGAGGGGGCGACGCCGTGGGAAGGCCCCAAACCCTGGATGACCACGGAACAAGTAATAAAGAGGAGAGAAAGGTGGCTTCAAGGCCATAGTAACAACACCAGTGTAGGGCAGCCTGACTCGTGAAGTACCCCTGCCGCCCTAGAGACGCCTTTGGGACAGATACGACTCAAGAGGAAGGTCACGCCCAGGGTAGCCGGGTGCAGGGTACAAGAGGAAGGCAGATACGCTCTCAAAGTGAGTGACTAGATGATTGGGGGCATGAGTTGGCACCCAAAAAGTCACCCCTAGCGGAGTAGCACTCCCAGGCAGGAGGACTCACACGTAGAAACGTCCCTAGATGGGCAGAAACGCCCCTAGATGGGGTCATGGCGTCGTGAGGCCCTCCACGTGTACGACAGCCAAGTCAGAATAGAAACACCCTTTAGTCAGGTACCAGGTAATTAAAGTCATTCAATACAGTTTCCGTTTCGAGCGTTCAGGTACTATAATGGCTCCCAAGCGTTTCAACGTCTTAAATGCGCTACGTTTTCTAATTATACACGCTGATTGAGTGCGTTACATTTGTGACTAAAGGCGCTTTAAGGCGCTTTAAATGCTTGGGTAGTTTAAATAGCGCTGAGAATGTTGGGAACGGGGTTGGAACTTTTGGCAAATTTACCAGAAACTCTCTAGTTGCTTGCTCGAGCCTTGAGGTTACGTACAAGGGACTGGGGAAAGATCTTTGCCAGAGGGAGAAAACACACACACAATACACAGTTCTTTTTACCACCTTCAGAGTGCCATACGCGGTGCTCAGAGACGGAGGTGCACAGTTTTGGTGTTTCTTGCTGGCTGACTTGAGCGTCAGAGTGCAAACGGCCGCTAGGGCGCCTCTTTGTCCTCTTTTTTGCAGGAATCTACAGGTAACCAGTGGGAAGGAGTCCCTAGCTGACGGTTGAGGTCGCACACGAAGACGTCCCAGTCAACCGGACGGAACATAAACCACTGCGGAAATCCACTAAGAAACCACACCTTGGTCACTTACACCACAACCAAGAAAGTGACCTTGATCCCCTCAAGACACACACTTCTCTTGGCCAACACACCAACACTAAGATTTCTGATCTTGATCCCCTCAAGAACACACAGCGAATATCAACAAACACACAAACGAAACTTGTTTTACAGAGTACAAGGATTACACTTGTTACAGAAGATAATCTGAAATCAATACAAGCCAAAATCCTATTCCACACACTTTGATCAATCACAAACTCTAAGCAATCTCAATTCTTTGAAAAACTCAAAAACTTGTATTCCAAAAAGATTGTTACTCAAATCTGTTTTTCTGAATTTATTCAAAGATATTGTTTGTTATCAAATCTTAACAAACTTATTCATTGCATTTAATGATTGGTCAAAGCATTTAAAGACTGGAGCGTAAGCATTTAAAACATTTAAAGCGCAGTCAAAGATAAAACAGTTTTTTTGTTATGGTACCAAAATAAACAATCGGTTGTTTCCTCGAATCAATCGGTTGTTTTGGTTTTAACAGCTCAACCATTTGAAAAACAGTTTTCAATCTTTTTCTAAAAACATCTAAGTATAAACAATCGGTTGTTTCTAACTTAGTTTGAAAAAAAAAAATTCTTTCAAAAAGATTGAGAATGCCTATGCTTTGGATTCAATCAAGAGGTGGATTACAATACCCAAACTACCCCAGATCCTAACTAAAGCAGCACAGCAATAGCAAGCACAACCAAGATTTCAACATCTTTGAAAGGGTTTGGATTCTTCAAATCAAGAACACCACTTGGTTCAACACATACTGTTGGGTAGACCTACGCTGAATAGGCTGAGGGCGGTGGCGTCGACAAGGCACATGAACATGAAGCTGCCTGGCTTGGGAGGAAAGGTGATAACCATCAAGTCAGAGTAGAAAGAGGCTAAGAGGTGCTACAAAAATAGCCTCAAGACCAAGTAGGGGTGTTCATGGTCACCACTAGGGCACCAAGTGAAGAAGGGGTCGCCCATGCAGAGATTGCCCGGGAGAGGCGACCCGAACCAGCAAGAGACGTCCTGGAGAGAGAGATTGGAGGCAAGACGTTCAAGATTGGCAAATCACTAGGCCAAGCAGCACAGGACCAGATCGTCGAGGTCATAGCACGACATCTAGATGCCTTTCTTATGGTCCGCCTTGGACATGCCAGGCATAGACCCAGACTTCCTGTGTCACCGCCTCACCATGGACCCCAAGGTCAGGCCAATCCGCCAGAGAAGAAGGAAGTTCAATGAAGAGAGGCGGTAAGTCTTAAGAAAGAGACGAAGAAGCTGCTGAGCGCCGACCACATAAGGGAGATCCAGTACCCTGAGTGGTTGGCAAACGTGGTCTTGGTGAAGAAGGCCAATGGGAAGTGGAGGATGTGTATTGACTTCACGGACCTCAACAAAGCTTTCCCGAAGGACTCTTACCCCCTACCAAGCATCGATGCCTTGGTGGACAGTTCCTCGGGCTGCAGGATGCTCAGCTTCCTGGATGCTTTTTCTGGGTATAACCAGATTAAGATGCATCCCAGAGACGAATGCAAGACAGTGTTCATGACAGAGTTGTCTTGCTACTCTTACACAGTGATGCCCTTTGGGCTGAAGAATGCAGGCGCCACCTACCAGAGGCTGATGGACAGGGTGCGAGCACCCATGATAGGGAGAAACGTGAAAGCCTATGTAGACGACGTGGTGGTGACCTCACAGGTGAAAGATCAGCATGTGGTTGATTTAGAAGAGTTATTTACAACAATAGCTAAGTACAAACTAAAGTTGAACCCCGAGAAGTGCGTGTTCAGGGTGGAAGCAAGTAAATTCTTAGGTTTCTTACTCACCGAGCGTGGGATAGAGGCGAACCCCGAGAAGTGCAATGAAATCCTTGCGATGAGAAGCCCAATCTCAGTAAAGGAGGTGCAGCAGTTGACATGGCGGATGGCCGCTCTGTCTAGATTTGTATCAGTTGGAGGAGACAAGGGTCACCCTTACTTCCAGTGTCTGAGGAGGAACTACAGGTTCATCTGGACCAGGGAGTGCGAAGAGGCGTTCCTCAAGCTGAAGGAGTACATGGCCAGTCCCACAGTGTTGTGTAAACCACAACTAGGTACTCCGCTCTGCCTGTACTTCGTTGTGACGTAGCGAGCGATCAGTTTAGTCCTTGTGCAGGAGCATGACCAAGTGCAAAAGCCTATATACTTTGTGAGCAAAGTATTGCAAGGGCCTGAGGTAAGATACCAGGTCCTAGAGAAGGCAGCCTTGGCAGTGGTGTTCTTAGCTAGGAGACTTCACCATTATTTCCAAAGTTTTACAGTGGTGGTAATGACAGACCTGCCTATCCGAAAGGTTCTACAGAAGCCGAACGTGGCGGGAAGGATGGTACGATGGGCAGTAGAAATATCAGAGTTCGATGTCCAGTACAAGCCTCGAGGTCCTATTAAAGGCCAAGTCTACGCAGATTTCGTGTTAGAGCTCTCCTCGGCAGATGCACACCAATAGGAAGCCAACTTCCGATGGGTGCTCTTTGTAGATGGGTCCTCTAACTAACAAGGCAGCGGGGCAGGTGTCATCTTGGAGGGACCGAACGGGCTATTGATCGAACAGGCCCTACGGTTCTCCTTCAAGGCCAGCAACAACCAAGCAGAGTACGAAGCCCTCATCGTTGGCATGCTACTATTCAAGGAGATGGGTGCGCAAAGCCTGTTGGCGAAGAGTGACTCCCTATTAGTCACAGGTCAGGTGACTGGAGGATACCAGGCCAAGGACCCTTAGATGGACATTTTGAGCATCATCTACCTTGTGGAAAGGAATAAAATGGGACATTTTGCTAAAACGGTCCACTACCACAAAGATAGAGTCATGGCCTCTTGCAGTCCTAGGGAGTCCTAAAATGAAGTCCATGCTAATGTCTTCCCAAGGAGCATTTGCAATCGGCAAGGGGGTATAGAGTCCATGACGCATTGTTCTAGACTTTGCTTTTAAACATGATATGCATCTAGAACAATGTCTTTGGACATCCTTTCTCATGTGTGGCCAACAAAATTTTTCCAATCCTTTCTCATCCTTTAAATGTCTAGAGTTTTATCAACTCCAAAATGGCCCATGAGTCCCCCTTCATGTGATTCCTTGACAAGGAGCTTCCTATGTGTGCCTTGGGGAATGCAAAGTTTTCCTTCTTTAAAAAGATATCCCTCGGCCACATAGTAACCTCCTTGCGCCCTATGTTGACATTGGGCATAGATGGATGAAAGTTCTTGATCCTCTTGATAAAGCTCTCTTATGTGATCAAATCCAAGAATTTGGGCACCTAATTTGGAAAAGAGTGTATGCCGTCTTGAAAGAGCATCGGCCACTATATTGGTGCTTCCTTTCTTGTATTTGATTACATAAGGAAATTGTTCAAGAAACTACATCCATTTAGCATGTCTCTTATTGAGCTTGTGTTGGACCTTTAAATACTTTAAAGACTCGTGATCACTATGGATTACAAATTCTTTGGACACAAGGTAGTGTTCCCAAGTCTTTAGGGCTCGCACAAGAGCATAGAGCTCTTTGTCATAGGTGGGATAGTTGAGGGTGGCACCATGGAGTTTTTCACTAAAATATGCAATGGGGTGGCCACCTTGCAACAATACCGCACCTATGCCTACTCCCGATGCATCACATTCTATCTCAAAAGTTTTGGAAAAATTTGGAAGAGCTAGAATTGGTGCATTGGTGAGTTGAGCCTTTAGCCTTTGGAAGGCTTGCTCATGCTTATCACTCCAACAAAATGCAACATCTTTTTTAACAAGTTCATTTAAAGGAGAAGCTAAGCTTGAAAAATTAGGCACAAACCTTCTATAGAAGCTAGCTAACCCATGAAAACTCCTTACATCACTTACATTTTGTGGAGTGGGCCACTCTCGGATGGCTTTGATCTTCTCGGGGTCAACATGCACCCCCCTTTTGTTAACTATGAAACCTAGGAAAACTACACTATCTACACAAAAGGTGCACTTATCCCTATTGGCAAATAAACTATTCTTCCTAAGCACTAGAAGAACTTCCCTAAGGTGACTTAGATGGTCTTCTAGGGTTTTGCTATACACTAAGATATCATCAAAGTAAACTACTACGTATTTACCTATACAATCCCTCAAGGTATGATTCATGAGCCTCATGAATGTACTAGGGGCATTAGTGAGCCCAAAGGGCATCACCAACCACTCATATAATCCAAACTTGGTCTTAAAAGCGGTTTTCCACTCATCACCCTCTTTGATTCGAATTTGGTGATACCCACTTTTAAGGTCAATTTTAGAAAATATGGTTGACCCATGTAACTCATCAAGCATGTCATCAAGCCTCGGGAGTGGATGCCTATACTTTATGGTGATGTTGTTGATTGCTCTACAATCACAACACATACGCCATTTTCCATCTTTTTTGGGCACCAACAAGACAGGTACAGCACAAGGGCTTAGTTCTATAACAAGTCTTGAACTTGTGAGTCTATCTCCTTTGTTTCCTCGGGGTTAGTTCTATAAGCAGGCCTATTTGGTAGGCTTGCCCCCGGAATGAAGTCAATTTGATGTTCTATACCTCTAAAGGGAGGGAGTCCAATGGGTCCCTCATTAGAGAATATATCTTCAAATTCACTTAAAAGTTTTTCCACTTGAGGAGGTAGACTCATGAGTTCATCACTTGTGGCAGTGCATGCAAGTGTTCCTTTACAAAAGATTAGGCTTGGTTGTTCAACAAGAAGCAAATTTTCCAAGATGTTTTCAAAAGGCTTTTCTTGTTGAGCAACCTTGTGGGAAGGAACACTCTTCTCCCACGCCTTCCTATCACTAAGGATTTTCTCTTTTTCTAGCACTCTTTTTTTGTTGTTTTCCTTATCCCTCTTATGTTTCATTTGTATTTGGTCTTTCACCACTTGAGAATGTGGTAAAGGACTAAGTACAAACTTCCTAGGCTTATGGGTGAAGGAAATCTCATTAGTGAGACCATCATGCAAGGTTTTCTTGTCAAATTGCCATGGTCTCCCTAATAAGATGTGGCAAGCTCGATAGGTACTACATCACATAAAACTTTGTCTTTGTAGTTCCCTATGGAAAACTTGATTTCCACTTGCTTATCTACACTTAGTTCCCCATTTTCATTAATCCGTTGTAGTTTGTAAGGTTTTGGGTGAGGAACTACTTGTAGATTAAGCTTATCAACCATTCTAGCACTACAACAATTGCAACCAGATCCACTATCCACAATGAGGGAACATATATGTACCGTCCCGTATCAGGGCGTTGACTAAGTCAAGGTCAAAGTCAACGACTGGAGAGTCAAAGTCAACTCAAGGTGTCGCCCAGGTGTAGAGACGCCAAGAGGAAGCGTCGCCAAGGCAGGACAAGGCGTCGCCAAGGCAAGGCGTCGCCTGGGTGGAGGCGTCGCCAAGGCAAGGCGTCGCCTGAGTAGAGGCGTCGCCCAACCAGGGCGTCGCCAGATCAAACAGTGTAAAAGCAAGGCAACCACGGTGTGGTTCCCCGATACCCATGGGTAGGAAAGACCATGGAGGGAGCGACGTCGTGGGAAAGCCTCAGGACCCGATATCTCGGGAAAGTGATAAAGAAAAGGAAAAGGTGGCTTCAAGGCCATAGTGATAGTACCGGTGAAGGGCAGCCTGACTTGTGAAGTACCCCTGCAGCCCCAGAGACACCTTCGGGACAGATACGACCCGAGAGGAAGGTCACGCCCAAGATAACCGGGTGCAGGGTGCGAGAGGAAGGCAGATACGCTCTCAGAGTAAGTGGCTAGATACTTGGGGGCATGAGTTGGCACCCAAAAAGCCACCCCTAGCGCAGTAGCACTCCCAGGCAGGAGGACCCACACGTAGAAACGTCCCCAGATGGGGTCATGGCGTCGTGAGGCCCTCCACGTGTACGACAGCCATGCAAGAATGGAAACACCCTCTAGTCAGGTGCCAGGTAATTAAAGATATTCAATACAGTTTCCCTTTCGGGCATTCTGGTACTATTAGAGCTCCCAAGCGTTTCAAACGTCTTAAATGCGCTACGTTTCGTAATTAAGCGCTTTAAAGAGTGCGTTACGTTAGGGATTAAAAGCGCTTTAAGGCGCTTTAAATGCTGGGCAGTTTAAATAGGGCTGAGAATGTCGGAAAAAGGGTTGGAACCTTTGGCAAACTTAGGAGAAACGCTTTGGTTGCTTGCCCGTGCTTTAAGGTTACGTACAAGTGACTGGAGAATATTTTTGCCAAAAGGAGACAACACACACACAGATACACAGTTCTTTTACCACCTTCAGAGTGCCACACGCGGTGCTCAGATACGTGGGTGGACAGTTTTTTGGTGTTTCTTGCTGGCTGACTTGAGCGTCGGAGTGCAAACGACCGCTAGGGCGCCTCTTTGTCCTCTTTTTTGCAGGAATTCACAGGCAATCAGTGGGAAGGAGTCCTTAGCTGACGGTTGAGGTCGCGCACGAAGACGTCTCGGTCAACCGGACGGAACATTTGGCGCCCACCGTGGGGCTCGATATAAAACATCAGTCCCATCACAAGTTCGAGGAGAAGTTACCAAGCTACAATAACGTTGAAGGAGGTTGGAGTGACAATGGCCCCCACCAGACGAAGAGCAGCGCGCGCAGCCCCAGCAGACCTATCCATGCAGCAAGTCCTGGAAATAATGAGGGGGTTGCAGCAGGACATGGCGTATTCGAAGATGGAGCAGGAGCGCATGCAGGCAGATCTTGACGCCTCGCATGAGCGCAACGAAGAGCTCCACCGTGTGAATGAGGAGTTGCGCCAGGGCCTGAGAAACGATCGGAGGCGGCCTGGGCAGGACGAGACGGAGAACCATTCCCCGCCAAGGGAGTTTTCCACTCCTTTCTCGCAGGAGATCCTAGATGCAGCGATCCCGAACACGTTCGCGGGACCCAAGGTAATCTTCACTGGGATGGAGGACCCAGAGACGCACCTCGCTGCATTTCACACGCAGATGGTCCTGATAGGCGGTTTTGATGCTGCCAAGTGCAAGCTCTTCATGAGCACCCTGACAGGGATGGCCATGGACTGGTTCATTAGCCTCCCCGAGGGCCATATCACATCTTTCCGCCAGTTGTCGTGGTTATTCAGAGAACAGTATTTGGCCAACAAGGCCCCGCCGCCGGTCTCTTACGACCTGTTTGACGTGAAGCAGTATCAGGGGGAGACCCTGAAGGAGTATATCAATCGCTTCGGGGCCCAGGTCGTGAAGGTTGGTACAACAGAGGAGCCTATGATCGTGTATGCATTTGTGAAAGGCGTATGCCCCGGCCCCTTCGGAGAATCTATTATCCGCAATCGCCCTAGGACTTTCGCTGAATTACGGCGTAGGGCGGTAGAGCATATTGCTTCGGAAGGGGAGGTATGTGTGAAGCGCACCAGCGCCGTGCCCTCACGCCCGAGGGGACCAACGCGAGTTCAACACGTCAGAGTCAATGAGACAACGACGGGGAGAAAGAAGCCGGAGGCTAGACGCCCCTACGAGGCCAGAAAGCCCCAGCCTCGGGGCCCCGCCGGAGGCGAACGCCCCGCCAGAGAAAGAGCAAGACCGGCGAGGTACAACCTCGTAGTTGAGTTGAAGGATTTGATCGCCGTACCCAACATAGCCGAGAGGCTGAGGCGACCGGCAAAGACCGACAAGGTGTTAGGGCCCCGCAAAGACTCTTGGTGCAAATTTCACGAGGCTTTCGGGCACCAAATTGATAATTGCCTGTCGTTGGGCTACCAGCTAGATGAGCTGGTGAGGACTGGGTTTTTGAAAGATTATGTCGCAGAGTCCACCACGACCGCCACCCTGCCGCCGCCGGCAGATGAGCCAGCACACGAGATGCCTGTGCTTGGCGAGGTCCACACCATTGCTGGAGGTTTTTCCGGCGGAGGACCCACCGCCTCCCAGCGGAAGAAATACGCGAGGGGGGTGAATTCAATCGAAGAGAGGCTCTCGGGGGAGCCCTGGGAGTCAGATATTGTGTTCACAAGAAGAGACCTCCGAGATGTGGTGCCCTATGACAACGATCCCGTTGTCATCTCGGTCGTCACGGCTGGAAGGAAGGTCCACAGAGTGCTTGTTGATCAAGGAAGCTCGGCAGACGTCATGTTTCTGTCGACCTTTAATAAGTTACGGTTGTCCCCCGATCTGCTGAGTCCCTATACGGGATGTTTGTATGGGTTTGGGGATAACCAGATAGAGGTTCGGGGGTACCTGGAGTTGAGGACTACGTTCACAGACGGAGAGGCTTCCCGAACAGAGAGCATTCGGTACCTCGTCGTGAACGCCAATTCTGCCTACAATATTTTACTGGGCAGACCGGCGTTAAACCGTCTGAGTGCAATATCCTCCACCCGTCACATGAAGATGAAGCTACCGGACCTCAGTGGCCGGGTGATTGTCATCAGATCAGACCAGGAGGAGGCGAGGAAATGATACGAAAACAGCCTGAAGACGAAGAGAGGCGTTTTCATGGTGTACGAACGTCCGCCGAGCGCGGACGCAACGATGATTGAGGCGACGCCCGCTGGGCTGACGCTTGAAGAGGCCATAGCAGAAAAGGCGATGCCCAAAGCAGATGTGCCAATGGAGGAGGCACCCGTGGAAGAGGCGGTGCCCCCCGAAGAAGCGGCGCCCGTAGAAGAAGCGGCGCCCGCCGAAGATGTTAATAGGGAGCAACCTGCAGCTAACACCCTAGAAAGGGATATTGGCGGTAAAGCTTTCAAGTTAGGAAGCTCGCTAAGTCCAGAAGAACAGGAAGGGGTGGCAGAAGTGATTTCGCGCCACCTGGATGCCTTCGCATGGTCCGCCTCGGATATGCCGGGCATCGACCCCGATTTCCTGTGTCACCACCTCAGCATGGACGCCACGGTCCGCCTCGTGCGTCAGAGAAGGAGGAAGTTCAATGAGGAGCGACGACAGGTGGTGAAAGACGAAACGCAGAAGCTGCTGAGTGCTGGCCACATTAGGGAGATTCAGTACCCTGAGTGGCTCGCCAACGTCGTCTTGGTGAAAAAGGCGAACGGGAAATGGAGAATGTGCGTTGACTTCACGGACCTGAACAAGGCGTGCCCAAAGGATTCCTATCCGCTGCCCAGCATCGACGCCCTAGTGGACAGCGCGTCTGGCAGCAAGGTGTTAAGCTTCCTGGACGCCTTCTCAGGGTATAACCAAATCAAGATGCACCCCAGGGATGAGAGCAAGACTGCGTTGATGACTGAAACATGCAGTTATTGCTATAAGGTGATGCCCTTCGGGCTCAAAAATGCGGGTGCCACGTACCAGAGGTTAATGGACAAGGTCCTGGCGCCAATGCTCGAGAGGAACGTATACGCCTACGTAGACGACATGGTGGTGGCGTCGCAGAACAGGGTGCAGCACATGGCAGACTTGGAGGAGTTGTTCAACACAATATCCAAATACCGCCTCAAGTTGAACCCCGAGAAGTGTGTTTTCGGGGTAGAGGCCGGTAAATTCTTGGGTTTTCTGCTCACCGAGAGGGGGATAGAGGCGAACCCCGACAAATGTGCGGCTATTATCGCCATGAGGAGTCCGACATCGGTAAAGGAGGTTCAACAGTTGACAGGGCGGATGGCGGCACTCTCGAGGTTTGTTTCCGCCGGAGGAGAAAAGGGGCACCCGTACTTCCAGTGCCTCAAGAGAAACAGTCGCTTTGCATGGACTGAGGAATGCGAAGCGGCTTTCGTTAAGCTGAAGGATTACCTGGCGACGCCTCCAGTTCTCTGCAAACCGGTAACAGGCGTGCCCCTCCGATTGTATTTTACCGTAACAGATAGGGCCATCAGTTCTGTGTTGGTCCAAGAGCAGGACCAGAGTCAGAAGCCCATCTACTTTGTAAGCAAAGCCTTACAGGGAGCTGAGACAAGGTACCAAGCACTGGAGAAGGCGGCGCTGGCGGTAGTGTTATCGGCTAGGAGGCTCCGTCATTACTTCCACAGTTTTACGGTGGTGGTAATGACCAACCTCCCCATACAGAAGGTGCTGCAGAAGCCCGATGTGGCAGGAAGAATGGTACGCGGGGCAGTGGAGCTGTCAGAATTCGACATACAGTACGAGCCTAGAGGATCCATTAAAGGGCAGGTGTACGCGGATTTTGTAGCAGAACTTTCGCCCGGAGGTGAGCAAGAGGTGGAAGCGAGTTCACAGTGGCTGCTCTCGGTTGATGGCTCCTCAAACCAACAAGGGAGTGGTGCGGGAATAGTGCTGGAAGGACCCGACGGCATACTGATCGAGCAGGCCTTGCGTTTTGCCTTCAAGGCAAGTAACAACCAAGCAGAATATGAAGCCCTGATTGCAGGAATGCTCTTGGCCAAGGAGATGGGCGCACGGGACCTCCTAGTGAAGAGCGACTCCCAGTTGATTACGGGGCAGGTGTCGGGTGAGTTCCAGGCGAAGGACCCCCAGATGGCGGCGTATCTAAAATACGTCCAGTTGTTGAAAGGGGCGTTCAACGCTCTTGAGTTAATACACGTCTCGAGGGAGCAGAATGCCAGAGCCGACCTGCTCGCAAAGCTGGCCAGCTCAGGCTAGGGGGGTAGACAGAGGACAGTGATCTAGGAGACCCTCAAAGCTCCGCGTCGATTCGTGGAAGACAACAGGGTGGATGTCCTCCAGATTTATGCATCAAGGGGAAGGCCGAGGAGTCATTCCTCATTAACCCAAGATACGCAGAGGGCGCCCCGCATCAGTATATAAGCGGATGCGTCTGAGGAAGAGCAGATGCAGGTTTGTGTCCTGTCCACGAGAGACACCTGGATGACGCCCTATAAACGGTACCTGGCGGATGGGGCCCTTCCAGTGGACCCTGAAGAGGGTAAGAAAATCAAAAGGAATGCCGTAAGATATACCTTGGTGGATGGGGTGCTGTTCAGACACGGTTTCACTCACCCTATCCTAACGTCAGTGGCAATGAGTGCACCAGGATAATGGCGGAGCTACATGAAGGCATCTGCGGAAGCCATGTAGGAGGAAGGTCCTTAGCCTCCAAGGTGATACGCGCAGGTTTCTTCTGGCCAACAGTGAAAGAGGATTGCGCACGGCACGCCCAGCGGTGTAAGCAATGCCAAAAGCACGCTGACTGGCACAAGGCGCCGCCAGAAGAGTTGCGGTCCATATACAGCCCGTGGCCTTTCCACACATGGGGAATTGACATCTTGGGCCCTTTTCCACTGGCAATCAGGCAGATGAAATATCTGATCGTCGCCATAGAATACTTCACTAAGTGGATAGAGGCAGAGCCCGTGGCACAAATCACTGCGCATAAGGTACAGCATTTTGTGTGGAGAAACATCGTGTGTCGCTTTGGGGTACCCAGGCGCCTGATATCTGACAACGGGACCCAGTTTGCCAGTCAGCAGTTGAGAAATCTGTGCGCTGAAGTGGGAATCAAGCAAGTGTTCGCGTCGGTCGAACATCCCCAGACCAATGGACAAGTAGAGTCAGCAAACAGAGTTCTGCTGAGGGGGTTAAAAAGAAGGTTAGAGAAGGCCAAAGGGGCGTGGGCGGAAGAGGTGCCAAGGATTGTATGGGCATACCACACCACGCCCCAATCCTCTACTATGGAGACGCCGTTCAGTTTGGTGTACGGGTCGGACGCGATGATTCCAGTAGAAATACACGAAAGCTCACCGCGTTTTCAAAACTTTGTGGTGGAGGAATCTAATGAGGAAAGACGGGTAAACCTGGATCTGCTAGAAGAGGCCAGGGAAGAAGCTAGAATAAAAGCTGAAGCGATGAAGAGAAGAGTGGAGCGACAATATAGCTCTAAAGTAAAGCCACGACAGTTTCAGGTGGGCGACCTGGTGATGAGGAAAGCTCACCCTTACGAGTTGGAGAATAAGCTGTCTCCCAAGTGGACCGGGCCCTTCAGAGTTACTGAGGCTAAGGGCAACGGTTCGTACAACCTGGAGACTTTAGATGGAGGCCCTATCCCGCGCAGTTGGAATGCAGCCAACTTAAAATTTTATTTCAGTTGACCTATGTAAGCAGCATGTAACAATTTAGTTGAAGGGGACGCTCTTTTTCCCTTTCGGGGGTTTTTTAATGAGGTCACCCTAATAAATGGAAAAACCAGTTGAGAAAAAGAAGTGCCTTGGTTTTCAGCCTTTATTTTTCCTTGTTAGAAGTAATGTGATGCGCCGCCTAGGCCATGGTATCGCCAAGGAAGAAGGCGTCGCCTAGGTCTTGGCGTCGCCCAGAAAGAAGGCGTCGCCCAAGGAAAAGCATGCATCGTTGGCAGAAAGAGACGAAAGGAAGTCGCGCGGTATATGAAGCATATGCAAAGTAAAGTGGCGTTGTAAAGAATTATGATATTGAAAAGTTGTTGTTACAAGCAATGTTCAGTACAAAATACAAAAACACAAACAAGCCACTTCTCAGCGCTCATCAGAGTCATCACTGGAGGAAGGCGAAGCCTCTTTCCCAGCCCGCAGCGCTCGAGTAAGTCGTGTCCTCTTTTCTTGGCTTATTTTCGAGCCTGCACAAAGGGAACAGATGTATTAGAGACACAGTGAAGAAAGACAGGCACAGTTAGAAAGTAACGAAGGTCGAAGTTGCCTAAGGCAGTGGTTCTTACTTATGTACTTCTCAAGAGTCCTAGCGTTGAACTCCAAGCTGATCACCGTAGCAGAGTCAAAACCTCCCGCCTCAGCAAGAATCCGGCAAGCTATTTGATCACTTGGAGCCAGATTCTTGAGGGGTTTGGCTTTGAGGGCCTTTTCCTCTCTCACCCAGTACAGTGGAAACCCATCCAGGGCGTCGGGAACAAGATCAGTACAGCAGATCTTGAAGAACCGGCCTTTCCACCCCGTGAACGAGCTTTGGAAGGGCGTGAAGAGAACTCTTCCGGGCACATTGCTGAGAGTTACCCAGAGGTTGTGTCTCTGTCTCTTCACCTCAAAAAAGTGAAGAAAGAGGTCAACCGAGGGTGCACAGCCCAGAAACCCAAAGAGGACATCGAAGGCCTTGACAAAGGCCCAACTGTTGGGGTATAACTGGGCTGGAGCCACATTGATCTCCGTCAGCAGTTCCTTCTCGAACCAGGAGAAGGGTAAGCGCACCCCGATGGTCTTGAACACCACCTGGTAAAAGTAAAAGAAAGGGACCCCGTTGTTGGCCCGTTCGTCTCCACACACTGGCTCCCCCAGAGTGCAAGAGAGCACAGTGATGTCGTCATCGTGCCTCCTCGCGAAGGCCCGGTGGTCGTAAGAACACAACTCCCCTTTGTGTTCCCGTACGGCCCTGGTGGAGAGCAAGCACGAACACTCATCAAGAAGTTCGCTCGAGGCCCAAGGGTACAAGTCTTTGGGACGAACCCTGGGGGAAACATTGTGAGAAGACATTCTTTAGCACGATCAGAATGGCTAGAAGTGCAAAGGTTGAGCGAGGGGAACGAAGGTTAGAACACCCCTTCGACAGAGAAGAAAGGGTGCAAGAAGAAAGAACGCAAGTAGGTTATGAAGAGTGAGAAAACGATGAAGATAGTTCCAGAGCTTGAAGAGTTAAATAAAGCGGTTAGAGCGCCAAACGATGTAAATGGACGCACCGCACGATTGATACACGTGGCAGAAGATGAAAGGATGACGCTGGCGCCACTGGTTTAAATCAGAAAATGTCCTGTCAACAGAATATCCAATGGTACGATCCGCCGTCGAAGATGAGCCAGGGGTACAGCAGGAGTCAGAAAATGAAATGACTAGATACCCCACCAACCATGTAAGCAGCGCCACGTGGATCAAGTTGGATGACAGAAGGTCCCATCAGCTATACAAGGAGCGCCGCGTGGATGGCACAGGCAAAGCCTTGGGCTCTTCGCTGTTATCAGGCGTTGACCAAGGCAAGAATTAAGGTCGATGACGAAGTAAAGGTAACGCCCGAGGCGTTGCCAGGAAGGACGTAAAGGGCGACGAAGGACGAGAAGTCGCGGGCGTCGCCAAACCAAATACCGACTGGCGTTACCTCCCCGATACCCCCAGGTAGGAAAGACTGAGGAGGGAGAAGAAATCAGAGAAAGGCAAAGTTAGTTGCAGGCGTCGCCTCCCCGATACCCACAGGTAGGAAAGACTGTGGAGGGAGACGAGACCGTCAAACGCCAGCGAGTCACTGGCAGGGTGTTCCCCGATACCTATGGGCAGGAAAGACCATGGAGGGAACAAAAACCCCACAGCACTCAGCGTTTTAGACACCCGGGGACGATACGGTGCTGCTTTAGCAGGCCTCTCCTTGGACGTGGGCGCCGAGCGTTAAAAGATCAAAGAAAGAGCCTTTCGGTATCAGAGACGTCCCGTGGACGATACGGCGCCACTTAGTGAGCCTCTCCATGGGCGTAAGGGTTGGCGGGCGACCTTACCCAATCATACCAAACCGCCCAACGAAGTGTGAGAAACGGGCAGAACACGGATAAAATAATTGAAGCGTATGAAGGGAAAAGATGAGAACGAGATCGCATAGGCAGAATCGTATGTGAAAAAGAAATAAAGACAACCATGCAAATGTCCTAAGTCAGTAACAAGAGTGCGGATAGTTCAAAGAATTACAAGTTTTGGCAGATAAAATCAAAAAGCGAAGGTAAAGAATGAAGAGTTAAGCTTGAAGAGGAAGGTGGCGGATGAGGGGCAGCAGTTCAGTCGTTCAAATCCATGGGCACGACCTTCCCGTCGACTACGTGGTGTGTGGGGTCGCAGTTCGAAAGGTTGACGCCAGGATTCTCGCAGGACGCCTGGGACAGGGCCTCTTGGAACCCCTCCTCGAAGGTGCCCGCCATCTCCTGGATAAGAGACTTTTTCTCCTTCTCCTGTTCCTCAATGGCGGCGTCTCCAGAGGCCACCTGCTTCTCCAGAGCCTCTTTCTCCATGCGAAGCCGGCTAACCTCGACCTGTAGTTTGTCGTAGTCAACTCGGAGAAGGTCCATAGCTTTGGTCTGCGTGGCCATTTCCCCCTCCATCCGCTCCGCCTTGGCAGCCTGTTCACAGCAACGGTCCTTCAGGTCTTTGTGAGTTTCTGCATCCGCTTTGACCACTTCCTGAAGACCCGCCACCTGTACTTGGAGAGCAACTTCACGAGCGTAGAAGTCAGCCTGGAGCTCCAAGGCCTCTGCCAGTTTCCTCTCAGTTTCTGCCCTGGACTCTTGTGCTTGTTTCAGGGAGGAACAATAAGCCTCGTTCTGGCGTCCCAGGATCCTCATCTCCTCCTCCAGGGTAGTTGCCTTCGTTTCCAAGGCCTGGAGAGTTTGAGTTTGCAAGACAGCGTTTCTGGCCTGGGAGCGCCATTCGAGAGCCACCGCCAAGAAGGCCCCCAAATAGAAAGGCATACCTTCCCTCCTGTCGGTACCTTCTGGCATAGTCTCGCCGCTGAACCCCCTCATCAGATGCATGATTGGAGGGGGAATGGCAATGAAGTCGGGGGCGGCAGCGTTGGGAGCCGGGGAAGCAGTGGTTTCTGGCAGCGGCAGAGGCGGCGCAGATTCAGCACCTTCGCCCCTTTCCTCTTGGAGAATGATAGGAGGGAGTGAGGTTGCGCTTGGAGGGTTGTCCATAAAGGAGTTCCCTCCCTGTGGCGACGTCTCTGCCAGAAGAGGAACCCGCGCGAATTTTCTCCTTCTGAAGGGCGCCACACCCTCCGATTCCTCATCGTCTGACAGAATCTCCAAAACCCTTTTCCCTTTGTCAAGGGGGGGTGGAGCCGGTGACGAGGCCGCAGCCAGGGGAACAGCGGCGATAGGCGAAGGAGAGTTGGGGGCTGGAAGCAAGTCAGAGCCAGGTGGAGACGTCGGAGATGGGCTAGAAGCAGCTTCAACAGTGATTGGAGGCGGCGGTGTCGGAGCCGGTGGGAGAATCGGATTGGCAACAGGGCTGTTGGAGACGCCTGCCTTGGCGGCGCGAGCCTCCTTCAGTGCTTTCGCCAACATTATTCTTTTAGAACCGCCCATCACCGATCCTACATCAAGACAGGCCAAACAACAAGGATTAGTACTAGAACGGTTATGTGGATTCACAATACAGGAAGAGATGCGAAATGCAAGTAACATTGTACAGTAAAAAATGGTAATGCAGATAACCATAGCAACTAATGCATCATAAATCGCCAAGAGCAGATACCGAAGTATATAGAAAGCCCATGGGCATTGAATTCGTTCGCGATGAGCTTGGCGGTATCGAAGACTATCCCCAGTCCCGCCAAGGCTTTGCATATATCCCGGTCAGGCGGGGCAAGTTCGTCCAGAGCCAAGGGCTTCATAGTTATGGGTTTGTCTGTCCAGTACAGGGGAAAGCCCTCTAGAATGGTAGGATCGCGCTTGGTCGCGCGTACCTTGAAAAATTTCCCCTTCCAGCCTTTGAATGAATTCTGGAAGAGCGTCAAGATGATGCGCCCGGCGATGCCAGAAAAGCTCATCAGAGACTTTTCCCTTGCTTCTTTACCTCGAAGAAGTGAAGAAAAACGTCCACAGAGGAGGGAACACCTAGATAACCGCAGAGAATTTGGAACCCCCTCACGAAAGCCCAACTGTTGGGATGGAGTTGGGCGGGAGCAGTGTTTATCTCTGTCAGTAGCTCTTTTTCGAAGGGAGTTAAGGGCAGACGAAGGCCCACCCTTTTTAGCACCATCTGATAGAGGAAGAAGAAAGCGCATCCCCCAGTATCCCGTGAGTCCGCGCAAACGGGCATCCCAGGTCGCACTCGGCTTACCAGGACTTGGGAGTCATGACTTTTGTGGAAAGCATTGAAGTTATAGAGAGCAGGGTCCCCCCTGTGGGCCTCCACGTCCTCAACGGAGTTCAGGAGGGAACATTCGTCCAGAAGTTCGTCGGGGGCCCAGTCATATTCGCCCTTATAATGAGACTTGGGGAGCGGGGGAGGCGCGGTGGTCTTGGTTTTTGCCATCAACGCCAATGCTGAAGATCAAAAGAGAAAGAAAGGGTTCAGAGAAAAGGGGTTTGGAGAGAAGAAAAGGGGAAAATGGAAGAACCCTAGGGGCGCCCTACCCGCAAGAGAACGAAGGGATGCGAAAGGAACAACGAAGCATACAAACAATATCCAGAGAAGTACGAGAATAACAACAGTCCCAGGCAGTTTCCTATAATGCGACAACAGTGAAGAGTTGAGAGTGCTCGAAACCATACCTTTGCTGTTGAAGTGGAGGCGGTAGGAGAGCGCAGGAAGGGGAGAATCGCAATTGCAGAGAGAAGAGGTTTTGGAGGCGATGAACAGGGCAAAGTAGCAGAGTGAATGAATGTAACAGTAGGGTGAGCGCGGGGTTTGGAGTAACTTAAACGTTACATTTCGCGACTCAAGAAGCGCTAACTAAGGGCCGTAGGATCAGGCCACGCGTCAGAGGGTCGATTGCCCAGGGGAAGTGCAAGGGTCTCTAAAGGAGGGCCACGCGATAGGCCACGTGGCGCGCGATCAAGGGTAGCCCAAAAGGTGTAATCATCCCCATTTCAGGGAATGTCCAATCGCTCATTAAGAATACCCCTGCGGTTCAGAAAATGTCGCGTCAGTAATTCGAAAATTTGCTGAGTCAGCAGAGAATGACACGTCATCGGGAAGGCACGTGGATGGCGGGGGCAAGGCTTTAGTCTTTGTGCTGAAGACAAGTCTTCGGCTTAAGACTGGGGGGCTTGTGTACCGTCCCGTATCAGGGCGTTGACTAAGTCAAGGTCAAAGTCAACGACTGGAGAGTCAAAGTCAACTCTGTTGGGTTTATTAGTGTCTAAGTTCAAGAGGGGAGGGGTGAATTGAGCTTATAAAATTTTCGCAAGAACACACAATTTTTCAGTATTCCAGAGGCAAAAAGAACAGATTGTTTTTATATGAAACAGATTGATTTTTCAGAGCAGTATTGCCACAATTTGAATTTTGTTCACTGTAAAATTGTGATCAACAGAGAATCAGAACAGAACCAGATCAGCTTAATATTGTGAGGATAAAGGATATAGCTATGCTTAGAGATCAACCAAAATTACACAACACAAGATTTCAAGAAAAATGATCCTTTCACAGGTTTTAATGAATGGTCAGATTGTTCACAATTCACTTAAGCCATTATATGCAGCAACCTTGTTTATGATTAGAAAACTTCAACAAATCAGGAAGAACAGTTTTCACTTAACCCATAATTAACAGATTCAATTTAAAAAGAACAGATTTAGTTCTTGACAGAATTAAGCAAAAACAGAAAAGAGTGCAGGGATGAGAATGCAAGATACACACATTTTTATACTGGTTCACTCATACAGAGCTACATCCAGTCTCACCTTACCCCAAGGTGGAATTCACTAAAAAACAGTGCCAATCACTTACAAAACCAGCAGTTCTTGAACACTACAAGAACAACACACACAATGCTGAAAAACCCTATTTCAGCACACCTTGCACTCCAAGAAACCCTATCAAGGAGTGACTAACACCTACACCTTTACAAAACAGAATAAAGGAAAGATTACACCTGAAAAGAAGATGCAAGAACTCAAAACCAGTAGTTCAATTTGCTGCAGAAACTGCACCAGCACCTTCACCAAGATTCAAGGTTTCCTAGAACAAGCACACTTGAAAATCTCTTTGGAAAACCTTTCAAAAACTCTTTCAATCCTTCTTCTCACATGGAAATTGTTTGATCTCTGTCAAAAGCGTAATTCCTCAGCACTTGTTCATGTGAGAGAGACTTTTCTTTATATAGAAAACAGTTTCTAACTTCTTTTCAAAAAACAGTTGAAAAGCAGTTAAGAAAACAACAGATTCAGTTTTGAACATAACAGATTTATTTTGTGAAAACTGCCAACTCAGCTTAACAGAAATAACTGTCTGAGTGGTACCTTTGGAGCCCTAACTAACTTGTGAAAAACCTTTCAACTCACCAAGGAATAAACCTGTTCTTTCACAGTAAAACAGATTAAAGAATAACACACAGGCCAGCTTAGCTTAACTGAAATAACGAACTGAGCTTTCCCTTGGTGCCTTAACAGAAATTTAGAAAAGCCTTTTAACAGAGAAGAAATAAACAGATTCTTTCTCCATAAAACAGATTTATTTGTGTACTGTTTTAAAACTGTTAAAACCATTTTTAAAAAGCTTTTCAAAACCATTTAACGAAAGCCTTTTTAACAGAGAAGAAATAAACAGATTCTTTCTCCATAAAACAGATTTATTTGTGTACTGTTTTAAAACTGTTAAAAACATTTCAAAAGACTTTTCAAAAACCATTTAACCACATCATGTGCTTGATCTAGACTTGGTTAGGCATCTAGGATGGGTTACACAGCAAAAGGCAATCATACACACTTACAAGCCTAATTACAAATGAATCTAAAAACCTATTACAATCTTCAAAGCACTCAAGCCATTTTCTTCATCAAACACACATCAAGCCTTGGTAGGGAAGAAGCTTCCTCCAGCTTCAACAATCTCCCCCTGTTTGATGGAGACAAATTCCCTTTGCTTTGCACAGCTTTGAAGAAGGATCATGACCAAATCTGTACAGAACTGTATACAAAGAAAACAGGTGTTAAAGCAGAACAACAGATTTAGAAATGATATACCTGCAGATTTAATATCTGAATCATATCAGCAGCCACTGTGAATATCATCTGCAGAACCTGTACCAGGCTATTCTTAGGCTGTTCTCTAGGCTATTCTTCTCCCCCTTTGGATTCATCAAACAGAATGGGAGCACAAAATACCACAGAAACAATAATAGCCATACATAACAGTTCAGATAAAACCAATAAACCATAGATGGTTCATTACAAATCACAAAACAACTAAAAACCAGTGCAGAAACGAAACAGTACAGATTAATTCCAAATTGCTCAACAACATATAAAAGATAAAGACTTAGAAATAGGATCACTTGTTGTTGTAATAAAGCTCAGCTAGCTGCACTTGAACTCCTTCAAGTTGATCATCCAAGTGTTGAAACCTGGCGTAGGTCATTTCATAGTGTGCTTTCTGCTCATATGTGAGTGTGTCCAGCCTGCTTAGCACTTGTCTTTCAAACATAGACAAAGGTTCACCTCTGTATTCAGGTGCCTCATATGCAACCATTGCATTTTGACTTGTAGCAGCAATATCCTCATGTCCAGCAGAGTGTACTGGTGATGCATCCATGTTCTGCACTCCATCAGCATTTTCTTCTTCATTTTCTGGATCAGCAGCTTCATTTTCAGCTCTGTTTGCAGCATTCCTTCTGAATATCCAGCTATCATCTTCCTTTTGAAATCCCATCTTGAGGAGAGTGGAGTTGTCTATCTCACTTGCTGCCTTAATTGTGTCATTTCTTTCATTTGTAGTGTCAACTTCAAAGTAATCAATTAGCTTTGACACAAAAATTGCATATGGAAAGCGATAGTCTGGTAACCTTGTTGATTTGAGCATATGCTCCACCATAGTACTTACCCAATTTACCTTGAGTTGATTCATGATGCAGTATAGTAAAATCAAGTCCTCTTCATGGAGAGTTGCATGATTACTTCCTCTTGGAGTAAGCTGCCAAGCAATGATGTAGGCAAGGAGTCTTGGAATGATTGTGAGATTTCCAGCATGAAATCTAGCCACTGGTTCAGCAGGATTCCTCACACAACTTCTGTAAAACTGCATCTTGTTGAATCCCTGGATTCCAGCAGTGTTCCCTTTGCTTACCTTCATTCCAGAGTATTTGATTCCTCCCACATTGCTCCATATTTCCCTTGTAATCTTCAGCTTCACACCTTTCACATGGGAGACCAGATTTTTGCCATCTTGAACCAAGTTGCTGTAGAAAACTTTCACCAAATCTGGATATACATTTCCAGTCATCTCTAGAAAGTTCTTCAGCTTTTGATGCTTGAGCAAGGTCTTTGCTTCAGTCAGATTTTCTTCTCTCAGCCAGGAAAATTCCAACACTTTGGGTGCATTGACTTGCTTCCTGCTTGTCTCATGGATGTACCTTGTCATTGCTTCAGAATCTCCAGCAAACCATTTCTCCAGAATGCCTTGGTTGCTGCTGGATTGCTCTTTGGATTTCTTCCTTCTGTGTGATGAGGATGCCATGCTTAATCTGTGTTTTCCTGCATCAGTTTATTAACATACAATTCAAGAGGAGAAAAAAAAAACAGCACAGATTATTACTCAGAACAGAAACGAAACCTGTGGTGAAGCAAGTGTGAATCTGGACAGCTTATAGCACAAATGAGAAAGTGTGAGAAAGAACTGATTTGAGCAGGGTTTATATAGAATTATTAAACCAAAATTGAAAAGCACAAATTTTAATTCAGGGCAATGTAATCAGATTTTGGAAATAATGAATTTTGAAGAAAAATCAAATCCCACAGATATGCTGCAAATTTTATTCCAATGGTGCAGCAGGTTCAGGTGTGGATTCACGTAGGAATATCTTGGAACCTGATTTTGGTACATCAAATCTGTTGCATCTACACAAAATCCAATTAGTTAGGATACCCACACATTAATTTGCATGGATCTGCTGGTCAATAACCGTAAAAGCAGTCAATAATAAAGTGAGAGAGAGAAAAATAAATCTTTCTCTTTCCTAGTCACAACTGTGATTTCTGAAACAGGAAACGAAACATGTTAAAACATAAAACAACAGATTGAAATTTTCACTGTAGAGGACAATTCAAGCTAATTATACCCAATTCATTTAAAAGAAAGTGAAACCTGTCTTTAGCAAGTGGTTTAGTGAATAGATCAGCTAATTGAAACTCAGTACCAATGAATTGTATATCACATGTTCCATTAGCTATATGTTCTCTTAAAAAGTGATGTCTAATTTCAATATGTTTAGTTCTAGAATGCATGACAGGATTCTTAGACAAATTTATGGCACTTGTATTATCACACTTTATAGGTATGTTATTTAACAGAATACCAAAATCACTTAGTTGCTGCCTTAGCCATAAGGTTTGAGCACAACAACTTCCAGCAGCTATGTATTCTGCTTCTGCTGTGGAGAGAGCAACACAAGCTTGCTTCTTGCAATGCCAAGAGATTAGACTTGATCCAAGCATGTGACAAGTCCCACTTGTGCTCTTCCTATCAACTTTGCAACCTGCAAAATCAGAATCTGAAAAACCAATCAAATTCAAAGATACCTTGTTAGGATACCACAATCCAACATCCTTAGATCCTTGCAAATATTTCAGAATTCTCTTTGCTGCATTGTAGTGTGATTCCTTTGGATCAGATTGATATCTAGCACATAGACATACAGCAAACATAATGTCAGGCCTGCTGGCAGTTAGATATAATAAGGAACCAATTAAAACCCTATATTTCGTTTGATCCACTGATTTTCCTGCAGAATCTTGATCCAGCTGACAATTTGTTGAAATAGGAGTGTTGATTGCTTTGCATTGGTCCATATCAAACTTCTTGAGCAGTTCCTTGCAGTATTTTTCTTGACTTATGAAAACCCCATCCTTGAGTTGCTTAACTTGTAGTCCAAGGAAGAAATTCATTTCTCCTAGCATTGACATTTCAAACTCACTTTTCATGGTTTTCACAAAGTCTTCACACATCTCTTCATTTGTGGATCCAAAGATAATATCATCTACATAGTATGATATCTTCACTTTTCTTCTTTAGAAAGAGAGTTTTATCTGAATTGCCACGGCTATATCCGTGAGACAGCAGAAATTCACTTAGCCTTTCATACCATTGCCTAGGTGCTTGCTTTAATCCATATAAGGCTTTCTTAAGCATGAACACATGTTCTGGATTCTTGTGATCTTCAAACCCTGGAGGCTGAGATACAAACACCTCTTCATTGATGTAGCCATTTAGAAATGCACTCTTGACATCCATTTGAAATAGCTTGAAGCCTTGTATGCTGGAAAATGCTAGAAGAAGTCTGACAGCTTCAAGACGTGCTACTGGTGCATAGGTTTCATCAAAGTCAATACCTTCTTCTTGGTTATACCCTTTAGCAACCAGTCTTGCTTTATTTCTAGTGATAGCTCCATGTTCATCCATCTTGTTCCTGTACACCCACTTGGTTCCTATGATGTTCATCTCATGCTTCCTTGGAACCAAGGTCCACACTTCATTGTATTCAAACTGGTTCAGCTCTTCCTGCATTGCTGTTATCCAATTGCTGTCTTGCAGTGCTTCTTCCAGGCTTTTAGGTTCAATCTGAGACACAAAAGCTACTGTTCTGCAGAAGTTATTGAGTGAATTCCTTGTTGAGACTCCTTTCTCAATTTTACCAATCACATTGTCAAGAGTGAGATCCCTTGGAGTCTTCCATTCTTTAGGCATTCCTGCATTCACAGTAGATTCTTTGACAGAATTTGGATTAGTAGCATCAAGCTCACTGGATTGATTCTGTTGCATAATTGTTCTTAAATCATCCATACCAGGTTCATCCACAACAGATTTGGGCACAGAAAAATCTGTTTCATCAAACACAACATGTATAGATTATTCAACAGCAAGCAATCTTTTATTATATACTCTATAAGCATAACCATTTATAGCATAACCAATATGTATTCCTTCATCTGATTTAGGATCAAACTTCCCTAGATTATCCTTACCATTATTTAAAACAAAACATTTGCAGCCAAACACCCTAAGATGACTAATGCTAGGCTTCCTTCCTTTATACAATTCATAGGGGGTTTTCTTAAGAATTGGTCTAATCAATGTTCTGTTAAGCACATAAGAAGCAGTATATACAGCATCAGCCCAAAAATATTTAGGTAAGCCAGATTCATTTAGCATAGTCCTAGCTAACTCTTCTAGTGATCTATTCTTTCTTTCAACAACACCATTTTGTTGGGGTGTCCTAGGAGCAGAATAACTATGTATGATCCCATGTTTTTCACAATATTTATCAAACTTTGCATTTTGAAATTCTCCCCCATGATCACTACGAATCTGTTTTATCCTATTTTCATTCTCATTATGCAAAACCTTAGCAAGTTTCTTAAAGGCTTTATATGCATCATTTTTAGAAGCAAGAAACAAAGTCCATGTATATCTTGAAAAGTCATCAACAATCACCAAAGCATAGTAATTTCCAGCTAAGCTAGCAGTCCTAGATGGTCCAAACAAATCCATATGCAAAACATCCAAAGCTTTATTTGAAGAAACCATATCTTTTGATTTAAAAGAAGTTCTAATCTGTTTTCCCTTTACACAGGCATCACACAATCTGTTATTTTGAAACTTTATGTTTGGTAAGCCAGAAACAAGTTCCTTAGATTTTAGCTTGTTCAAGTGATTTGTGTGAATGTGAGCTAGTCTCCTATGCCACAGCCATGACTCATCATTTTTAGATAGCAAACACTCATTTTCAGAACAACTCTTTACAATATCAAGGAGATAAATGTTGTTTACCCTTTTTCCAGTGAACAGCACCTTACCAGAATTTTCATTTGAAATTGTACAAGTATTGGCTTCGAAATTGACCTTGTATCCCTTGTCACACAGCTGGCTAATGCTTAGAAGACTATGTTTTAGCCCTTCAACATATAGAACATTCTCAATTGTAGTTGTGTCTTTAGTGCCAACATCTCCTCTTCCAAGAATTTTTCCTCTATTGTTATCTCCATATGTGACATGCCCTTCAGCTTTGAGTTTCAGATTTATGAACTGAGTCACATCACCAGTCATGTGCTTTGAGCAGCCACTGTCTAGATACCACTGGTTTCTCCTGCTGTTTTTCTGCAACAAAACAGATTTAGCACATATGGTACCCCTTTAATTTAGGGTCCAGCATGATTAACACCTTTCCTTAGGAAGCCATTTGGCCAATCCTTTAGGAACAAGATATCTCCTAGCCTTACATGTTCTAGATACATGACCAGATTTCATACAATAAAAACATGTTGCAGTATGCCTTGTTTTTGAATTACTAAAAGAGGAAAAACCTGTTTTGGAAGGAACAAAGAAACTGGACAGCTTTTTCACATTACCTTTCATTTCAGGATTATATCCTAAACCATTTTTATTGAAAACAGCATTTTGTGAACCTAATAAGGTTTCAAGATTTTCTCTTCCCTTAGTGAAATTTGAAAGTGTTTTTAACAAATACTCAACCTGTTTTTCCAGCTTTTTGCAATTATCACAAGTTTTAATTGATGCATGCAAACATGTCAATTCAAGACTAATTAATTCAGTTTTAGCTTTGTGCAGTTCTTCTTCAAGAGTTTTAACCTTTGGTTCAAGTACCTTATTTACTTTATTTAATCTGTTGCACATAACAGCCAACCTGTTTGCTTCATCATGTGTTTCCCTAAAGGCTAATAGCAGTTGATCATAGTTTTCAGAATCAGTGGAGAAATTACTTACTGAGTCAGAGTTGGATCCCTCATCATTCACCATGAAGCAAAGATTTGCTTTTTCACTTTCAGTTGAAGAATCACTAGATGAGGATACATCATTTTCTTCCCATGAGATATATGCTCTTCTACCTTTCCCTTTGTCACTCCTCTTGCTTGCTGATTTTTCTTTACTTTGATTGTTTGGACAATCAGCTTTTATATGACCTGGTTTACCACATCCAAAACACGTGTAATTTGAAGAATTTGAATCAATAGGTTGTTTGGAATACCTCTTTCTCTGCTGAGTTCTGTCACGGTTTTTCTTTCTAAGAAATCTGCTGAATTTCCTGGTGAGCAGACTCACAGTCTCATCATGTTCTGGATCGCCTTCTTCCTCACTTGCATCATGTTCTATGGTAGTTTTCAGAGCAATTCCTTTGGCCTTCTTTTCCACTGTTTCTTGTTCTTTCAATCTTTTCAGCTCAATTTCATGTTCTATCAGCTTTCCAAAAAGTGCAGCAGTGGAGATCTTGGATAAATCTCTGGATTCTGAGATTGTTGTTACCTTAGGCTGCCAGCTCCTATCAAGACATTTTAATACCTTTATGTTGAGCTCTTCCTTATCAAAGACTTTACCAAGGCCAATGAGGTGATTTACAATATGTGTAAATCGTTTCTGCACATCTGCAATACTTTCTTCAGATTGCATTCTGAATAGCTCATACTCCTGAATGAGTGAGTGCTTCCTTGCCCGTTTCACATCATCAGTTCCTTCATGAGTCACCTCTAGTACATCCCACATCTCCTTTGCTGAGTTACATTGAGAGACTCTAAAGAACTCATCCATATTCAGTGCAGAGGTGATGATATTCTTGGCTAAAGAATCATATTGGGCCTTCTTCTTCTCAGTTTCACTCCATTCAGACCAAGGCTTCTTTATTGTTTCATCTTTGACAACCTGCATAGGTATAAAAGGTCCACTGACCACTGCATCCCAGATTCCCATGTCAATAGATTCCATAAAGATCTTCATCCTGATTTTCCAGAAAGCATAGTTAACACCACCAAACATAGGAGGTCTATTAATAGATGCACCTTCAGCAAAAGGCATTTTAAACTCAGACATCATACACACACTTGAGCTAAATACAAGCCCTAGCTCTTGATACCAATTTTTGGGTTTATTAGTGTCTAAGTTCAAGAGGGGAGGGGTGAATTGAGCTTATAAAAATTTCGCAAGAACACACAATTTTTCAGTATTCCAGAGGCAAAAAGAACAGATTGTTTTTATATGAAACAGATTGATTTTTCAGAGCAGTATTGGCACAATTTGAATTTTGTTCACTGTAAAATTGTGATCAACAGAGAATCAGAACAGAACCAGATCAGCTTAATATTGTGAGGATAAAGGATATAGCTATGCTTAGAGATCAACCAAAATTACACAACACAAGATTTCAAGAAAAATGATCCTTTCACAGGTTTTAATGAATGGTCAGATTGTTCACAATTCACTTAAGCCATTATATTCAGCAACCTTGTTTATGATTAGAAAACTTCAACAAATCAGGAAGAACAGTTTTCACTTAACCCAGAATTAACAGATTCAATTTAAAAAGAACAGATTTAGTTCTTGACAGAATTAAGCAAAAACAGAAAAGAGTGCAGGGATGAGAATGCAAGATACACACGTTTTTATACTGGTTCACTCATACAGAGCTACATCCAGTCTCACCTTACCCCAAGGTGGAATTCACTAAAAAACAGTGCCAATCACTTACAAAACCAGTGCCAATCACTTACAAAACCAGCAGTTCTTGAACACTACAAGAACAACACACACAATGCTGAAAAACCCTATTTCAGCACACCTTGCACTCCAAGAAACCCTATCAAGGAGTGACTAACACCTACACCTTTACAAAACAGAATAAAGGAAAGATTACACCTGAAAAGAAGATGCAAGAACTCAAAACCAGTAGTTCAATTTGCTGCAGAAACTGCACCAGCACCTTCACCAAGATTCAAGGTTTCCTAGAACAAGCACACTTGAAAATCTCTTTGGAAAACCTTTCAAAAACTCTTTCAATCCTTCTTCTCACATGGAAATTGTTTGATCTCTGTCAAAAGCGTAATTCCTCAGCACTTGTTCATGTGAGAGAGACTTTTCTTTATATAGAAAACAGTTTCTAACTTCTTTTCAAAAAACAGTTGAAAAGCAGTTAAGAAAACAACAGATTCAGTTTTGAACATAACAGATTTATTTTGTGAAAACTGCCAACTCAGCTTAACAGAAATAACTGTCTGAGTGGTACCTTTGGAGCCCTAACTAACTTGTGAAAAACCTTTCAACTCACCAAGGAATAAACCTGTTCTTTCACAGTAAAACAGATTAAAGAATAACACACTGGCCAGCTCAGCTTAACTGAAATAACGAACTGAGCTTTCCCTTGGTGCCTTAACAGAAATTTAGAAAAGGCTTTTAACAGAGAAGAAATAAACAGATTCTTTCTCCATAAAACAGATTTATTTGTGTACTGTTTTAAAACTGTTAAAACCATTTTTAAAAAGCTTTTCAAAACCATTTAACGAAAGCCTTTTTAACAAAGAAGAAATAAACAGATTCTTTCTCCATAAAACAGATTTATTTGTGTACTGTTTTAAAACTGTTAAAAACATTTCAAAAGACTTTTCAAAAACCATTTAACCACATCATGTGCTTGATCTAGACTTGGTTAGGCATCTAGGATGGGTTACACAGCAAAAGGCAATCATACACACTTACAAGCCTAATTACAAATGAATCTAAAAACCTATTACAATCTTCAAAGCACTCAAGCCATTTTCTTCATCAAACACACATCAAGCCTTGGTAGGGAAGAAGCTTCCTCCAGCTTCAACAAACTCAAGGTGTCGCCCAGGTGTAGAGACGCCAAGAGGAAGCGTCGCCAAGGCAGGACAAGGCGTCGCCAAGGCAAGGCGTCGCTTGGGTGGAGGCGTCGCCAAGGCAAGGTGTCGCCTGAGTAGAGGCGTCGCCTAACCAGGGCGTCACCAGATCAAACAGTGTAAAAGCAAGGCAACCACGGTGTGGTTCCCCGATACCCATGGGTAGGAAAGACCATGGAGGGAGCGACGTCGTGAGAAAGCCTCAGGACCCGATATCTCGGGAAAGTGATAAAGAAAAGGAAAAGGTGGCTTCAAGGCCATAGTGATAGTACCGGTGAAGGGCAGCCTGACTTGTGAAGTACCCCTGCAGCCCTAGAGACACCTTCGGGACAGATACGACCCGAGAGGAAGGTCACGCCCAGGATAACCGGGTGCAGGGTGCGAGAGGAAGGCAGATACGCTCTCAGAGTAAGTGGCTAGATACTTGGGGGCATGAGTTGGCACCCAAAAAGCCACCCCTAGCGCAGTAGCACTCCCATGCAGGAGGACCCACACGTAGAAACGTCCTCAGATGGGCAGAAACGCCCCCAGATGGGGTCATGGCGTCGTGAGGCCCTCCACGTGTACGACAGCCATGCCAGAATGGAAACACCCTCTAGTCAGGTGCCAGGTAATTAAAGATATTCAATACAGTTTCCCTTTCGGGCATTCTGGTACTATTAGAGCTCCCAAGCGTTTCAAACGTCTTAAATGCGCTACGTTTCGTAATTAAGCGCTTTAAAGAGTGCGTTACGTTAGGGAGTAAAAGCGCTTTAAGGCGCTTTAAATGCTGGGCAGTTTAAATAGCGCTGAGAATGTCGGAAAAAGGGTTGGAACCTTTGGCAAACTTAGGAGAAACGCTTTGGTTGCTTGCCCGTGCTTTAAGATTACGTACAAGTGACTGGAGAATATTTTTGCTAAAAGGAGACAACACACACACAGATACACAGTTCTTTTACCACCTTCAGAGTGCCACACGCGGTGCTCAGATACGTGGGTGGACAGTTTTTTGGTGTTTCTTGCTGGCTGACTTGAGCGTCGGAGTGCAAACGGCCGCTAGGGCGCCTCTTTGTCCTCTTTTTTGCAGGAATTCACAGGCAATCAGTGGGAAGGAGTCCTTAGCTGACGGTTGAGGTCGCGCACGAAGACGTCTCGGTCAACCGGACGGAACAATATATTTTCTAAAACATTACATCTTGTATGAAAGATGTTCTCCCTTTGTGTTTCCATGGATGTGCTTGGTTGATTGTTTAGGGTTCTCCTAATCATTAGCAATTCTCCCTCTAATGGAGCTACCCTCTCATCCTCTCCCCCTTCCTCTCTCTCACTTGGCTCATCCTCACCACTAGTGTATTCATCTACACCTTTTAGAAACAAAGTCCTTTGGTTTGGGCATTGTGCTTGCACATGCCCTCTTCCATAGCACTTAAAACACTTAACGTCCCTAGTTCGGATGGGTGGGGTGGAGGCTTCTTTTGCTAAGGGCTTGGTAGTTTCCTTTGGTTTTTCTTTAGATGTGCTACCCTCCCTCTTATAGTTTTTCTTGGGATAAAAGCTAGAGTATGAACCCACCCTTTGACTTGAAGTTTTGCGCAAATTTTGTTGTTCAACTTTAATGCAAAGTTGAACCAAGTCATTCAAGTCTTGGTAGGGAAGCAGTTCTACCCTATCTCTTATCTCAAGAGAGAGGCCACTAAGGAATCTTGCTATGGTGGTGTCCTCCTCTTCTCTAATGGATGCTCTCATCATATAGAGCTCCATTTTCTGCCTATACTCCTCTACACTCATATTTTGTTGTTGGAGTCTTTGGAGCTTGTCCATTAACTCCATATGGTAGTATGAGGGTATATGTCGACGTCTTAGGGCTCCCCTAAGGTCATTCCAATATTCAATGGGAGGTTCCCTATGAAGACGTCTTTCTCTTTCGAGAGAGGTCCACCAATACATGGCGTTCCCTTGGTAGCTAAGGGTGGCTAAGGTTACTTTACGTTCTTCACTCACCTTATGGCAAGCAAAGAGTTGTTCTACTTTCATCTCCCAATCTAGGTAGATTTCTATGTTTTCCTTACCATGGAAGTGAGGTGGGTCTACTCTAACCTCCCTTGGGCCCTCTTGCTCCCTTTGCCTATTTCTTCTAGGGGGTGATTGGTAATAGTCATTGATTCTACGGCTACCCTCCCCTAGAGACTCATCTTCTTTTGAATGAGATGCATGAGTATGAGATTTTTTTGAATTTTGTGATTTTTCTTCCTTTGCTCTAGTTAATTCATTGATTTTATACTCATTCTCCAATTGTCTATAGGAAATGAGTTGAACATCCTTTGCAAGTTGTTTCAAAAGGGATTTTATGGACTTCATATCACTTTCCATAGACTTTGCAGAATGAGAAGACATGACTAGAGTTTTGTGTATAGAAGTGTTTTACTTTGAGAAAAATTAGGGAAGTTAAAGAAGGTAGTTTTCCAGGTAAGAGAGGTGAGTCACAATGGACTACTTAAATACCAAGTCTTGCCTTAGCCAAAAACTATCCCTCCAAATCTTCACACAAATCTTTCTCTTAGTAAACCACTTAAAACATAATCAAATTGGAGAAATCAAATTTTGAATGTAAGAAACAATGCAAACTATCTAATCAACCAAGCAAATTTAACAAAGCTTTAAACAATACAAGACAATTAATAAGCGTAACTAATTAAAGCAAAGAGATGCAATTAAAACAATTAACAATTGCTAAACTAGATAGTTTTAAACTAATCGGCCCTAGGTGAGGCTTCTTGGACACTTGGAGCCCTTGAAGACACACTCACCGTCTAATTGCGTAATTAAACAAGTAATTAACAAGAGTTAAGTAGAAAGAAGTTAGATGAACTCCCTTTTGTTGATTTTTCTATTTGCACTTCTTTTTGTTGTCTCTTCTTGGTTGGGCCTTCCAATGTATTTGGTGTATTTAGAAGGTGTTTGTTTCTACTCCTTGCCTTTGTTCCTCTTGGAAGTAGGTGATTAATTCTTCAATCCAGCACCTATTAAGCAAACTAGACTCCCCTCAAGTCAAATCCCACTCAATCAAGCACCAATTGATAATTAATTCCACTACCAAGCTTAGAGGTCAAAGAATTAAAGCAAGAAACAAATTAATTTGAAAAACAGTACCACACAAAAGGAATTAAATGTGACAACTAGAAAGAGTTCCAAAGAAATTAGACACTCAAATAAAAGGTACTCAAAGAAAGATGGCATACAAAATGGAACCTAAAGAATAACACTAGATTTGATTTCAAAATAAAAAATAGCACCACTGAAATAATTGTTGTGGTCCAGAGAGCGTGGTTTTCAATGATTTATGCTGAGCTGGCCTTTTAGAATTTGCTTCTGAAAATTTATATGCAAATAATTCAAGATCTTAACAAAATTCTGGCGTTGGTTTCATTCCAAACGCATGCAACATTTGTTTTTAATAAATTTTCTAAAATCAGTGTTCAGTTACGCCAGTTGTAGCGTCAGGATTGCACACTGTTTTTATAATATTTATCATTTTTTTCTATTGAGTTTTTTGAAATGATTCTTTTTTTGTATTTTCCTTAACACTTCAATCTTGCAAAATCCAGAGGATCAGAAATTTCTTATGTGGGAAAATAATTTTCTTAAGCAAAACAGCCAGCACAGAGTTATGCAAAACAGGGGATTCTGTAAATCTGGAAAAAACAGCAAGATATACCAAAAGAAAAACACAATGGAATTGGTGAAATGGAATTTGTGTAGATCTAAACACAAATATGAACTCAAGCTAAAAATAAAAAGCACCAAAGGATAAAAAACACAGCAGATCCAGATCAAGCATTTATACCAAAAACAAGAAACAAATAAGCCAAACAAAGTACTACTATGATTTGATGACATTTTGGAAGAACATGACTAGACAAAACACATATAGATTCAGAAATTAAAAGACTCAAATAAACACAAAATGAACCAAATAAAATTGCAATAAGGACTCAAATACCTAAAATAAAAAAACAGCAACACAAACTATATGGAATCCTACCAAAAATTGCACAAAGATTGCTCAAGAACAATTGAACAAGATGCACCGATTGGAATTTCCAAACAGCACACCAATTCAAATCAAAAATTAAAAAACAGCAAGACAAATATGGAAGATGAAGAACAACACAGATTTAAGAAGAACTCAAAAAGAAAATGACAAAGAGATACTCATCTTTGAAGAACCATAGCTCATGATACCAAATGATGGATTTCCTATGAGCTTTTCTTGGATGTTTGGTTGGAGATGGTGCGAAAGCTTATGGATGAGAGTGGACAAGGTCCTCCTAGGAGGTGTGGTGACCTTGAAGGTGCATGAAGAGTATGGACATGGGGAGGTTCGGCCAGCCCCTTTGTAGGTGGTGAAAGGAAGATTAAAACCTAGAAGCTAGGCAAGGAGTAAAGTATGGCACTAAATGGGCAGCATAACATTACTCAATTTAATCTTGAAAATACAAGGTGTAGGCTTCTCTTTTTATAGGCTAAAGAGGACCATCATGCAACCCTAATGCTAATCAAAATGAAATGCAAATTACTCCACATGGAGCACATGGCCGACCATGTGAAGAAAGATTCTAGAACGTGAACAAAATCTAGGGTAAATCACATGGAAAACAAGTTTATGCTATTTACACTACACTTAGTACTAAGCTACCCTTAATGGGCCTTCATGGAGCATATACATGTTGCTTTCTCTCCCATCCGTGGCTTGGCCCAAGGCTCCCATCCGTGGCTTGGTCATGGACCTAGTAAGAGGTCCTAGACGCTCTCTTCCTCCTTCTAGACGCTCTTCTCCATGTGCTAGACGCTCCCCATTTGGCTCTAGAAGCTCTAGGTTTGGCTCTTGTCTTTCATGGGGTGTTGAGCTTGGCCCTCTTCCATCAGGAAGTCTCAGCAAGAAGCTCGCCAGAGGCCCAAGGGTACAGGGCTTTGTAGTCAAGGCAGGGAGGAGCGGCAAGAGAAGCGTTGGAAGGAGCGTTGGGAGGAGGATTGGGTGTGGTTTTTGTTCGAGCCATCTCGAAGAAAGCTAAAAAAGCAAGAAAAAGAAAGAAGAAAATGAAGGTAAGAAGATGATGGTGTAACTCAGCAAAAACCAAAAAAACCCCACACTCGAAGAAGAAACTCAGAAAAACAGAGGAACGGGGGAAAAAACAGAGAAAGCCTAAAATGTAGGAATTTAAACAGTCTCAGGCAGTTATCAAGTAGGGGAATCGAAAATAAGGGCAATCAATGGATAAAGTTCATACCTTTCGATCGATGCGGGTTGATAGTTCTGGACTTTGGAGAAGGAAAAGCGAGAGCGCTCAAGGAAGAAGATGAAGCAATCAAAGGTGTTTCAGAAAATAATGGAACAGAGATTGAAGCGCGCGTTTTCGAAAACTTAACGTAAACTAAGAAGCGCAAGCGGCATTAAGTCCTGACCGTTGATCAAGACACGTGTGCGCAGATTAAAATGGGCACAGAGAAGCGTCACTTTGGTGCACTGTTCACGTCCCGTCACACAGAGCCACGTAGGTCGCCAGGTCGAGGACTTAGTCTCTTTGCTGAACAAGTTACAGCTCGAGACTGGGGGGCTTGTGTACCATCCAGACCTCGGACATCGTTGACCGCTAGTAATGATGGGGCTACGTAAGATGGGTCCCATGAGCGGCGTGGGCCAGTGTCTCGCAAGGCACATGAGCCAAGGTGCCGAGGAGTGGTTAGGTATCGATCACCAGGATATACTGATGTGTCCTCGGCAATATAGTGAGGGCGATGAGACATCAGACATCGGTGACTCAAACAGTAGAGCTGGGCCACGAGAGGTGGATCCCATACCACACACCTGTTATCAATTAGGGAGAAGCCTAGATCACGAGGGGTCCATGCATGTGGTGCGGATGACGCGTTTAGGCGTAACACGAGTAAAGAGCGACTGGAAGAGATACGGCCCGTGAGGGCACGTTCTAGGGGTAAACTGCATGCATGGCACGTGAACAGCTAGGACACTCCCAGGACAGATGGCCCCAGAGATTAGGTGCACAAGTTGGTACCCAGGTGGTCATCCCGTTAGAGGTTTCACTCCAGTAAGGGAGCCTTACGCGCTACATTACCCTAAGAGTGGGTGATAGCAGCGCTAAGGCACACCCTCAGTAACCCTAATTACGGTTAACAGAAACATCAGAAACCCTAGAGTATATAAGGGGTAGTATCAAACCTAATAAGGTACGCAAGTTTTACACAACACTTACACAGATTACATACAAAGCTTTTTACAACTAAGTTTCGGTATTTCCTAGCCTAGTACTGACTTGAGCGTCAGAGTGCAAACGGCCTCTAAGGCGCCCTTTTGTCTTTGCATTTTCAGGTGTTTGATCAAAGAAAGGCACAAACAAAAGCAGAGATAATTGGACGTGTGATTGTCGTAGACATACGAAGGCAATCGAGTCAACTGACAGGAACAATTAGCATACTCTGAGACACACTCAATGTATATTTGTCTAAAAGCAAGATTTGAAAAAGAGAAATAGGTTTAATCTTGCATAAGCCAACATGGCAGCATTATACAAAGGTGCCAGAGGAAAAACAATCGGTTGTTTTGAAAAAACAATCGGTTGTTTTACTGTGACAGCAAAAAGAACATTTTCCATAACCAAAAATTACCTTTTAAATTGATGAAAATGCAGTATGCAATTTGTTCATACCTTTGCACAGAGAACCCCATTAGTTTACCCAAAAAGAAGACTTTGAGATGTTCATATGGTCACAAGGCACACTTACATAAATTGAGAAATCAAAACACACATACTCTTTATTCCTGAAGTTTCTCTTTTGACCAACCACTATTGATGAGAATCAAGAAAAGAAGGTTTTTATTGATGAAGGAAGAGGCCTTTCACCATCACACTTGAAGTTCTTCCTTCTAGTCTTCTCAAAATTAAAAGAAGACATAAAATAAAGAGAGGCCCAAGCCCAAAGCCCAAGCCCAAGCCCAAGTCCATCCTATGAAGGGCAAGGCCAAGTTTTAAATAATAAAGAATATTGTTTGAAGGTGCTTAAAGGAAAACATAAGAAACCTCTTTTGTTAAAGCATCTTTAGGTCCTTAGTTAGGAGTATTAGGGGGGGTGCGTTAGTAGATAGGTGTAGGAGTAAATAAGGAGGTACCAAAGTGAAAGAAGGGATCACACCTTCCTCATGACTTGTTTAGGCGCCACTTTCATTTGAATTTGGGGGGAGTTTTTGAATTTATTTAGCTTGCATTTCAGCACCTTTAAGCTATAAATATAGGTGCTACCCTTGTACATTGGGGATTTGAATTTTAATTAGAGAAACTATACTCAAATTTTGAGAGAGCATTGGAGAGCTTTGAGCCTTCTTCTCTAGTCTTATCTTGATGGATCCATGGTTTCCTCAAGTGGCGGCTTGCACACTCATCTAGGAGCATCCATCCTTCTAGTGGCGTGATCATCCAACCATACATCCATCTTCATGAGCTTTCTCCTCTCCTTCCTTTCTTCTCTTGTTGTTCATGTTTTGAGTTTGTGTTCTTGAGTTTTTGGTTCGGCTTTTAGTTTTTCCATCATCTGTTCTTCTTCTTCTTTGTGTTTGGTTCGGTGCATTTTATTTTCCAGCACTCTTTTTCAGCTTTCTTGCCTTTTAATTCATTGTAATCGGTTCAATTCTGTTCTTAGCCATTTCTATTCGGTGCTTTTGATTTTTACCTGTTTTTGTTGGTTCAATTTGACAATATGAGGAACTTCCATATGAGTTGGATTTGGTGCTAATTTTGGTGAGTTCTTGACTTAGAACATTGATCCAATTCTAAGAAAAAGTGCCTAACTATTGTCCAACTCAAGTTGATTCCTAAGAATGTCAAGAATCATTCTCTTCTTTGCTATTGGAATCACATCAACTATGCATGTGCCAAGGATGTTTATTGACATTCAAAGAATCCTGCAAGACATATACAATTGAAAAGTGTAGGTACAAAGATTGACTTTTCTCTTGATATTCTTCCCTTTAGCAGTCTTTCTTCAAGCCCAAAAGTGATTATTGGCTGCCAAGGATACCTACAAGAAAGATTTAGAAGCAAGATTTGGTCACCTTATGAATTTCGGTCCAACGATGTTAGTAGGAGCCTTAGGAACCTTAGAAACCTTAGGAACCCATTTCAAAATACCTCTGGGAACAGAAAACCTCCTTACTCTGCAGAATCTAATAGTGTGGCTCCTTTTCATGCAGTAATGGCAAATTTTAACCGGTTGTTTCAACAAAACGATAGGTTGTTTTTCAAAGAAACTTGAAAAGGGTTTTGAAATAGATTTGTTCTTGCTGTTTGGATTAAAACCCAACCCAGCCTTGCCAAACTCACATTTTTTAGAATCAAGAATAAATTGAAGATTGGATTGGCCTTTGGAAAACTTGTCCACAGTTTTTAAAAGGTAGTGGACTTTCTTTTCAAGTGATTCACAATTTTCACAAATGCTAAAATCACACTTGCAAGAAGAGTTTTTGTAACTCATTTCCAAACTTTCAAAATCTGTTTTTGAATTGTTCAACTCTTCTTCCGAAGTCTTGACTCGATTTTCCAACCAGTTGTTTAAACCTTTCAACTGATTGTTCAAAAGGGCCAACCTATTAGCTTCTTCATGAGTCTCTTTGAAAGCCTTAAGAAGTTGGCTATAATTTTCAACATTAATGGAAGAGCTTGAACTTACACAGCTTGATTCAGATTTTTCCTTTACTATGAAACAAAGATTGGTTTCCTCATCATCCTTTGATGAAGAACTTGAAGATGAATCATCATTGAATGCTCTTCTTGTTTTTCCTTTCTTCTTGTACTTCTTGTAACCCCTTTTCTCTTAGCTCACATTGCTTGGAAATTCAACCTTGATGTGTCCCTGTTTACCACATGAAAACAAGTACAGTTTGTAGAATTAAATTCATTAACATTCTTGGTATTGTACCTGTTTGATGGCTGGTTTTTGTCCTTGTTGTTCTTCATATCAATTGTGCCTTCGTGGAAATCTTCAAGGATGTCCCACATCTCCTTTGCAAAAGCACATTTTGAGACCCTGAAAAACTCATTGGAATTTAAGGTAAAAGAGATGATATTTTTAGCAATGCAATCATATTGAGCCTTTTAAGTTTCACTCTCAGACCAATCGGACCAATGTTTCTTAATGAAAACATTACTTTTTTCAATTTTAGGAACAAAAGGGCCATTTACAATAGCATCCCAGATTCCTCTATCAATTGATTCAACAAAGATTTTCATACTAACCTTCCATAATTGATAATTTAGTCCACAAAACAGAGGTGGCCTGTTTATTGAAGCACCCTCCCCGAAGGGTAATTTTTCAGCCATTTAAAAAAAGGTTTAGGATCAAAACTTGAATGACTTTCAAGAACCATACTCTTGATACCAATTGTTAGAATTATAGGGCTAAAACAAGAGGGGGGTGAATTGTTTTTGAAATATTTTCTCAAGTATTGAAGGTAGAGTGAAAGGCTATGAAGAATTAATCAATGGAAAATCTGTTCAGCCAAATACAAAATTGTTTTTAAGCTTGATGCAGAAGGTTTGGTTGGATTAGTAAAACAAACAACAAGAAAAAACTTGTTTAAGGCCTTAAAAGTTGGAGATAAAAAGGTTGAGGTGAATCTACTCCAATTTGCTGACAACACTCTCTTTGTATGCGAATCAAATGTACAAAATATCCCGTGCATTAAGGCTATGTTGAGATGTTTTGAATTAAGCTCCGGCCTCAGAGTAAACTTCCACAAAAGTAAAATTGGAGCAATTGGGGTAGACAAGTATGAGGTAAAACTCGGATATACTCCATTGCAGCATAATGGAAATACCTTTCACGTACTTAGGTCTACTGATTGGCGGTAACCAATCTACTCCTTCTGGGAACCAATGTTAGCAAAAATAAGAAAGAAACTTTCGGTATGGAAAGGGAGGAATCTCTCCTTCGCAAGAAGAGTTTTCCTTATAAAATATGTTATCAATGCCATACCATTATTCTTTCTATCTTTTTTTAAAAATCCGGTTGGGGTGTGCAAGGAGATCAGAAAATTACAAAGGAAGTTTTTGTGGGGATGGAGAGCGAAAGGGAGGAAAATTGCATGGACTAGCTGGGAGAACATTTGTAAAGCAAAAGAGGAAGGAGGCCTAAGTATTAAACGCATTGATTTGTTCAATAAGGCACTCCTGGCAAAGTGGTTATGGAGAATGGGTTCTGATGAGAAAGGCCTTTGGAAGGATGTTATTGAATCGAAGTATGGTGTGTGGAGTCCGACAAACTCATTTGCACCGAATCAAATCATATATAAATCTAGATGATGGAATGATCTAACCAAAGTCATCCTTTCAGATCAAGGGGATCTGGGGAGAAGATCAAATTCTAGGAAGACGAATGGGTAGTCAATGGTCAACTCAAAGGAAGATATGTTAGATTATATAATAACTCTGAGTTTAAAGACAAGACTATTGATAATATTGGAAGATGGTCTACAGAAGGGTGGGAATGGAAATTTAGTTGGAGAAGAGAATGGTTTGAGTGGGAAAAAACGATAGTAGAGGATTTTATGGAAAGTATATCACATGTGTCATTACATCCAGGTAAAGAGGATCTAAGGGTATGGAACGACCCCCCAACATACATATTCTCAGTAAAATCTACTTATAATAAGTTAGCTAATCAGATATCTGGGGTAGTATCGGGGATGTTTGAATATCTTTGGAATTTAAAGGTTATGCCCTCAGCTCAGTTTTACGTGTGGAGGGCCCTCTCGGATAGGATAGCAAGTAAGCAGAATCTCCAAAAAAGGGGCGTGTTATTAGGGGATACTCTATGCGTTTTATGTGGTAGGGAGGAAGAGTCAACTTCACACGTTCTTGTATCATGCAAGGTATCAATTAATGTGTGGAATATGTGCTTTAGATGGTTAGGGATTAGCTCGGTAAACCATAATGATTTGATTCATCACTTTGAACAATTCTCTTGTATTTGTTTTAATCAAGAAGGTAACAGCTTACGGAAAAGCCTTTGGGTCTCAGTGGTGTGGTGCATCTGGAAGTTTAGAAACAAGGTTATTTTTAACCAAGCAAAAATAGATGATGAGGAAATTTTTACTATGGCACAAGTCCAATCATGGGTATGGATGAAACATAAAGTAAGAAAAGTGAAGTTCTCTTTCTCGGATTGGATGTTATCCCCTTTAACATGCATTAATATGGTTACAAAATAAATGAAGAAAAATATAATCAATGTTCTCAATATAATTTGTATGGTGTTGTTGGTTCTGCTGTACTAAATTGTCATCTGAATTATTCCTTAACTAATGTTAGGGGTATATAGTGTATCTTGATTTAGCTGGAAAAGTGTGAAGGGTAGTATTTCTTATTGCAGGTAAAACAATAGAAGACTGTAGGCCAACGGAGGGTTTTACACGATTGATTATGAGGCTGGCAGGGGGTGCTTTGAGGATGATGGCATTGTTAAGTTTATGAAATCCATCTAGTCCTCTACTTTTCAGATTATTGCAGGGAGTTTATGGTCCTACACAACTATGCATTAACGTTTATTTGCTCTATGAGATGCATGATTTGAAGAAGATAGTCTTAAATCTGGCTACACAAAAGCAGTTAGACCACATTTTTTCCAAATGAAATGGAGAAGACAACAAGGAAAAGTAGATGTTTCTCATCTGATTGTTAGTTCGCCCACGAACCTGCAACAGGACCAGTTTCTCTAGGACCAATTAAGGTGCCTATGAAGCTGTTATTTTTTATGCGTGGCAGCAAACTAGTGGTTGTTTGGGGGTCCTTTGAGTGAAGTTCAAGATTCACTTTAATATCATTACCAAGCTGCTGAGGCTACAGGAAGTATATGTTGTTGGATTTTAGAGGCCATGTTGGAGACAAGGTGGAGAAGATGAGCACAAATGGAGGTTGCCACTTCATAAGAGATAATTTGATCTCAAGGATGAGTGCCACTTCATAATATTGTTTAGGTGCTGGATCTAGTGGAGTGAGTTCTCTTGGTATGGGTATTACTGCATAGCTTCGGAAGGGTTAGGTGCTTAAAAGTGCCACGGTGAAGACTTGGATGGTGATGGAAACGATGTTGTAGTGTGTTGTTTGGCTTTTTAATTACAGAATGGGTATAGGTTTTTTGTGTTGAAGATGATGCAAACTTTTCTATTTAGCTTCGGGTTTGTAATGTTGCAGTTTAAGCCATAGAATGGTTGTTTTGTTCTAAGCCATAAGGGGAATAACCTTGTGGTTATGTATATGGGTTGGGATACCCCTGAAGTATCCCTATTAATTTAATTTATTCATTGCTGAAAAAAAAAGCTTGATGCAAAAAATCAACCGATTGTTTTACGAAACAATCGGTTGTTTTTATCAGCAGTTTATAAAAACAGATTTAAAGCAATTTAAAGAGTGTAAGGATAGACAGATTCACACAGAATGTTTATACAGGTTCACTCAACACCTGAGCTACATCTAGTCCTTAGAAACCACTGAGAATTCACTATGTAATCAACCCTAGATTACAAACTACACACACCAAGAGTGATGATCTTGAACCCCTCAAGAACACACACCACTCCTTAGCAAAAACCACACCAAGAATGTTGATCTTGATCCCCTCAAGAACACACAACACTTCTTGGAAACACCAGTACAGAAATACAATTATTAAGAAGGAAGGGAATAGAATACGCCTGGGTAAATCACAAGATCAAAGATCAGAATACAAAACCCAATCCTATTCCACACTTGAGATGATTCAAAAGCTCTTTGAAAACTTGAAAATTATTTTTCATTGATCTCTTTTACTTAGTTAATGCATAGGAACGTAAAACCACCTTTTTATCTTCCAATCGAATGGTTAAAACAATTACAACAAAAGCCCAAAAGTTGTTGGAATCATTTAAAACAGAAAAACCACTTAACAAAATTCTATTAAGAATTCTATTAAGGTTTTCAGCAAAACAATCGGTTGATTTTTCGAAATAACCGATTGATTTTTATTTGACAACATAAAAATCCACTAAGTGTCAAATAACCTATTGTTTCGAAATTTTAACCTGTTGAAATTTCACTTCCTTTTAGAAAATTCATCTTTTCAAAATGTTAAAGATTCAATTGAGCTTGGATCATCTTAAGGAATGAATTTACAAGTTTCAAACATCTAGACAGACACACAACAACAGTTCAAGCTTTCCACTTGGATTTGGAGACATCAAAGCATCTTGTTCAACAGTCCTTAGTTGTTGGGTATAATAGTGTCAAAGTTCAAGAGGGGGGTGAATTGACCTTTTAAAAGCTTCTCGCAAAAACAGTGTTTAACACAGTTTACAGAAAATAAATCGATTTATATGGAAATGAACAGATTTATTTTAGCACTGTTTGTGAGTTTGAAGAGTGTTTATGCAGCAAGGTTAATCACAAGATCTGCAGATATATTTTCCAGATGCTCACACACTGATATTAGAACGAAAAAACAATGAATCACCAAAACAGCAGCCTTCAATTTCAAGCAAGTGATTAAGGTTCAATTAATGGCTTGACAGTTTATTGAGTGATCTATCACAATCAACCTGTTCTAATGGCTTTTAACAGATTATAAGTGTTCTTATTGAAATCAGTCAGTTTTACAGAAATTAAGAACAATATGAACCGTGCCCAGAAAGAACAGATTTATTTTTAATTGAACCGATTTATTTCTTTGCTGTTTTATCAATTGTGCAGAAACTTAATTGCAGAGATTGAGAGAGAATGAACACAAGGCAGTTATACTGGTTCACTCAACTGAGCTACATCCAGTCTTCACCTAAAACAAGGTGAAAATCACTAAATCACAATACAAACAAACATAATTCCCACTGTTCTTGAAACCTACTAGAACTTAGGTACTCTTGCTGAAAAAACCTATTTCAGCTCACACACACTCTTCAAGAAAACCTATCAAGAAGAGTGTTCAACCAAACTATTACAAGAAATGAAAAGTGAAACGACTACACCTGATTGAGGATACAAAGATCTGCCTTAAACCAGTAGGCAAGATTGCTAAAACAGTAGCAGCACTTCACACCAAGCTTTTGGAACCAAACCAATAACAAGCACTTTGTGATTTTCGAAATCTTTGAAGAACAAATGCTAATCCTTTGTAAACTCTTAATTCTCTGCTGTAAAACTTGTTTTTACAAATGTATGAACGATGTTTAAACTCAGAAACAAGTTTTCATTTTATAGAAAACCTACTTATAACAGAATTTTGAAAAACAGTTAAAGTTGTTATAAAATGAACAGATTGAAAATAAATAGAATAGATTTATTTTCAAAAGCAGTTAGAGAATTTGTTGAGTGAGGAGACTTAGTCAACCATTCTGGTGCAGAGATAAAACTGAAAAACGTTTAAGCTAGATATGGCACCAGAGACAAAAAGAATCTATTCATTTACAGATGAACAGATTTATTTTTCAAAACGAAAACAAAGAAAGTTTAACTATTTAAAACTCAGTCATTTTGAAAGGTAGAAGACTTAGTCAAAATACTTGATGCACAAAATCTAATTTGCACAAGACTTAGCCAAGGCATCAGTTTAAAAAAGAATCTGTTTATTTAGAAAAGAACAAATTTATTTTTATGCAGTAAACGTGTTTTTTGTAAAACATGTGAAAAATAGTTTAAGAAAACTTATGCTTGTTCTTATCACATGGCCAGTGGTTATGAGGTGAGTTACTCAGCAAAAAAGCCCACTCTTAAACAACCTATAAGCACTAACTAAGACACACTTAAAGCAATAGCAAAAATACACATAAGATGTACATAAAAGTCTTCATCAAACACAATCTTGAAGGGGCAGCAACCATCTTCAACAATCTCCCCCAGTTTGATGGAGACAAATCCCCATAGCTCTTGTTGCTTTAAGAACCTGTACCGGCCGGGTCATCAGGTATGATGACGTGGACAAGAGAAGGGTAGGTGGTCAAGAAGTCAACGTAGTCGCCGCATGTAGAAGCGGCGTTCTGCAGTGTACGTAATCGGTTCTCGCCAAGACGTGTCACTATCCGAGAGAAAGACATCGCCCAAGCGGACATCGCCTAAGTAAGACATCGCCCGAAGAGTCAACCCGCATGACGTAAGCATTTCACAGAAAGGGGGGCCCACACGATGGGATAACCCTAAGTTGGGTGGCGGCACTGTGGGTCCCTCCGCACAGAATAAACGATCAAGTCAAAAGGGCACGTGACAATGCCCACGTGCTCATTAGAGATCTTCAAGGAAGGCTGCATGCATGACACTTGATTAATTAGGGCACCTAAATAGTATGATGGCACGAGAGATACGGCGCCCAAGTTAGAACCCAAGCGGCCACAAGGTTATTCATTGCACTCTAGATAAGGGAAGTCCATGTGCCAGATATGCTCAGATCCTAGGAGTAGCGGCGCAAGGACCTTCTCCAAGGAACCCTAGATAATAGCAGCAGTACAAAGGTAAACCCTAGTTTCCACCTATATAAAGGGCACGAAGAAGCCCTAGTAAGGTACGCTTTCACAGTTACATGATTTTTAACCTAGTTCTCATAAAGTTACTCAGAACAGTAGTCCCTAGTTGTTCTTGACGGCGCACCCAACTGTGAGCACAAGGCAATTAGGGCCACACAGTTTAGCCACACAGTTCCAGTTATTGAGATTATTATACAGTTTCTAGTCACTTTGGTGTTTCTCGCTAGCTGACTTGAGCGTCGGAGTGCAAACGGCCGCGAGGGCGCCCCTTTGTTCTTCTTTTTTCAGGTACTCACAGACGAGGCAGAACGAAGGTGCCCTAGCTCGTTAGAACAAGCCACTCATAAAGACGACCCAGGTCAACCGGCTAGAACAGAACCTGCACTGCACCACAATTTAAACCAGAAAAAAAAAACAGAACATTGCATAACATGCAAAATGGTTTAAAGGTGCAGAATTTAACTCTCTGTTTTAGCTAGCTTCACATAGCATGGTGAGCTATTTTTCTCCCCCTTTTGATTCATCAAACAGCATGTAATCATAGGGAAAAAAAACCAGAAGCATAACCATAATAGTCCAAAAGATAGAGACAAATTGTTCATCATTACAGACTTTTAAACTAATAAAGAAAGCATAAAAAATAGAAGACTACTGATCCTTGTAGTAAAGCTCTGCAAGTTGTGCCTGAACCCCTTCAATCAGATCATCAAGGGGTTGAAACCTTGCTTGAGTAGTTTCAAAGTATGCCCTTTGTTCTGTAGTCATTACATCAAGGTGATACAACACTTGCCTTTCAAACATAATCATTGGTTCTCCTCGGTATTCTGGAGATTGATAGGCAACTATGGCATTTGCAGCAACTTCCTCATGCACAGATTGGGTAGCAGGTGAGTCATCCTCCATGGGAACAGCTTCATGCTTCATGTTCTGCTTGAGGGTCCTTTCCTTTAAGAACAACCCACTTGTCCTTTATTTTGTGAAATCCCATTTTGGTGAGAGTTGAATTATCAATCTCACTTACAGCTTTGATAGGGTCGTTTCTCTCATTTGTAACATCAACACCACAGTAATCAATCAATTTGGAAACAAGAATAGCATAGGGAAAGCGGTAATCAGCCAACCTTTTTTATTTGAGCATGTGTTCATTGATAATGAAAACCCAATTTACCTTAATCTGGTTCATGATGCAATATAGAAGAATTAGATCCTCTTCATGTAAAACTGCATGGTTTGTACCTCTTGGGATAAGTTGTCATGCTATGATGTAGGCAACAAGGCGTGGAGTGAGGTTCAAATGCCCTGCATGGAACCTGCTTATACTCTCTGTAGGATTCCTCATGCAGCTTTTATAGTATTGCAGCTTGTTGAATTCTTGAATTCCACTGGTGTTTCCCTTTCCTACTTTCAGTCCAGCATACTTTATTCCAGCCACAGAATTCCACACCTCACTTGTGATCTTCATCTTGGTCCCTTTCACATAAGAGACAACATTCTTTCCATCCAATGTGAGGTTAGTGTAAAACACCTTAACCAAGTCAGGATATACATTACCTGTTAATTCCAGCAACTTTTTCAGTTTCTGGTGCTTCAACACAGCCCTTGTTTCTTCTAGTGTTTCAGATTTCAGCCAGTTGAAATCCAGCACCTTGGGTATATTAATCTGCTTTCTCCTTGTCTCGTGAATGTAGGCATTGATTGCTTCTTCATTTCCAGCGAACCAACCTTCTAGCACACCTTGAAAGGTGGTTTGCTTGCCCTTATTTTTCTGTTTCTTTGAAGAAGAAGCCATGGTTGAACCAGAATTTTTCTCTTGTTTCAAATGGTGAGAACAGAGAATAGGTAGCCAATGTGGGTAGCAGATATTCACACAGATTTATAGTAAAATGAATGGGTTGATACGACAGTTATGAGTGGATATGCATGAAGATTTTATGCTCTGAATTTGTGCAGAGAATCTTTGAAAATATGCAGCAAATATTTAGGGTCACGATGCACACAATTCATACCTTTATTGAGCACCCAAACAATCAAATCGGTTACATAACTGTACCGCCCTGGTAGTCGGAGGTAATGACGTGGCACCAAGCTACAGTATAGGCGTGTTGACGAGACGTCAGGTTGGCAGAAGGGAAAGAAGTCGGGGGGTTCGTGAAATCGCCAGTTATTAAGTTGGCGTGCTCCGATTTCCAGCATACCAGAACCGGCGATCACCGGGTTAAAGATGAAGTCGCCAGATGTAAACTCAGGCGACCAAGTGATCAGAGATCGCCGGAGCAAGCACATCGCCGAAGATGAAAATGGTGCAGATTATGAAGGCGGTCGGCGAGACCACAGGGAAGGTGTACGAAGGCACCCTAACTCGCGAAGTCCAGTAGAGATCGCGCTCCAAGTTAGCTATGCACTGAGCAGTATCATGCATAAATAACTTAGCCAAAGGAGAGTCAGAAGCAGCCCCCAAGTCAAGGAGGCTCCAGATGATGGCACGTGTACAGCTGGATGCGAGCCACGTGTCCAGGTCTGTAACTGCCAGGAGAGAGAAAGTGACCAGGTATTTAAGGGTTCCCCAACGAACTTTTGAGGTACGCGCGTTCAGATTGTATTCTTTACGCTTGCGAGTTCTTGAGCATACTGTGAGAGAGAATTGGTTCACGGCTCCTTGAGAGTCCTTGAGTGTTGTTCTTAGTATTTGGTGGTTCGGTCACTGACTTGGGCGTTGGAGTGCGATCGGCCGCAGCGGCGCCGCTCTGTTCTTTTGCAGGTTCCTGAGGTGGATCGCGACGAAGGACTGAGGTTGAAGCGGTGCACACGTCGATCCAAGTTTGACGAGGCAAGTTCCAACGTTCTGGTCAACAGGCAGGATCAATAACCATGACCAAAACCGTCAAAGGTACAGAGGTTAATGCCCACTAGGTCAGTCAAGCAGTCAAAGATCAAAATTTCTCTTTCCTAGTCATAAATGCATATCAGTACAAAAAATAAACACATTCAATTACGAATAAACAGATTTAATTTTTCACTGCTAGGCACAATTGACATTTATAATACCCAATTCATTAAGCAGAAAATTAAACCTATCTTTGGCTAATGGTTTTGTGAACAAATCAGCAAGTTGTAAATCAGTACCAATGAACTTAATCTCACATGTTCCATTAGATATGTGTTCCCTTAGAAAATGATGCCTAATTTCAATGTGTTTGGTTCTTGAATGCATGACAGGATTTTTGGTTAAGTTGATTGCACTTGTATTATCACACAACAGAGGTATATGGTTAAGTAAGATACCAAAATCATTCAATTGTTGTCTTAGCCATATGGTTTGACCACAGCAACTCCCTGCTGCAATGTATTCTGCTTCAGCAGTGGAGAGAGCTACACAAGCCTGCTTTTTGCATTGCCATGAGATCAAGCTTGATCCTATCAAATGACAGGTTCCACTTGTGCTCTTCCTATCAATTTTGCAACCTGCAAAATCTGAATCAGAATATCCAGTTAAACTTAATGAAATATTACCTGGATACCACAAGCCAACTTCTTTAGTTCCTTGCAAATACTTCAAAATCCTTTTGACAGCATTGTAGTGTGATTCTTTAGGAGCAGATTGAAACCTTGCACACATGCACACTACATACATTATGTCTGGCCTGCTGGCAGTGAGATACAGCAGTGATCCTATGAGTCCTCTGTATTTGGTTTCATCAACAGAAATTCCAGCTTCATCATGATACAAATGACAGCTTGTTGAGAAGGGTGTGCTGATTGGTTTACACTTGTCCATTTCAAATTTCTTCAGCAGATCCTTGCAATACTTAGCTTGACTTAAGAAAATTCCATCCTTAAGTTGTTTGACCTGCAAGCCTAGAAAATAGTTCAACTCACCCATCATTGACATTTCAAACTCACTCTTCATGACTTTCACGAAAGCTTCACACAATTCTCCATTGTTTGAACCAAAAATGATGTCATCCACATATACTTGTACTAGAATTGAGTCATCTCCTTTCTTCTTAATGAACAAGGTCTTATCTGATGTGCCTCTATCATAGCCTTGTGAGGTGAAAAAATCACTTAGCCTCTCATACCATTGCCTAGGAGCTTGCTTGAGTCCATAGAGAGCCTTTTTGAGTTTGAACACATATTCTAGATGTTGATGGTCTTCAAAACCTGGTGGTTGTGAAACAAATACCTCTTCATTTATATAACCATTTAGAAAGGCACTCTTCACATCCATTTGAAACATCTTGAACCCTTTGATGCAGGAGAAGGCAAGCAGCAATCTAACAGCTTCTAACCGAGCCACTGGTGCATAGGTCTCATCATAGTCTATCCCTTCTTCTTGATTGTACCCTTTAGCTACTAGCCTACCCTTGTTTCTGGTGATCACTCCATGCTCATCCATCTTGTTTCTAAATACCCATTTTGTCCCAATTATATTCATCTCAGGTATTATAGGTACAAGAGTCCAGACCTCATTAAGAGCAAATTGATTCAGTTCCTCTTGCATAGCTAAAATCCAGTTGTTGTCCTTGAGAGCTTCATTCAGATTCTTGGGTTCCACTTGAGATACAAAGGCCATTGCTTCACAGAAGTTGTTCAAGGATTTCCTAGTTGATACTCTTTTCTCAATGTTCCCAATGACATTATCAAGGGTTAAGTCTCTTGGGGTTTTCCACTCTTTTGGCAAACCTGCAGCTACAGTAGATTCTTGTATAGCATGTGTATCAACAGTATCAAAATGAATCGATTCATTTTGATTTAAAACAGATTTAAATTCATTACCGTTAAGGTCATCAGCAGCAGTTTTAGATATGTTATGATCAGTTTCATCAAAAACAACATGCATTGATTCTTCTACTATAAGCAACCTTTTATTGAAGACTCTATATGCATGACCATTCAAAGCATAACCAATGTGCACACCTTCATCAGATTTAGCATCAAACTTACCAAGATTTTCTTTGCCATTATTCAATACAAAGCATTTACACCCAAATACCCTAAGGTGGCTCACACTAGGTTTTCTGCCCTTATACAATTCATATGGGGTTTTCTTAAGAATAGGTCTTATTAAGGTTCTATTTAACACATAAGCTGCAGTATAAACTGCATCAGCCCAAAAATACTTAGGAAGCTTAGATTCATTTAACATAGTTCTAGCTAGTTCCTCTAATGATCTATTTTTCCTTTCAACTACACCATTTTGTTGGGGTGTCCTAGGGGCTGAAAAGGTATGTGCTATCCCATGCTTCTCACAAAACCTCTCAAATCTAGCATTCTGAAACTCTCCCCCATGATCACCTCGAATTGATTTTATGCAACAACCATTTTCATTTTGCAGAATCTTTGCTAATTTCTTAAAGGCAGTGTAAGCATCATGTTTATGTGCAAGAAATAAAGTCCATGTAAATCTAGAGTAGTCATCCACAACAACTAAAGCATACAAATTTCCAGCCAAGCTAGCAACTCTAGATGAACCAAATAAGTCCATATGTAACACATCCAATGGATTTTTTGTAGAAACAATATCCTTTAACTTGAAAGAGGATTTGATTTGTTTACCTTTCACACAAGCATCACAAAGTTTGTTGTTCTGAAATTTAATGTTAGGTAAACCAGAAACTAAATCTTTAGATTTCAATTTATTCAAGTGATTTGTGTGTATGTGAGCTAACCTCCTGTGCCACAGCCAAGACTCATCACTTCTGGACAGCAAACACTCATTTGAAGAGTTAGTTTCCATGATATTCAGCAGATATATGTTATTCACTCTCTTACCAGTAAACAGTACCTTACTAGATGAATTACTTGAGATTGTGCAGCCTTTTGACTCAAAGTTCACCTTGTATCCTTTGTCACAAAGCTGACTTATGCTGAGAAGACTATGCTTGAGTCCTTCTACATACAGCACATTCTCAATGGTTGTTGAGTTCCATGTTCCAACAGTGCCTCTGCCCAAAATCCTCCCTCGGTTATTATCACCATAGGTTACATGTCCTTCTACTTTGAGCTTCAAGCTAGTAAATTTTGTAAGATCTCCAGTCATATGCTTGGAGCAACCACTATCCAAGTACCATTGATTCTTCTTATTGTTCTTCTGCAAAACAGAGTAAAAATGATACAAATGGTACCCTTTTCAGTATAGGGTCTAGCACAGATTAAAACCTTCTCTTTGGTAGCCATTTTGCTAAGTTCTTAGGCACAAGATGCTTTCTAGCAATGCAAGACCTAGAGGTATGACTAGATTTCATGCAGTAAAAACAGGTTACATTAGATGCCTTTTTGCCACTATTAAAAGCTGAAAAAACTGATTTTGCTGGAACAAAAAAACTTGAAAGCCTTTTGACATTGGTTACATTTCCAGGGGTATAACCAAGACCATTCTTATTGAAAACAACATTCTGGGAGCCAAGGAGAGACTCAAGGTTTTCTCTTCCCTTGGTGAAATTGGAAAGGGTTTTCAGCAAATACTCCACTTGTTTTTCCAATTTTTTGCAGTTTTCACAGGTTTTAATAGAGGCATGCAAGCATGTTAGTTCAAGGCTTACCAAATCTGTTTTGGCTTTATGAAATTCTTCCTCAAGTGTTTTTACTTTAGGTGCAAGCACATTATTTACCTTTTGCAGCTTATTGCATATTACAGCTAGCCTATTTGCTTCATCATGAGTTTCCTTGAAAGCAGCAAGCAATTGATCATAGTTATCTGAATCCACAGAGAAATCACTTACTGAATCAGAGATTGACTCCTCATCCTTCATCATGAAGCACAGATTGTTTTCCTCATCTTCTGTTGAAGAGCTGCTGGTTGAAGATACTTCATTTTCCTCCCATGAAATGTAAGTCCTTCTTCCCTTGCTCCTTTCAACTCTCTTGCTGGCAGATTTGTCCTTTGCTTGATTATCTGGACAATTTGTTTTGATGTGCCCTGTTTTGCCACAGTCAAAGCAATTATATTTAGAGGAATTTGAATCACTGGGTTTAGGATACCTTCTTTTCTGCTGGTTCCTATTTCTGCTTTTCTTCCTCAGGAATTTGCTGAATCTTTTTGTAAGAAGACTGATTGTGTCATCATCTTCAGCATCTTCTTTTTCCTCCTTGATCTCACTTTGTTCAGTTGCTTTCAGTGTAAGACCTTTGGGTTTTCTCTCTGTTGTTTCCTGCTCTTTGAGTCTTTTGAGCTCTAGCTCATGCTCCATTAGCTTTCCAAACAGTGCAGCAGTTCCCAACTTTGACAGATCACGGCTTTCAGATATGGCAGTCACCTTTGGTTGCCAGCTTCTGTCGAGGCACTTCAATATCTTTATGTTGAGTTCCTCTCTGTCAAATTCTTTTCCCAAACCAGTGAGGTGATTCGCAATATGGGTGAACCTTTTCTGCACATCAGCAATGCTCTCCTCCTGTTGCATTATAAACAGTTCATATTCTTGGATGAGAGAATGTTTTCTTGACCTCTTCACATCTTCAGTACCCTCATGAGTGACTTCTAAGACTTCCCACCACATCTCCTTAGCTGACTTACATTGGGATATCCTGAAGAACTCATCCATTGTCAATGCAGAGGTTATGATGTTCTTGGCCACAAGATCATGTTGAGCCTTCCTCCTTTCGGTCTCATTCCATTTAGATCTTGGCTTTACCACTTCTTCATCCTTGACAACCTACATTGGCACATAAGGTCCATGGACCACATCTTCCCAAATTAATGCATCAATAGATTCCATGAAAATTCTCATTCCTAACTTTCCAAAATCCATAATTCATTCCATTGAACATAGGTGGTCTATTAACACCAGATCCTTCAGCAAAAAGCACATTAAACTCAGACATTATTACAAAAAAACTTGATTAAAATACAAGTCTGATGGAAACCAAGTAGAGGACGCTCAAGCCCATGAAGCCCAAGCCCAACGAATTACTAGGAGCATGGCAAGAGCTTTGGGACAAGAGTATCAAAAGATGACTCTTCTTATTTCTATTGTGTAGAGTAGGGGTACGGATATTAATAAATAGGTGTGAAATTAGTAAGGGATGCTAGGGGGAGTGTAGATATGAGTTAGGAGGTGCCAAACTAGGAAGGAAAGTCACACTTCCTTCATGCACTAGTTGGCGCCGAATTTGAGTTTCATTTAGGGGCACATTTGAATTTGATTAGCTTAGCATTTCAGCACCTTATAGGCTATAAATAAAGGTGCTGCCCTTGTACAAATCAGATTTGCAAATTAGAAGTAAAGAAACTATACTCAAGTTTAGAGAGAAATTGTGAGTCTTGTTGTCTTCTTCTTCTTTTGCCTTATCTTGTGTGCCAATGGTGAGCTTCAAGTGGCGGCAACCTTTCACTTATCTTGGAACAAGACTCCAAGTGGCGTGAATGCAGTTCCAAAGTCTCAAATCCAGCAAGCTTCAATCCATAAGTGTTCATTCTTTCATCTCTTGCAATTTCAATCGGTAGTTTCCAATGTTTAGTGTTCTTCATCCTTTTTCACCGTTTAAATTTGTGTTTCCTAGCTTAGTCTTCAATTTTTGTTCGGTGCAGTAGTTATATCTTTCAATTCTGATCGGTTTTCAATTGTTGTTCTTCAATTCTTGTTGCTTGATTCCATTTGACAATATATGGACTTCCATGTGAGCTTTGGTTCGGTGCAAAGTCTTGGTGAATTCTTGAATTAGAACATTGATCCAATTCTAAGTAAAGTGTCAATTCATGACCAACTCAAGTTGTTCCTAAGAATGTCAAAGAATCATGTATTCTTGTTATTGCATTCTCATCATGTGGTATCTAGAGTTTAGGTTTTGTGTTGCTTAATTTTTGAGTTGTGCTGCACTTTATTTTCAAGAGCTCTTTAATTCAAGTTGTTTACCATTCTGTTTTTAGGCTGTATTTTGAGTTTCCTTGCTGTTTTTCTTTTGTTACACCAAGTGTTTGTGAAAAGGATTATGGCACTCATTATTCATATGAGTTTGGCTGCTTTTTGGAAAGGCATTCTCCTTCCTTAAGATGACCTTAAGCTTCCTTTCACTTGTTGTTATATCTTGTGATATTTCTTTTAATTTTGCAATCATGTCAAGTTTTGTCTTAGTCATGTTATTCCATAATTGTCATTACTTCTTGTAGTACTTTGATTGCTTTGATTGTTTCTTGCTTTGATTTACTCTCTGTTTTTGAGTTTATTGCTTGATCCTTTGAGCATTTTCATTTTTAGATTTGAGTTCATGCTTGTATTTTCATTCTATACAAGTTCCTTTACACACATTCCATTATGTCTTGGCTAGTTCATCATACTGTTTTTCATTCCTAAATAGGATACTCTGTTTTCTTACAAACGTGCTACTGTTTTCAATTTACTGCAATTAATTGGCTCACTAGAAATTTGTGAAAATTTGGATTTACATTCTTCAAAGTGTTACAAAAGCATAGCAAAAAGAAGTACTCAAAAATTCCAAGTACACAAAAAATGATAAAAAAAATACGAAAAGTGTACAATTCTGCCGAAAAAAATACGGTAATTGGGCAGCAATTTTGAAAAATTTATTTCTCTCAATTGGCTTACTGTTTTTACCTCATTCCAGTGCCATTATTGAGTTAAGACATTGAAGTTTCTGTGGTTAATTTTTCACATTCCAGTTCGCTTTCAATCATTCCAATTAAATCTGTAAACATAGCACAGTTTGCATACAACATTTTTTTCTTGTAGTTCTGTTTTTGTTTCTTAAATCTACTCTAGTACTTTTCTCTAGGACTCTTTTGGTGTGCCTTCTTTATTCATTGAGTTCCTTATTTTCTTGCTTGTCTTTCATTCATATTCTTTTCCAGTTTGTCATATATTGTTTTCTGTTTTGGTTTAGCTTTTCTTGCTTGTTTTTTTGTTCTTCTAAAGTTTTGTGGAGACTTGTTCATAAGTGAGTGTGGTTTGCTTTGACATTTTTCATTTGAAGCTCCTCCATTCCATAAGAAAGGCTTGGTTGAGGACAGAATACTTTCTTGGAGTGGTTTGAGTACTTTCTTTTGGCATTTTCCAGCAACCTATATCTCACTTTATTTTGCTAACAAGTTTCTTTAATTGTTTGTTTCTGTTTTTTTGTACTTTTTTATCATGGCTCATTTTTCTAGTGGAGAATCCTCCAAACCTTGCTCACCTCAAAAGGCTCTTTGAAGATTTAAAGAATGCTAGACAATCAAATGCTCAATATCTTGATGTGATAAGACAAATGGAGGCAAGGCTCCAAAGCTTGGAGTTAAGCCGTGAGGAAGTCCATCAAAACCGGGAGAGAATACCTCATCCTCCTCTTCGGCATTCTTCAAGGCATTCTCATTCTTCTCATGGATATTATGAAGACAATGCACAACCAAGGCACCATCACCATGAAGAGAGGCGCCAACATGTGGCTGGCCCTTATTCACCTAATGTAAAACTTCCTAGCTTTAGTGGTGAAAGTGATCCTAATGTGTACTTAGGATGGGAGGCTAAGGTTGAGCAAATTTTTGATGTAAATGGGGTTCGAGATGAGCATAGGGTTAGATTAGCATCTTTAGAATTCCTAGACTATGTCATGCAATGGTGGCATCAATATCTCATGGACATTGACCTACACAAGAGACCGCCCGTGGTCTCTTGGGACGATTTGAAAGCTTGTTTACGCGCTAGATTCGTACCCCCACACTTTAGGAAAGACCTATTGTTGAAACTCCAACGGTTTCATCAAGGCACGCTAAGTGTGGATGATTACTTTAAAAAATTAGACACGCTTTTAATTCGAGTTCATATGGATGAGAGTGAGGAAGCTAAGATAGCTCGGTTTGTGAGTGTCCTTCGAAGGGATATTCAAGACGTGGTAGAGTTACAAGAATATTCTTCTTTGGAAAATGTGGTTCACCTTGCTAGTAAAATTGAAAATCAACTTGCAAGGAAAAATGCTTTCAAAAATTCTTCTAAGGATAACTACTACCACTCTTCTTGGAAAAATAAAAATAGCTCTTTCTCAAATATCCCTTCTAAGGACTCTATTTTCAAACCTAGAGATTCTAAGCCTTCCACTTCCACTTCTAGGCCTAAATCACCACCTAAATCGTCTAGTAAGAAGTCTTTTAAATGCTTAAGCTATGGATATATTGCTTCTAATTGCCCTTCTAAGCGAACTATGTATATGCATGATGGGGTAGATGGTAGTGAGCATGAGTCCGAATCTTCTAGACATTCCTCACCTTCTAGATCCCCAAGTGAGAGTGAGAGTGAGAGCCCACATGAGGGTGACCTATTAGTAATAAGACGCATGCTTGGACAAGTTTTAAAACCTTTTTATGAAACTATATTTTTCATTCAAGGTGTCTTATTAATGATAGGGTATGCTCTTTGATTGTGGATGAGGGGAGTTGTGCTAATGTGGCAAGCACAAGAGTGGTAGACAAACTTGGATTGCCTACCATCTCTCATGCCAAGCCCTATAAGTTACAATGGTTAAGTGAGGTTGGTGAGCTAGTGATGAACAAGCAAGTCCTCATTACATTTTCCATTGGTAAATATAAAGATGAGGTCTTGTGTGATGTTGTTCCAATGGAAGCTACTCATATTCTTTTAGGTAGGCCATGGCAATTTGATAGAAAAGTTTTTCATGATGGCTTTACCAACAAAATTTCTTTTAACTTCCATGGGCACAAAGTCATTCTTAAGTCTCTCTCTCCAAAGGAAGTGCATGAGGACCAAGTCAAAATGAGAGAAAAGAGAGAGAAAGAAAATGATAAAAAAAGTTCCAAGAGAAGCCTTCTCATGTCTACCCAACAAGTTAAAAAGGTAATAGTTACTCAAAAGCCTATTTTTTTAGCTATTCCTAGAACTATTGAATGTGAGTCGGCTAAGATAGTCCCACATGTTTGGACAATTTGGTAAAGGAATATGAAGATGTGTTTCAAGATCCTCCTAAAGGCTTACCACCTCTAAGAGGGATTGAACACCAAATAGACTTCATGCCCGAGGTTTCTTAACCAAATCGCCCTGCATATCGGACCAATCCCCAATAGGCCAAAGAAATTCAACAACAAGTTGAGGATTTATTAGCTAAGGGGTGGGTACAAGATAGCATGAGCCTATGTGCTATGCCTGTCATACTTGTTCCAAAAAAAGATGGGACATGGAGGATGTGTACGGATTGTCGCGCTATAAATAACATTACCATCAAATATAGGCATCCCATTCCTAGGTTAGATGACTTGTTGGATGAATTACATGGGTCTAAAATATTTTCCAAAATTGATCTTAAGAGTGGTTACAATCAAATTCGAATTAAACATGGTGATGAATGGAAAACCGCTTTTAAGACCAAATTTGGTTTATATGAGTGGTTGGTCATGCCTTTTGGCTTGACTAATGCTCCTAGTACCTTCATGCGACTCATGCATCATGTATTAAGAGCATTCATTGGCAAGTTTGTTGTGGTTTACTTTGATGATATTCTTATATATAGCTTGTCTTTAGAAGATCATGAGTCACATGTTAGACAAGTATTAGAAACTCTTAGGAAGGAGAAATTATATGCTAATCATGCTAAATGTTTCTTTGCATTAGATCATATAGACTTCCTAGGGTTTGTGGTAAGTCATAAAGGGGTGCATGTAGATCAAACAAAAGTTGCAGCAATTCAACATTGGCCTACACCCACCAATGTCAATGAAGTACGAAGTTTTCATGGACTTGCTAGTTTTTATAGGCGGTTTGTGAAAGACTTTAGTACAATTTCCGCACCTTTAAATGCCATAGTAAAGAAGGATGTGGTTTTTAAGTGGGGACAAGAGCAAGAACACTCTTTTCAAACTTTGAAGGATAAATTGACTAAAGCCCCCATTCTAGCCCTTCCTAACTTTGCTAAGACATTTGAAATAGAATGTGATGCCTCTAATATAGGCATTGGGGCCGTTCTCCTTCAAGAAGGACACCCCATAGCTTATTTTAGTGAGAAACTCAAAGGGAATCATCTCAATTACTCCACTTATGATAAAGAACTTTATGCTCTTGTTAGAGCTTTGCAAAATTGGCAACACTATCTTTTTCCAAAGGAATTTGTGATCCATAGTGATCATGAGTCCCTTAAATATTTGAAAAGCCAAAGCAAGCTTAATAAGAGACATGCTAAGTGGGTGGAGTTTATTGAGCAATTTCCTTATGTGATCAAACATAAACAAGGTAAAATTAATGTGGTTGCCGATGCTCTTTCAAGAAGATATACCTTGTTAAATGTTTTGAATGTTCAATATTTAGGATTTGATCACATAAAGGAACTTTATCATGATGACTTATATTTCTCTCTAATCTATCAAGAGTGTTCCAAGGGAGGTCACAAAGACTTTTTCTTACATAATGGTTTTCTTTTCAAAGGAAAAAGACTTTGTGTTCCCCAAGGATCCATAAGACAATCTCTTGTTAGAGAGGCTCATGAGGGTGGGCTTATGGGACATTTTGGGGTAGCTAAGACTTTAGAAACATTGCATGAACATTTCTTTTGGCCTCACATGCGCAAATCCGTACATAACTTTTGTGATAAATGTATAGCATGTAGGAAGGCTAAATCTAAGGTCCAACCCCATGGTTTATATACCCCTCTTCCTATCCCTACAATGCCTTGGGTTGATATTTCTATGGATTTTATCTTAGGACATCCCAAGACATCGAAGGGTAAGGACTCCATCTTTGTGGTAGTGGACCGTTTTTCTAAAATGGCTCATTTTATTCCATGCCACAAAGTGGATGATGCATGCCATATTGCAAATCTCTTCTTCAAGGAAGTTGTTCGTTTACATGGACTTCCTAGAAGTATAGTGTTCCGTCCGGTTGACCGGGACGTCTTCGTGCGCGACCTCAACCGTCAGCTAGGGTCTCCTTCCCACTGGTTACCTGTGGAATCCTGCAAAAAAGAGGACAAAGAGGCGCCCTAGCGGCCGTTTGCACTCCGACGCTCAAGTCAGCCAGCAAGAAACACCAAAATTGTTCCCCTACGTCTTTGAGCACCACGTATGGCACTCTGAAGGTGGTAAAATGGACTGTGTATTGTGTGTGTGTTCTCTCCCTCAGGCAAAGATATTCCCCAGTCACTTGTATGCAACCTTGAAGCACGAGCAAGCAACTAGAGAGTTCTGGTAAATCTGCCAAAAGTTCGAACCCTGTTTCCAACATTCTCCGCGCTATTTAAACTACCCAAGCATTTAAAGCGCCTTAAAGCGCCTTTAATTACAAATGTAACGCACTCAATCAGCGTATTTAATTAGAAAACGTAGCGCATTTAAGACGTTGAAACGCTTAGGAGCCATTATAGCATCTGAATGCTCGAAAGGGAAACTGTATTGAATGACTTTAATTACCTGGCACCTGACTAAAGGGTGTTTCTATTCTGGCATAGCTGTCGTACACGTGGAGGTCCTCACGACGCCGTGACCCCATCTGGGGGCGTTTCTGCCCATCTGGGGACGTTTCTACGCGTGAGTCCTCCTGCTCGGGAGTGCTACTGCGCTAGGGGTGACTTTTTGGGTGCCAACTCATGCCCCCAATCATCTAGTCACTTACTTTGAGAGCGTATCTGCCTTCCTCTCGTACCCTGCACCCGGCTGCCCTGGGCGTGACCTTCCTCTTGAGTCGTATCTGTCCCCAAGGCGTCTCTGGGGCGGCAGGGGTACTTCACGAGTCAGGCTGCCCTCCACTGATGCTATCACTATGGCCTTGAAGCCACCTTTTCCTTCTCTTTATCGCTGCCCCGGGCTATCGAGACCTGAGGCCTTCCCACGGCGTCGCTCCCTCCATGGTCTTTCCTACCCATGGGTATCGGGGAACCACACCGTGATTGCCTTGCTTTAGCACTGTTTGATCTGGCGACGCCCTGGTTGGGCGACGCCATCACCTAGGCGACACCTTGTCCTGGCGACGCTTCCTCTTGGCGATGCTGGCACTTGGCGTCTCTCCACCTAGGCGACGCCTTGCGTTGACTTTGACTCTCCAGTCGTTGACTTTGACCTTGACTTAGTCAACGCCCGGATACGGGACGGTACATATAGTATCCGATAGGGATTCCAAGTTCTTAAGTCACTTTTGGAGGACCTTATGGGGGAAACTTGGCACAAAACTTCTTTTTTCTACTACTTTCCACCCTCAAACTGATGGTCAAACTGAAGTGGTTAATAGAACTTTGGGTCAATTATTGCGATGCTTTATTTCCGGGAATCCAAGGGCTTGGGACGATTTACTACCTCATGTTGAGTTTGCTTATAACAGGGTAGTAAATTCCACCACTAACCATTCTCCTTTTGAGGTTGTTTATGGGTTTAATCCCCTCACACCTCTAGATCTTCTTCCCATTCATGTACTTGATGAGGTTCTATGCAAGGACGGTTTTGAAAAGGCTTCTTTTATTAAGGATTTGCATAACCGCATCAAGTTACAAATTGAGAAGAAAGTTGGTAAGTATGCTGACACTGCCAACCAAAGGAGAAAGGCATTAATCTTTGAGCCCAGCGATTGGGTTTGGCTTCATTTGAGAAAGGATAGATTTCCTTCTCTAAGGAAGTCCAAACTTATGCATCGTGGTGATGGCCCTTTCCAAGTCATCAAGGGGATTAATGATAATGCCTATGAGTTAGATATGCCTAATACTTATCTTGGTAGTAATTCTTTCAATGTTACTGATCTCACTCCTTTTGCTGCAGGTTTCCCAAATTCGTGGACGAATTCTCTCCAACCCGGGGAGTATGATGGAAACCAAGTAGAGGACGCTCAAGCCCATGAAGCCCAAGCCCAACAAGGGGCCCAAGCCCAACGAATTACTAGGAGTATGGCAAGAGCTTTGGGACAAGAGTATCAAAAGATGACTCTTCTTATTTCTATTGTGTAGAGTAGGGGTACGCATATTAATAAATAGGTGTGAAATTAGTAAGGGATGCTAGGGGGAGTGTAGATATGAGTTAGGAGGTGCCAAACTAGGAAGGAAAGTCACACTTCCTTCATGCACTAGTTGGCGCCGAATTTGAATGTCATATTTAGGGGCACATTTGAATTTGATTAGCTTAGCATTTCAGCACCTTATAGGCTATAAATAAAGGTGCTGCCCTTGTACAAATCAAATTTGGAAATTAGAAGTAGAGAAACTATACTCAAGTTTAGAGAGAAATTGTGAGTCTTGTTGTCTTCTTCTTCCTTTGTCTTATCTTGTGTGTCAATGGTGAGCTTCAAGTGGCGGCAACCTTTCACTTATCTTGGAACAAGACTCCAAGTGGCGTGAATGCAGTTCCAAAGTCTCAAATCCAGCAAGCTTCATTCCATAAGTGTTCATTCTTTCATCTCTTGCAATTTCAATCGGTAGTTTCCAATGTTTAGTGTTCTTCATCCTTTTTCACCATTTAAATTTGTGTTTCCTAGCTTAGTCTTCAATTTCTGTTCGGTGCAGTAGTTATATCTTTCAATTCAGCTCGGTTTTCAATTGTTGTTCTTCAATTCTTGTTGCTTGATTCCATTTGACAATATATGGACTTCCATGTGTGTTTTGGTTCGGTGCAAAGTCTTGGTGAGTTCTTGAATTAGAACATTGATCCAATTCTAAGTAAAGTGCCAATTCATGACCAACTCAAGTTGTTCCTAAGAATGTCAAAGAATCATGTATTCTTGTTTTGCATTCTCATCAAAGTCCTAGCTCTGATACCAATTGTTGGGTTTAATACTGTCAAAGTTCAAGAGGGGGGGTGAATTGACCTTTTAAAAGCTTCTCGCAAAAACAGTGTTTAACACAGTTTACAGAAAATAAATCGATTTATATGGAAATGAACAGATTTATTTTAGCACTGTTTGTGAGATTGAAAAGTGTTTATGCAGCAAGGTTAATCACAAGATCTGCAGATATATTTTCCAGATGCTCACACACTGATATTAGAACGAAAGACAGTGAATCACCAAAACAACAGCCTTCAATTTCAAGCAAGTGATTAAGGTTCAATTAATGGCTTGACAGTTTATTGAGTGATCTATCACAATCAACCTGTTCTAATGGCTTTTAACAGATTATAAGTGTTCTTATTGAAATCAACCAGTTTTCCAGAAATTAAGAACAATATGAACCGTGCCCAGAAAGAACAGATTTATTTTTAATTGAACCGATTTATTTCTTTGCTGTTTTATCAATTATGCAGAAACTTAATTGCAGAGATTGAGAGAGAATGAACACAAGGCAGTTATACTGGTTCACTCAACTGAGCTACATCCAGTCTTCACCTAAACCAAGGTGAAATTCACTAAATCACAATACAAACAAACACAATTCCCACTGTTCTTGAAACCTACTAGAACTTAGGTACTCTTGCTGAAAAAACCTATTTCAGCTCACACACACTCTTCAAGAAAACCTATCAAGAAGAGTGTTCAACCAAAATATTACAAGAAATGAAAAGTGAAACGACTACACCTGATTGAGGATACAAAGATCTGCCTTAAACCAGTAGGCAAGATTGCTAAAACAGTAGCAGCACCTCACACCAAGCTTTTGGAACCAAACCAATAACAAACACTTTGTGATTTTCGAAATCTTTGAAGAACAAATGCTAATCCTTTGTAAACTCTTAATTCTCTGTTGTAAAACTTGTTTTTACAAATGTATGAACGATGTTTAAACTCAGAAACAAGTTTTCATTTTATAGAAAACCAACTTATAACAGAATTTTGAAAAACAGTTAAAGCTGTTATAAAATGAACAGATTGAAAATAAAAAGAAAAGATTTATTTTCAAAAGCAGTTAGAGAATTTGTTGAGTGAGGAGACTTAGACAACAATTCTGGTGCAGAGATAAAACTGAAAAACGTTTAAGCTAGATATGGCACCAGAGACAAAAAAGAATCTATTCATTTACAGATGAACAGATTTATTTTTCAAAACGAAAACAGAGAAAGTTTAACTATTTAAAACTCAGTCGTTTTGAAAGGTAGAAGACTTAGTCAAAATACTTGATGCACAAAATCTAATTTTCACAAGACTTAGCCAAGGCATCAGTTTAAAAAAGAATCTGTTTATTTAGAAAAGAACAGATTTATTTTTATGCAGTAACCATGTTTTTTGTAAAACATGTGAAAAACAGTTTAAGAAAACTTATGTTTGTTCTTATCACATGGCCAGTGGTTATGAGGTGAGTTACTCAGCAAAAAAGCCCACTCTTAAACAACCTCTAAGCACTACCTAAGACACAATTAAAGCAATAGCAAAAATACACATAAGATGTACATAAAAGTCTTCATCAAACACAATCTTGAAGGTGCAGCAACCATCTTCAACATTAGTTACATAGAATATATGCTACATTTGATAAAATGTTACTAAATCTTATTAGTAACATTGTCCTTAATTTAGTAACATTTTTTTATGTTACTAATTATCATATATGTAGTAGTGACATATCTGCATTATCTAAGGTGTTGGAATAATGTATTACCTAATGTTATAATGTGATTTTTTTATCGACAAAATATTAACTATATGTATAACAACATTAGGTATTAGGTATTACGTATTAAGACGTGGACTTTAAGTCTAATTCAATCTTATAAAACTGACTAATAAGCACTAGTACAAAATACTTCATTAACGACACTCTTTAAAGACGGTTTGAAAACAACCATCGTAATAAGTGAGGCGGTGACAGTTCCGTAAATTTTTTAAATTTTTTTGCATTTTTAACGACGGTTTCTTCCTAAACCGTCGTTAAATGTGAGCGTGCAAGGATACAACACGGTTCGCACCAGAACCGTCGTTAAAAGTAGGGCTTCCACGACGGTTCTCACAAGACTGTCGTTAAAGGTGAGATTTTTTTATTTTTTCAGACCAGCTCTTTGCCTCCCCTTCAGTTTCATTTTCACTTTTACTTTTCCCTCTTCTTTCACTTCTCACACACAGAGTTTAGAGGCCACCCTTTTGCCTTCGCTGCCGGTGCCACCCCGTGACCGTGACCGCGACCGCGCCACCCGTGACTACAACTGTGCCCCGTGCCAGCGCTGTCAAGCCCCGAGCCCCACGCCTCTGCCCCACCGAGACAATCCGAATGAGCTAGTTTGGACGTTCCGCACTAATGGGGATCATGGCGGTGGTATTGCTCTCGTTCTTGAACACATTCTTCGGGTGTCAGAGCCAGCCGCTCACAGTGACGATGATATCAGTTCAGGTGGCGACGCTTCCCATCGGGTGCTTCATGGAGAAGGTTCTCCCGGGAACGAAGGTTCAGATCTGAGGGAGAGAATTTTCACTTAACCCTGGCCCCTTCAACACAAAGGAGCACGTGCTGATTTCGATATTGGCGAATGCTGGTTCCGCGTTTGGGAGTGGTTCGGTTTATGCCGTTGGCATTGTTGATATAATACGCGTGTTTTATGGGAGAAGGATTACATTATTGTCTAGCTGGCTCCCGGTCTTGACCACACAGGTAATGTTAAATGTATAAGACTTGAGTCAAGATTGAAACAAATTGTGTTGCATTATTCTTTGAATACTGAAGGATTAGCTATGGTTATGAATGTAGGTGTTAGGGTATGGATGGCGAGGATAATGAAGAAGTACGTGGTGGAGCCGGCAGAGATGTGGTGGCCCGGTACTCTAGGTCTAAGTCTCTCTCTTCAGGTAAACTAATCATCTTTTCCACTATTTTCACTTTTTTAATCCATTTACTTTCTCAATTTTATTTTACCAATTCCATTCTATATTCTATTATTTTAATACCACAATTTCAACTCTTTTATAACTTAAATCTACAATTAATTGTGAATTGAATGCATATATTTTGTAACAGTATGATGAAGTATAAAAAGTTAAGATGTAAAAATACACCTCTGCCGTTATTCATTACATAATGTGATATTCACTATATTTGTAATATATCATTTCCTATCATAGGAATTCACGATATTATAAGATGTTTCCATTGATTCCAATTTTGGCTTTATTTAAGAGAAACTCCTTTTTTAATTGAAATCAACCGGGGAAACGATTTGCATAGCTTAACAAGTTCATATTTTTTTAAAAGATTATTTTTTTTATACTGTTTTGTAATTTAGATCAATTCAACGTTGAGTTTTTCAAGGACTTTAAATTATTAAATAAAAAATTAATAAAAAAAATTATAAATGAACTATAATTTTCAAAAGTATCAAATTATCATATCCCATGGTTTACTATTTGTAATTATATTTTTAGTAGCGTGCCTGATACGGCTTATATTTGATCTAATCACATTGATTATCATAGTTTACTATTTGTAATTATATTTTTAGTGGCGTGTCCCATATTTGATGACCACCATCGTCCTTTCCTCACGTGTTTATTGTGCTTTTATATTTATATTTTGATTAATTAATGTTTGATTTTAGTATCTCAATATCTTGTTACTCGATATTTCAATTGTGACAATTAAGTTATTTCATTGTTTTTAATTGGCATAAACCATCAAACCATCGTCGTTTCCTTTTATTATTCATGTACTAATTCAAAAAAATTTAAATGTACAGTTTTTCAGCGACCAACACAGGCTAGATTCAGAAGAATTGGAGTATGTGAAAGCAACATGGTCAAAATATTTTGTAACAGAGATAAATCATTATAATGGTATATTTTTTCATTTATTAGGAAAACATTTTGTAGAATGTTATAACTTGTTGTATATATTTTTCATATTTAAAATATGATTTAAAATGTTTTTATATTTTGGAATTTGATATTTTATGCAGGTTTGAGATTTTATTTTATTTTTATTTTTTTTAAACCCAATATAACGACGGTTCCATGTGGAACCGTCTTTAAAAGTCCCACATACAACGACGGTTATATGTGGAACCGTCGTTAAAAGTCCCACATATAACGACGGTTCAACAACCGTCGTTAAAAATGATTACTTTTTAACGACGCCTGCAATAACGACAGTTTGGAAACCGTCTTTATATGTCCTTTTTAACCGTCGTTAATGTACCTTTTTGTACTAGTGAAGATTAGGTTTCACACACTTATTGTTTGGTTATGGGGTTGATGCTAGTTTGGTTAGAATGTTTAGGTGGGGTGCTAGGTAGGCAATGTTTTGTTTATGGTATGTTTGTTGTCATGGCAACTCTGTTTTGCACTTTTGGTTGATGTAATTGGTATGTGGTGTGGTGGGAATGCTTAGTCTATGGGTGATGAGGGTATTTTGTACTTGTATATGGGTTGGGACACCTCTAAAGCGCTCCTTTTTTTAATTTATTTACTCTTTGCTGATAAATAAAAGGTTTCACACACTTATTATATATTATGGAATGTTCTTATCTCTAGTCAATAAGGGATCTTCGACACACCCCCTTCACGTCAAGGCGACCAACTCGTGCGTGTGAATATATATTTCTCTTACTCTTTCTCTGATTGGTTATTGAATCCAGTCCGATGCCTTTTATGTGTATGATGAGTATGGCCCGGAGCATAAGGGAACAATCCTGTTTTGAGTACGCAGGTATCTAAGGGGGATAACATAATGGTTATCAACCTTGTTGATGGGCAACTATGGAATGAGGCAGGAGCGCTTATAAATTGAATTTAAATAGTAGTGAGTTGTTCTGGCTAATGGTTGGGTTGATGGAATTTTAATATACATGGAAGGTCTAGAACGTGTGAAGAAGATGTTGGAAGGTTGGAAAATGTTGGTATTGTGTATTTATGAAAACCAACAATCTGGTGCATGGTTTAAAATGCTTTTGGATGCTTTCTTTCTCGGCCTGTCTCACTACATAAGGATATTTTACCACTTAGCATGAAGAAGTGGTTATGCCAAGGTTGATTTATGCCGATTTCATGATGGAAGTTTGCTCTATTTAAGGGAATGGCTTCCTGGACTAATTGGTGTGGTGGTTTAGTGTACTGTTGTATTGTTGCATTTAGTACTACCTTGGTCTGTAATGCAGGTGTGAAGTAAGCAAGGTAGCCATACGGAGTCACTAATGGTTTGGTAACAGGGCCAGAATACCTTCATGACAATACCATGTTGTGTTAGCTAAGTGGGCTTTAAATAGAAGTAATGGGGTGCAGTGGAAATTCTGGTTTGGGAGTAAGTTGGTCGAGCTCATGGAGGGAGAAGGTTTTCTACAGGTTTTGGGGGCTTGGTTCTGAAGGCTCTAGAGGCACTTATGTAAACAGAATGTTCTGTTATGTGATTGGAGTAAATCTTTGTTGGGGTTGAATATTTTTTGCAGGGAGCTAGGTGTAATATAGGCTTGTAAACAGCTGGTTTATGTTAAAGTGATGGTGGAAGTGTCGTACATGCTCTCTTCTTTCAATTTTTTTTTTTTTTTATCAGCTTGGATGTTTATAGTCTAAATATGTTGCAGCTTGGATGTTTATTTGTTCTTTGGTACGTGGGGCTTATACCAAGCAGTTGAAGACTTTGTTTAGTTTGGCCTAACCTATTTGGTATTTTAGACGTGTCAATCTCCATCTCCTTTACATGTTATATGCATGTTTAAGCATCTTTACATGTTATATGCATGTTTAAGCATCTCTCTACCCGCACGGGGACTAGTAGGTTACTTAGGCCACGGGTTTGCCCAACTTCTGTTATATTAGTTTTAGCTTTTTTACCCTTTTTCTATTTGGGTTTGCCTTTTGTTTTTAAGTTTTGTATAAGGGTTAAGACATCCATAAAGTGTCTTTTTTAATTCATTTATTCTTTGCTGATAAAAAAAACATTCACTAAATAGGTAAGCCTTGGTAGCTGCTAATAATTGTGACTAAGATGACCATTACCGCTCAGGAATAGGAAATTAGTTATTAGTAGTCTGTTAAATTCTTCCGTACCTTTATAAAACTAATGTATAATTTTGTATCTACGCGCATTGCTATTTTGTAGGTACGAATGTAGGATTCTTTGTTTGTTTGTTATGTATGATCTGCTATGAAATGGGTCATCTATCCAATCACTCCTCTTCTTTGTGGAAGTGGTGAGGAGTTAATTCATCTGGTTCAATAGATCATTCATGTTTACATTCCTTAAAAAGGTTGTATGGTGACAAAGAATTTGTCTTACACATCTTAATTCAATTACATGTAATTTCGTACACATAAGGAGTGAGTAATATTTACCAGACCTAATGCAATATTGAAGTGTAATTTTTTGTCACTTGAGTGCAATACTCTACCTTTAACTAAACACCGAGTTTGTTCTAAGATAATTTTTCTTTAAACTTTTGGATATTCTAATAATTTAATATTACTAATATTAATAATGTTATTAAAACTATTAATAATATTAATATTACTGATAATATGAAAATATTAATATTACTGATAATATTAATATTAATGATATTAATATTACTAATATTATTAATATTGTTAATATTATATTATTATATTATTATAAGTATTATTAATATTATTAATTCTATAATGGGAATAATATGAATATTTATCAATTTTAATAATATTCATTAATTTCGGTTTTAGGTATCTATGAATTATAGTTTGTAAATAATATTTATTAACTTCGGTCTTTAGATATTATTTATCTATTGGCTTCTGTAGGTAATAGTCACTCATTTGAATTTCTAAGTAAATCTTTATTTTTTATTATTTTTTTTATCTTTTTTTATATTTTTATAATTATTATTTATGAATATAAGTTATTGTACCGATAGGCACCGGACGAACGCACGCGGCCGACCGACCGAACGCATTTAAAGATATATTGATATTTATGTAACAAGATAAGGTGGTTAAGATACATTGAAGAATAAGGAATACGCATTTAAAGATATATTGATATTTATGTAACTAGATAAGGTGGTTAAGATACACCTCCGAAGAATAAGGAATACGCATTTAAAGATATATTGATATTTATGTAACAAGATAAGGTGGTTAAGATACACCTCCGAAGAATAAGGAATACGCATTTAAAGATATATTCCCCGGGTATTCTGGAGCACAACTGGCAAAGACCTATCCATAATCACCCTGAGCCCAAAGGGGTAGAAAGCCCATTAGGTAATCTTATAAATACCGTGCCCAAGCCAGAGAAAGGTACGTTCTCACTCACTCACTAAACCACACTTAGAATCTCATACTCACTTGAGCGTCGGAGTGCCTTCGCAGGTACCCTCCCCCGCCCGACCGAAGGAGACACCAAGAAGGAGCGACCGACTGAAGGAGACACCCAGAAGGAACGACCGACCAAAGGAGAAGAAGATCGACACGTCAACAATTACACTACGTCAACCGACCGTGCCTAGGTCCCATCTCTCCACAATAGGTACAATTGGCGCCCACCGTGGGGCCGAGGCAAAGTTTCAATTTTTAAAGCTATAATGGTTGCAACAAGGAACAACAACGACGTCATGGCAGAACAGATGACCATGATTCAAACCCTCCAAACTCAGATGGAGGAACTGCGGCAAAAGGGGATGGACGATCATCGTCAACACGAAGAGGATAGACACCGCCAAGAGGAAGAAATCGCCTTATTGAGAGAGCAGAACGCGCGACTCCAGCGACAGGTCGATAATCCTGAACGAGAAGGACAATCCCATGCAGCCGACCGAACCGCCTCTCGCATACCTACGCCGACCGAAACCAATCCTGCTTCCAGAGCTGAAACAATCGAAAGAAAGTCAAGTAAAAGGGCTCATCCTTTTACAGACGAAATTATCGCTACTCCACTTCCTGACAAATGGAGAGGTCTCACCATAAAACTCTATGACGGCTCGACCGACCCAGATGAGCATTTAAATGTTTATAAAACACAGATGACCTTGTACACCACAGATAACAATGTGTGGTGTAAAGTTTTCCCAACGTCACTACAAGGAGAACCTCTTACTTGGTTTACAGAGCTGCCTCCGAACTCCATCGATGACTTTGACGTCCTAGCCGCAAAATTTTATACCCAACATGCCACCAGCCGACCACATCATATGTCTTCCATGTCTCTCCTATCGGTGCAACAAGAGAAAGGTGAACCTCTTAGAACCTTTCTAGACAGGTTCAACAAAGCATGTATGAATATCCGAGGACTCAAACAGGACGTTGCATTACACCATTTGGTCTCGGCCATCCGGCCGGGTCGTTTTGCCGACAGTCTCATCAAGAAACCACCTCAAGACATGGAAGATCTCCGCACTCGAGCAACCAAATTCATGCAAATCGAAGAACACATCGACTATCACCAACGGTTCAAGGCCGTCGGATTCGGAGTCCTCAAAGATCAAATCCCGAGTAAGGAAAGAGAAATCGAAGCCGAACGGACCGTCCGAACCACTCAGAGGCCCGATCGGAATAGAGGAGGCCGTATGCCCAGATTCAACAGTTACACCCCTTTAACTGTTCCACGGGGACGAGCCCTAGATGAAGCACTACAAACGGACTTAATCCCGACATTGAAGCGATATCAAACGCCACCGAACGCAGATACCGCTAAGCATTGTCAATACCATCGAAACTTCGGCCACACAACCGAAGGATGTCAGGCGTTGAAGGACAAAATCGAAGAGCTCATCCAGGCTGGCCATTTGCGACAATTCGTCAAGAGGACAAGGAATTCAAGATCCCCACCACGGAGTACCGACCGTCCATCCCGTGGTGTCGACCGGTCATACCATAACGATTACAAACGCCGAACTGACCATAGCCAAGCTTCGCGGAAACGCAGTGAAAGCCCCGTTCGGCGTACACACGCCCGCAGCACAAGTCCCGACCGAAACGCCCGCCCACGCCAACGAGTTCGCGAAGTCATCAACATGATTGCTGGACCCGTTACCCTGGGCGAACCGAGCCACGAAGCAAATTATATAGCCGGAGGCTTTGCCGGTGGCGGGTGCTCAAATTCCGCCCGAAAGAAACATCTTCGGGACATCCAGTCCGCTCATGCCACTACGAGGAGGCGTCCACACATACCTCCGATTACTTTCACTGACGACGACTTCACAGCCATAGATCCAACCCAGGACGACCCTATGGTAATCACCGTGGAAATTGACAAGTTCGCAATTGCCAAGACTTTGGTAGACCAAGGAAGCTCGGTCGACATATTATACTGGGAAATCTTCAAGAAAATGTGCATCCCAGAAGCAGACATTCAACCCTATAACGAACAAATCGTAGGGTTCTCAGGCGAACGGGTCGACACTAAGGGGTATATAGACTTATATACAACCTTTGGTGAAGAAGACGGTCTCCACAAAACAATAAACGTACGATATCTTCTGGTTAACGCCCAGACTTCCTACAACATCTTGCTCGGTCGTCCGTCCATCAACAGGTTAAAAGCCATTGTTTCCACCCCACACTTAGCCATGAAATTCCCTTCGGCAAATAACGACATTGCAACAATCCATGTCGATCAAAAAACCGCTAGAGAATGTTATGTCGCAAGTTTGAAAAATGAGCCAACTCGACGGCTCTACACAACCAATCCGGACGACCGACTCCCGCAAAAAAGAGGACGATCCCCGACCCGACATTCCGGACGACGCATGTCCCGTCGACAAATGATAGCCCCTGTTGATCTCGACCCTCGTATGGACGATCCCCGTATGGAGGCAGGAGAAGACTTGCATCCGTTCCCCCTTCGTGATGATCGCCACGCTACACATATCGGCACTTCACTAAAGTCGGACGACCGAATGGCCATTGGCACAACACTTGTTAAAAATGCCGACCTGTTCGCATGGACGGCCGCTGACATGCCTGGCGTAGACCCACAGGTAATCACTCACCGATTATCACTGTATAAAGAAGCTAGGCCAATAGCCCAAAAGTAAAGACATCTAGGCGAAGAACGACGCCAAGCCGCACGTGACGAAGCCGATAAACTGTTACAAGCTGGATCATTCGGAAAGCCCGCTACACCACATGGCTAGCCAACGTGGTTATGGTAAAGAAAGCGAACGGAAAATGGCGAATGTGCGTTGACTACACGGACCTCAATAAGGCATGCCCAAAAGACTCTTACCCTCTGCCTACCATTGATCGTCTTGTTGATGGGGCGGACGGACATCACATCCTCAGCTTCCTTGATGCCTACTCAGGTTATAATCAAATCCAAATGCACCCGGCCGACCGAAAGAAGACAGCCTTCATGACTGATTCCAATAATTTCTACTATGAAGTTATGCCCTTCGGACTCAAAAATGCCGGGGCCACTTATCAAAGACTAATGGACCATGTATTCCATAACATGATCGGCAAGAACGTTGAAGTCTATGTTGATGACATTGTTGTCAAATCCGACTCATGTAAACAACATGTCGCCGACCTAAAAGAAGTTTTCCAAGCTCTTCGTCAACACCGAATGCGACTCAATCCTGACAAATGCGCGTTCGGCGTCGAGGGAGGAAAGTTCTTAGGCTTTATGCTTACCCACCGCGGCATAGAAGCTAATCCAGAGAAATGTCAAGCCATTTCCGAAATGAGGAGCCCCAGTTCCATTAATGAAATTCAAAGACTCATTGGGCGGCTCACCGCTCTGTCCAGGTTTGTCCCTAAACTCGCAGAAAGGACAAGACCCATAGCCCGATTATTGAAAAAAGCATCTCACTTCGAATGGACGCCCGAATGTGAAGAAATCTTCCTCCAATTAAAAAAAATTTTGTCCTCCCCACCGGTCATCCAGAAACCAGACGCTCGAGAGCCGATCATAGTCTACCTAGCCGTTTCAAACGAAGCTGTTAGTTCAGTCTTAGTCCAAGAAATTAATTCCGAAGAACGTCCAGTTTATTTCGTCAGCCGCGCCCTCCACGGCGCCGAGGTTCGGTACCAGACAATCGAAAAGGTAGCCATGGCTCTAATCATTACATCCCGACGAATGCACATGTATTTTCAAAACCATCGCATCATTGTTCGGACAAACTATCCTATCATGAAGATTCTGGCCAAACCAGACTTAGCCGGACGAATGATTAGCTGGGCAATAGAATTATCAGAATTCCATATACAGTACCTGCCAAGAGGAGCCATCAAGTCGCAAGCCCTTGCTGACTTCGCAGCCGAACTCACGCCATGTTTGGCTAAGGACGACCATCCATCTTGGATTTTGCACGTTGACGGCTCCTCCAATGAACGGTCGTGCGGCGCGGGAGTTGTGTTGGAAGGACCCGGCGAGATTGTTATTGAACAAGCTTTGAAATTTGAATTCAAGACTTCCAACAACCAAGCTGAGTACGAAGCCCTTATAGCCGGCTTACACTTAGCCCAAGAATTGGAAATCAGTAGACTAATTTGTAAAAGCGATTCCAGACTCGTCATCGGACAGCTCAATGACGAGTACGAAGTACGGGAAAGCTTGCTGCAGCAGTACTACCACTTCGTCAAATAATTGATGGATACATTCTCAGCAATATCTTTGCAACACGTCCGCCGCGATCACAACACTCGCGCGGATGCCTTATCCCGGCTAGCAACCACAAAAAGAAAAGGAGTACACCAGTCAGTAATCCATGTCACGCTGGCACGGCCGAGCATCGATCTACAAGAATGTCTAATGATCGACTCAGAATCCACCTGGATCACCCCCATCAAAGAATATCTGCTTAATGGTACGTGTAGTCCCAGTTCTGAGAAAACCATGAAGCAGAAAACTGCCCGGTTCATCCTAATAGGTGACGATCTCTATCGTCGTGGATATACCAGACCACTCCTCAAATGTTTAACACCCGATCAGGCCTCTTATGTCATCCAGGAATTGCACGAAGGAATATGTGGTACTCATTCTGGTGCGCGAACAATGGCCGCTAAAGTACTCCGAGCCGGCTACTATTGGCCAACCGTCCAAGGTGATTGTACCAACTTCATCCGCAAATGCCTTAAATGTCAAGAATTCGGTACTCTGTCTCACCAAAAACCAGAGGAACTCCATTATATGCTCTCACCCTGGCCGTTCATTCAATGGGGTATGGACATTATTGGTCCTTTCGCCCCCGGCAAAGGCCAATGTAAATTCTTACTGGTCGGCATAGACTACTTCACCAAGTGGATTGAAGCTGAGCCTCTACCCACAATCACCGCTCGCAACGTTCAAAATTTCGTATGGAAAAATATTGTTTGTCGTTTCGGCCTTCCTCAGATCATCATCACTGATAACGGCCGACAATTTACCGACCGCACCTTAGCTGAATTTTACGCGAAGCTCCACATCAAACATATTGCCAGCTCGGTTGAACATTCGCAAACAAACGGCCAAGCAGAAGCCGCCAACAAAGTCATTCTGAACGAGTTGAGGAAACGTCTTGGCCCAGCCAAAGGTAACTGGACCGAAGAACTCTTAGAAGTATTATGGGCATATCGCTGTACCCCCCAAACGACCACACAAGAAACGCCGTACAGCCTAACATATGGCACCGAAGCCATGATCCCCATCGAAATTGGAGAACCTTCCCTCCGCCGACAAACCCTTGATCTTGACCTGAACGAGGAAAGTCTCTCTGTTGGCCTAGATCTTATCAACGAACTTCGGGACAAGTGTAAAATTCGCGAAGAAGCATGCAAAATCAGGGCAGCCAGACGGTACAACTCCAAAGTTAAACCAAGACAGTTCCACAAAGGTGACTTAGTATGGCGAATGCGAGGTGACGCCCGAAAGGAAGGTGGCAAGTTTTCTAGCAATTGGGAAGGGCCATTTCGCATAGCAGACATAGCAGCTGGTGGAGCCTATTACTTAGAACATTTATCTGGGAAGGACATACCAAGAACGTGGAATGCCACGCATCTCAAATTTTATTACAGTTGAACTTAATCAAAGTGTACTCTTTCCTCGCTCGGTCGGCTTTTCCCTAAGGAGGGTTTACGACCGAGAAGGTTTTAACGAGGCACTATAAATTAAAATCCAAGTCTCCTATTCCTTTTATTACTCTTATTTATGCCTCGTTCGGCATCAGAATTATCATTACTTTAACGTAATCGGAATTATTTATGCCTCGTTCGGCATCAGAATTATCATTACTTTAACGTAATCGGAATTATTTATGCCTCGTTCGGCATCAGAATTATCATTAACGTAATCAGAATTATTTATGCCTCGTTCGGCATCAGAATTATTTATGCCTCGTTCGGCATCAGAATTATCATTAACGTAATCGGAATTATTTATGCCTCGTTCAGCATCAGAATCATTACTTTAACGTAATCAGAATTATTTATGCCTCGTTCAGCATCAGAATTATCATTACTTTAACGTAATCAGAATTATTTATGCCTCGTTCGGCATCAGAATTATCATTAACGTAATCGGAATTATTTATGCCTCGTTCGGCATCAGAATCATTACTTTAACGTAATCAGAATTATTTATGCCTCGTTCGACATCAGAATTATCATTACTTTAACGTGATTGGAGCATAAAGCCGCCTGTTGAAGACCCAGCCGGAAGTACTCCTCACTTATGCGGAGCATAAAGTCTTGGCATTTTTTCACTTCAGCTTTGAGGGCCTCCTCCCGGTCGGCCCCATCCTTCAATTGCACCTCAAACCCTCTTTTTTGCTCTTCACACGCCCTTACGGCCGCCCGCTCCTCCTCCAGTTGGCCTTTTAGCTTCTCGACCATCCCGACCGACGCCTTTGAAGCTTGGTTTGCTTCCGTGACTTCCTTCTTCAAGCGAGGAACGGTGATGGTCGTAACTCTCTCAAGTTCCTCGATCACCGTTCGGCTCGCCACGAGCGCCCGGCTTTGCAGTTCTAAAGTCTCCACCATCAACTTCGTTGTAGGGATGGTGGAGAGTAGGTGGGAAGCAATCTCCAAACCGGCCGTCAATAAATGCGAACGCTATTTATAGCATTCCTCTTCTTCCCTCAACCGTCAGATGCACATTCGTCCTACGACCTCAGCCATTCGGAAGTCGAACCGTCACTCGATCTCCACCGTCGGATCGATCTCTGTCCCATCCGACCAAAAGAGCACGTCCCATCATTCCGTTACATTTAATGCCTGACACATCGAAATGCACAACAATCATTACGACTCTTCGGCTTTTATTCCCCTTGAGCCTGGGGGGCAAGTGTACCGATAGGCACCGGACGAACGCACGCGGCCGACCGACCGAACGCATTTAAAGATATATTGATATTTATGTAACAAGATAAGGTGGTTAAGATACACTTCTGAAGAATAAGGAATACGCATTTAAAGATATATTGATATTTATGTAACAAGATAAGGTGGTTAAGATACACCTCCGAAGAATAAGGAATACGCATTTAAAGATATATTGATATTTATGTAACAAGATAAGGTGGTTAAGATACACCTCCGAAGAATAAGGAATACGCATTTAAAGATATATTCCCCGGGTATTCTGGAGCACAACTGGCAAAGACCTATCCATAACCACCCTGAGCCCAAAGGGGTGGAAAGCCCATTAGGTAATCCTATAAATACCGTGCCCAAGCCAGAGAAAGGTACGTTCTCACTCATTCACTAAACCACACTTAGAATCTCATACTCACTTGAGCGTTGGAGTGCCTTCGCAGGTACCCTCCCCCGCCCGACCGAAGGAGACACCAAGAAGGAGCGACCGACTGAAGGAGACACCTAGAAGGAACGACCGACCGAAGGAGAAGAAGATCGACACGTCAATAATTACACTACGTCAACCGACCGTGCCTAGGTCCCATCTCTCCACAACAGGTACAATTATGATTATTATTATAATAAGAATAAAAATATTAATATTATTAATAATGTTAAAAAAATATTTATATTAATAATAATATTAAATTTATTTATGGATATCAATTTATGGATAAAATTTGTGGATAATGTAAAATTTACCTATGAATAGAGATCTGTTGATAATAATCTGTATATAATACTAAAATTTATTTAAGAATTCAGATTCGTGAATAATAATTAGTGTTCAGTTTACCTAATATGTGAATAATATACGTAGATAATATTGAATTTATTTACGAATTCATATTTATGAATAAAAAAATTTCGATAAATTTAATTTTTTTTAATGTTTGGAATTATGTTAACATAGTAAGTTCAACATTAAGGGTTAAAATATCTTTAAAATACTTTACATTTATTTATTATTGTTGTGGATAAAAAAAATCACCACAATTGCAAACTCTTACAGTTTTCAGAGATACCCAATAACAATAGTGCAGTTGCATGGTTGTAATCATTAACACAATTGCGAGTAGGGGTGGGTATGGATTGGATTTTCTAAAACCCAATCTAAATCTAAATCCAAATAAATGGATTGAATTTAAAATTCATATCAATTTTAACTAGATCAAATATATTTGGATATTTTAAAATCCATTTAAAGCGGATTAAATCTACATTAAATCCACTTTGTTAATTATATTGAACCCATTTTGTCAATTACATTAAATCCATTTTGATATGGACACATACTAACTTGGCTCAAACTGGACCTAAGTCAACTCAACCTGGACGTCGACCAACTAGGCTCTACATCGGCCCAGACTCAGACGGCTCGACATCGATTTGGGCTCGGACAACGGACAACTCGACATCGGCCCCGGCCTGGACAACTCAACATCGGCCCCGACCCGAACAACTTGACATCGGCCCTGGCCCGAATGACTCTACATCGGTCCGGACCTGGACAACACAACATCGGTCCGGGCCCGGACAACTCGACATCGGCCCCGGCCCGGACGACTCGACATCGGCCCCGGTCCAGATGACTCGACATCTGCCCCGACCCGCACGACTCGACATCGGCCCGGGCCCGAACGACTCGACATCGACCCGACCAGCTCGCCTCGACATCAGACCGGGCCCGCTTGCCTCGACATCGGCCCGAGCCCGCTCGACTCGACATTGGCTCAGGCCCGCTCGTTTCGACATCGACCCGGGCTAGAATGTCTCAAAATCGACTCAGGACCGCACGACTCGACATCGGCCCCGACCCCCACGACTCAAAATCGGCCCAGGCCCAAACAACTCGACATCGGCCTGGTCCCGCTCGGCTCGACATTGGCTTGGGCCCGCTCGACTCGACATCGGCCCGGCCCCGATCGACCATCGATATGGGCTCACTCGATTCGACATCAACCCGGGTCCGCTTGTCGCGACATCAGCCTGGGCCCGCTCTTCTCGACATCAGCCCGAGCCCATTCGTCTCGACATCAGCCTGGGCTCGCACGTCTCGACATCAGTTTGGGCCCGCTCGTCTCGACATCAGCTCGGACTGCTTGGCTCGACATCGGCTCAGGCGACTCGACATCGATCTGGGCCCATACGACTCGACATCGTCCCGGCTTTGCTTGGCTTGACTTTTGCCCGGGCTTGCTAGGCTCGACATGGGCCTTAGACAACTCGGCTCGACATGGGCCCGAGCCCACTCGGCTCGACATGGACTTGGGCGTGCTCGTGTCGACATGGGATCGAGCCCGCTCGGCTCGACATCTTCCCCGACCCTCTCGACTTAATATCGGCCTTGGCCCGCTCGGCTTGACATCAACCTAGACCTGGTTCTGCTCGGCTCGACATCGGCCTGGGCCCGCTCGGCTCGACATTAGTCCTGACCCGATCGTCTGGATATCGACCCGGGCCCGCTCGACTCAATATCGGACCTGAAAGACTCAGCTTGACATAGGCTTGGACCGGCTCGACTAGACATTGGCATGAGCCAACTTGGCTCAATATCGACCCCGGCCGACTCGGGTCGACTCAATATTGACCACTTAGCTCGACTTGGTCCAGGGTTGACTCGGCTTGACTTTGGCCCAAAATGACTTTGTTCGACTTTGGCCCAAAATGACTTGGCTCGACTTTGGCCCATATCGACTCAATTCGACTTAGGCCCGGACGACATAGCTCGACGTGGACTTGGGCCGACTTTGCTCAACCTGGGCCCGAATTGTCTTCGCTCAACTTGGATCGGGCCAAGTCAAAATCCAACCCAAAATGCAATTTGAATAATCCAAAAATGTATCTAATCTATATCTAATTCATATCCAATTAAAATAAAAAATATGGATTTGGATTTAGATTTGAGATAAATTCATTTAAATGGTTCAAAATTAATATGAATTTGGATAATTATGAATTGGATTTTTTAATTTGAATTTTTTTTCACCTAATTGCAAGAAAAATGTGATTTAAAACCACGATCATAATCTGTCATCTTTTTTCTCATAAATATTCATAAATCCGTCACAAGGCATAAAGAGAAATTAGGCTGATCTAGCTTTTGGCTAGTGTATTAAGAATCCCATTTTTGAACATACAAAGGAACTTATTTATTCCATACACTCAACAATAGTTTATCAATGTTTATAGATATTCCCACAATCAAAGAAGAGAATGCACACATACTTAGCAATTGATGACATATATAAATGCAGAATTGATTTTAAACTTCAGATTTCTAATACATAAGCATATATCAGCATACACCTCACTTATTTTCCTTCAGTAGTTCACTTTTCTGCAATTAACACGAACTTGACCTTGATCCCCAGTAATGGGCTGAATATTTCCCATCTTAATCATAGAACTCGCGAAGTCTTCGAAGAAAGCTTCGTTATCGTAGCTGTACTGCTGGACAAGTGCATCAGTAGAACCACCATTGAAGAGTTCTTGATCAGAGTGAAGAAGTCCATTCTTGTTAACCAAATTAGAGTAATAGGCTACGTCAAAGTTCGCGGCTGTTGAGTCCAAAGGAGAGAGGTTCTGGTCACCACCATTTCTAGGGCAAATGTATTTGAGATATTGTGCAAAGTCGGGATCGATGTTTGAGTCATTGTAGATATGGGCCTTAAAGTTAGCACAACGTGCATATCCAATGGTGTGGCCTCCAGAAAGAACAACAAGATCCTTCTCATCAAGACCATGGTTCTTGAAGTTGGTGATGAGTTCAGAGAGGCTGAAAAATGGTGCTGGAATGTTTGCATTTGCTGCTTCACGGCTTGCTGTGGTGGAGTCTCTTCTCCCCAGTTGCACTTCCCAGGTTGGGCCCCCTAACTACATGGGGCATAATTATTGTTCACAATTCACAACTTGTTTCATTCATATGTTATACGAAAAATAAATATGCTATATTCTGCATGGATATGTACTAATTTTATTAATTGTAACGATAGTTTCACACTCTTATTTTTTTCTTACATTTATATTTATAAATTTATAAGTTATTATTATTATAAAATATTTTATTATCAAAAGCAATTGTGAAATGAATGTATTTATTATTATTATAAAATATTTTATTATGAAGAGCAATTGTAAAATGAATGTAGATAAAAATGTAGTGTGAAAGAAAACGTTTCCTTGTAGACAATACTTATTATTCATAGTGTTAAACTAAGTAATAAAAGTTATTATTTATAATTTTTTTTATAATATTCTTAAAATTGTGTTTATTTTAAGTCACATGCTCATAAATGTTTTGATAAAAGCGATGACAGAAATTTGTATTCCGTAAATGGTCAGAAAACAATGTGGCATTTATGCTCCCCCCCCCCCCCCCCCACAAACACACACACACACACACACATATATATATATATATATATATATTTTATATGTTCATCTTTACAAGTTAAATAATTTTTTAGATGAGATAAGTTAAATAGTTTCTTAGAGAAATAGATGAATGTCGTCTATAAGAGCTCGCACACTTCCCTTTTAATTTATTTAATCTTTAATAATAAAACAAACAATAATGTCATAATCACCCTCTCTGTGACATACAAAATATTTTATATGTAGGTTGAGAATCCAGCGATGGGTTATTCGGACTTAGTCGGTGATTACCTAGAAAATAATAAAATTATACTATTACGTTTTTGTATTATTTGGCTTTTGACTTTGGAAGGGAAAAAAATACATTTCATCATATAAGTATTTCACTGTCGACCAATTCAATTCAAAATGGTGTAAGCATAATAAAAGAATGATTATTGAAATAGGGTTTACGTCAACCATTATATTCCATTGCAATGGTAATAATTACAAATATATTTTAACATTTTATCAATTTTAAAAAATTAGTAAGAAAAAAAGAACTGCTACAATTTTCAGGGATATAAAACTAAAAATTGATTTATTTGAAACAACATAAACATTAATTATCAATTGTGTAAAGAATTTGTATACTGTCATTCAATAATAAACTATCATGAATTATAAATTTATTAATTTTTATAATAATTATATTTTAATAGTCATACTTATAATGATTTTTAATTAACTAGTAACATATAGTTTCTTTTGTACTCCGTAAAAATGAAACCCTATAATAATAAAACAAGTTGCCAGATGGAGAAAAAAAGATTAAAAATTTGAAGGAAAGTATTTACCATACTTTAAATATTATGTATCTGTAAACTTAAATATAATAAATAAAGTAGTTAAAATTTAATTAATTCAGCATTTTGCGTTAAAATTAGTAATAATTGATCTATTAATTACTCACCGCAACAACAGAGTCACGAGCGACAATAGCCAATATGTCTGCACAAGAAACCACTGGTTTTCCACATGCTTCGTCCACAGCCTGCTTGATCTCATCAACCACTTCAAATCCTCTCAGAGACCGAACATTTGGAAGTGCATTCTTTTCACTGTCAATGGTAGGTGAAGGGTCTAGAAGAATTGAACCATCACAACCCTGATGAATCACCATTACAAAAATGACATCTTAAGGTATTATACATCATGAAAAGAGAAAGAGAGAGAGAGAGAGAGAATCAAATACTGGTTGATGTATAAAAACACATGCATAAATTACCAAGGTACATATATATTTGTTTTGAATAACCTAGATAGATGCATGCATGCATGCACAGTCTTACGTTAACAAAACAATCATGGAAGTGCAAGCGTAGCAATGAAGCGCCCATACGGTTCTCTTTCTGCACTGCAGCCTCTACCACACTTTTGATGGTGCTCAAAGCATTGGGGCAGGAGTAATCATAGTAATTAGGTGACAACTGAGAGAAACCTAAGGTTGCAACAGTTGCAAGCACAAAGGCATGGAGAACAACAGAGAAATACCCTTGCGATGCCATTGTATTGATTAGCAGAAATATGTAATGACTGATAAATGCTGAAACAGATATTATGTACTGGAATTTATTTGATTTTCTATGTGTCATAGTAGTTGCATTTATAGAGACACTGAGACGTGTGCTGCGAAATGAGAAATACAATATCTTATTGTTGATTCATAAAAATTATATAGAAATTGCACCATATCATACCTAGTGATTGTGGACTGAGCCTATTAAAAAGACCATTTCACCTCAACAAAATCTTCATTATCGGTATGGATTAAGAGTTAAGAAAGTGATACTAAAATAAAGAATACTTGAGTGATTGATCTAGTCCACTGTATTAGTTGATAATTTATATCCGCACGCCAACCCCAACAAATAATGACAAAAAGGTGTAAACAGTTAAAAGGGGAATATGCATTGGATTATATTTTTTTATTAAATAAATTATATTTAACACTGTTTATATTTATTTAACATTTAAATAAATTATTATTTTATTATAATATAATATTTTATTTTTAAAAAATAGTTATAAAACAGATATTTTTACTCTATTTAGTATGAAACAAACTTTACTTTTTATTAAATTAATAAAAAAACTCAATGATTTCTTCAGAAAAGTAATTAGAAAAGTAATATTTTTCTTAAAATTAAAAACGAGTTCATGGTTTTACATTTTTTAACGAATAAACTTATTTTTTCCCTCGGAAGAAACTGATTAAATAAGTGAAAATTCTTATTGCATCAATTTAAAAAATATTAAATTAACTTTTAAATATTAATCTAAATGAAACTGTCATGCTATTAGAATAATTCTAATACGATGCGAAAGGTTAATATTTTTTCAAAAAATTAAAAATATAAAATTATTTTAAATTATTCAACGGGCCAAATGCCTCCGATCTCTCCCTTGGATGTCAAAGAAGAATGAGAAGAAACCCTAGGTCTAGTTGTACGACTTTGGTATGATGTCCTTCCAACATGGATTCACATAGAACATCGCGGTTGATAATCGACTTAGTTAACTTTAAATGACGTACGTTAATTATTTTTAACTTTTTTTAATAAATAAATTTTTGTGTTAGTGTTGGATTAGCGTTGATTAACCTGATATTAATAGAGTTTACTTAATGTAAAACACTAATAGTCACTTAGCCAACTCTAAGGTGATTCTAAGGTGATGTTAAATATTTTAACTATTTTTAATAAGTAAAAATATTTTTTTAATCAATAATAAAAAAATAAAATAAATGAAAATATTTGAGATACTTCAACTCATGTACAAAAAAATCTACAAAGCTAGAGAGGTGAGGTTGCCAGAAAAAAATGGCCAAAACATAAACCATATTCTGCACCTATAAAACTAGTAAGCCTAAATCTTTATAAGAAAATTAGTAGATATACATCATATTACATCTACCAAAAAAAAAACCAACAACTTAGCTCAAGTTTAAGATATAAAATATGATAACATGAGGAAAGAAAATTGCTTCCTTGCTATCTAGTGCAGCTCTAAGGCATCAGTTGTGGCTATAGTTGTATCAAACGGAATTTTCTCTCATCCAAAACAAAACCAATCAAAGAGAAGAGAAAAGATGTTAACCAACAATGTAGTGATTTTAAATATTCATATACATTAATACATCATCAGAATAAGAAAATTTTGACTTTGGAAATTTATAGGTTACCCTTATCCACACCTATACTTGGGCCATAACAAATATTTCAACAGGATCCACCACTGCATTACTAAAAGTTATCCTATTTCTATGATTCCAAATTCCCCAAATAATGACAAACCACATACATCTCCAGACACAATTTCCCAAGTAGTTTAGATCCGTAAAGCCTATTTGTTCATAATGTTGTATAACGTTATCACAATGTACAAAAACTCTACCTGCCCAAACATCAAACATATACCACACTCTAAAGTCACTTTGTACATGCGAAGAAAAGATGATTTACTGTTTCAACCTTAGACTCACACATGACAGACATCCCTCCTCCATATTGAATTCCTCTATATACCGCATCTAGAGTTTACAACACACAGAGGAGGAATCTAAATATTTTCAAAATATGATAGTTAGCAAATCCAATGTGTAATTGTAGACTTGGAACTCTTTGTTTGGGAGGATATGTGTAGACACTACAAGAAAATCATCAAATAGAAACTAATTTTTAGATACCAAAATAATTAGTTACAATAGTAACTAAATTAGAGAACATTTTAGAAACTAAAAAAATTTCTGGTTTCTAAATTAGTTTCTATTATTGTTAAATAGTTTCTAAATTGGTATCTAATAAGCTACCAAAGTTTTAACTACCAATTATTTAGATTCTAATTTTGGTAGCAAAAATCTTGATTGCTAATTTTTAGATACCAATTTAAAAACCATTTAACAATAATAAAACTAATTTAGAAACCAAAATTTTTGTTAGTTTCTAAAATGGTATCTAATTTAGTCAATATAGCAACTAATTATTTTTTGTCTCTAAAATTAGTTTTTATTTAATGATTTTCTTGTAGTAAGATATTGATTTATACATTTTGAAGTTAGTAGTATTTTGTGCGGGGCAGATACCAGCTTATGTGTTGAGAACAAATTTTTGAACTATTTAGATTTGTGTAAAAAGATTGAAACACAAGTGTTTCGATTTTAATTTATAATATTTTTTGATAAAAAAAACTTATAACATTGTAAAAAAAAAAGAGAAAATTATAAGAATTACATAAATGTAATTAATTTCCATGTGCTTTGAAAATTTTCAATTCAGCACACACTTCAATATTAGGTATCATTTTGATTATATATAATTTCCCTTCACGCCAGCTCACAAAGTCCAGTACGAAAGATAGAAAAGTGAGTCAAGCTCAAAAAAGTCTTCTTTTCAAACACTACAAGTTAAAAAGTATTGATATAACTTTTTTCCGGATAAAATAAAGCTACCTAAACAAACTACACATACGAACGACAACTTTTTTTCTCGATGAAGTGTTCAGCAAGAAGCTGCAATTTACATGTGATTAATCTACGGTAATAGACAGCCAATTTAGACAGATAAATTGTTGAAGGTCCCATGGAAATACCAACATTTCATAGTATATCAGGAATTATAAACTTCACTTTATAAGTAAGTTTTATAAGGTTTAGTTAAACTTAAAGTTTAATTTTTAATATGATATGAGAGTCATTTTGAGTCTATTCTACCGAGTTTGTGTTGAGTTTATCAGGTCACTTGTTACCGAATCATTATCAGACCACCCATAATATGTTCACGTACGAGTTGACAACCTCGACGTGAAGGGTGTGTGTTAGAGATCTCACGAAAGATTAGGATATTTATAGTATATATGTGGTCAAACCTCACCTTATAAACCGATTTTATTAGGTTGAGTTATGATTAAAGTCCAATTCTTAATATGCTATCAAAGTCATTTAGAGCCTATATCTTAACGAGTGTTTGTTGTGCTTATCAGGCTACCTGCTATCAGACCGTTATCCATGATGGATTTGTGTCTTCTTCTTTGTGGTTTTTGAGGTGATTTGCGGAAGCTCCATGGATTGAAGGTGGAACAAGGATCTCACGTAGAGAGATGGACTCCTTGAAGGTGTATGCTAAGTATGAAGAGTGAGTGGTGAGGTCATCTCACTTGGAAGGTGACGTTTGGAAGATTAAGAGCCTATTCCTAAGAGGTTTTAGGCAAAGAGTGAGAATGACACAAAATTGGCAGCATTTCACTAATGAATTAATCTTGAATTTACATGACCTAAGCTCCTTTATATATAGCAAGAGTGGGCTGAAAATGAAAAGAGAATTGGAGGGACATTCAAATGTTGGCACATGGGAAGGTGGCTCCAAAATTCAGCACATGTGAGGTAGGTTCTAGAATTCTTCCATGTGCTAGGAGTTCTAGAACCTTACGCTCCACTTAGGTTAAATGTGGGTTGGACCTAAGTTTAATTAGGAGTAGGAAACTCTAATTAAACTTAGGTTAGCATTTTAGGTACCACTTTGCATGTTTCAACAAAAATACAAAAGAATTAAACTATGTTACTTTTGACAAAAATGTAAAAACTATTCTACACTAGAGTTTATGATATGTAGAATGCGTCCTCTTAACCCCTCTTTGACACCAGTACAAAAAGGTAGATTAACGACGGTTAAAATCAACATTTAAAGACGGTTTCAGAACCGTCGTTATTACAGGCTTTGTTAAAAGGTATGGATTTTTCACGACGGTTTTGGGAACCGTCGTTAAAACTCCGACTTATAGCGACGGTTGTGGAAGCCGTCGTTAAAGGTGGATTGTGATTTTTTTTTGGAAACTTTAAGGGACTTTTAAAGACGGTTCCCAGAGGAACCGTCATTGTAAATATGCCTTTTAAAGATGGTTCCAAGTGGAACCGTCGTTATATGTATTTTAAAAAAATAAAAATTTTATTTTTTAAAAAATCTCAAACAACCTGCATAAAGTTTTCAATTCCAGAAAATAAAAACATTTCAAATCATAATTTAAATATAAAAATTACATACAACAAATTATAACATTATACAAAAAAGTTTGGTAATATATGAAAAATTTGTCATTGTAATGATTTATCTATACTAGAGTGTTATACATGGTTACAAAATACTTTGACCATGTTGTTCTCACATACTCCAATCCTTCTAAATCTAGCGGGTGTTGGTCGTTGAACAACTGTGACATTTGAAATATTTTGAATTAGTGCATGAATAATAAATCTCAAATTTTAAAGTGTTTCTTGTATTGAGGTATTACCTTATCCCAACCTTTCTTAATTTCAGCTTGCAAAATAGTCAACATCCACTGCATAACATAATAACCGCACTCATAATTTTCAGGTTGCCTGTTGGACTGCATGTGAAAATAAATGTATTAAATGAATGAGTGAAACACATTAAATTAAGTGAACAAATATACTTTAAATACCTTAAGGTACATCCAAGTGAGTTTTTGTGCGCTTGAAGTTCTCCTCCCACACAACATATTATATCCAGAGTAAGCACTAAAATAATAAGATTTCATGTTAGAATACATAACATTATATAATATATAATATATAAGTAATAATAAATGTTAAATGAAACTGTCGTACTTATCTATAATGTTTTTAAAATAGGCAGGAGGTTTTTTATGCAAGGAGCAAAACCATGCAGCGGTATGATCTTGAACAGATATGATCAATAGTTGCCAATGACGCCTGTATAACAAATCAGTTAATTAGTTTCTCTTATTTCAATAATTTATTAAAACTTATTTAATAAATAAGAACTTACTCATGGATGTACGGATCAAAATAAATGTGTTTTCCACCATTCTTTAAGGCAGTGGTGATGTATGTTTGTGTTTCCGACTTCTTGTTTCCAATTGATTGAGTGATTTGAGGGTCTAAAAACCCATATATATTGTGTTTCCCCTCATCAAAGCATAATCCAGAAATATACCTAAATTTCAATAAGTTAGTACTAATATATTTAATAAATCAAAAGTATACAGATTTTAAAATTTGAACTTACATCATCCATAATTGCAGAACTGTTATGTTAATCTCTTGATCTCCGGATGCAAGGTCCAACAAATCAGACATGTGAACGTACAACGGTAGATTACTATGCCTTCCAAAAACATTGGCATCCCATGGAACCTCTAAGACGGTTGTATCTAAAGTTGTAGCAACTTCCACCAATGCCGCCAGAGGATCATCAATGGAGACTATTTTCTTCTTTCCCAGAGGCAGATTTGTCTTAGGTTCCTACTACTCATCAAAACAAAAAAATTCTTAAATTAGTTAGAATGTAATATATCTGATATATAATTCTATTAGTATTAGTGCAAATATATACCATAGAGTCTATAGGTCTGACGAGATGTCTAGGCCAGACAACGAAAGTATGTAATGCCTCTGCTACTGTACTGCCCTGGTAGTCGGAAGTGAGGACGTGGCAGCAAGCTATTATGCAGGCGTGTTGAGCGGGGCCCATGGCTGGCAGAAGGGAAGGAAGTCGGGGGCTCGTGTGGTCGCCAGTTATTAAGTTGGCGTGCTCCGATCTCTAGCATACCTAAACCGGCGGTCACCAGGATTGAGATGAAGTCGCCGGATGCGAACCCAGACGACCTAGTGGTTAGAGATCGCCGAAACAAGTACATCGCCGAAGATGAAGTCGTCAGAAAGTCATTTCCTAGCTGGCCAGAGGCTGAGGTCGGGTAACGGCTTACCTGAACATGCACGGTGAAGCAAGAGAAGTAGATCATGAAGGCGGCCGGCGAGACCACAGGGAAGGTGTGTATGAAGGTACCCGTACTCGCCACGCAGAAGAGATCACACTCCAAGGCAGCTATGCACTGAGTTGTTTCATGCATAAGTAACTTAGCCAAAAGCCTGAAGAGTAAGAAGTGGCGCCCAAATCAAGGATGCTCCAGATGGTGACACGTGTACAGCTGGATACGAGCCACGTGTCCAGATGTGTAACTGTTAGGAGAGAGAAAGTGCACAGGTATATAAGAGATTCTAACGAACTTCTGAGGTACGCACGTTTAGATTACTTCTTTACGCTTGCGAGAGTTTGAGTACGCTGAGAGAGAATTTTGCACGGTTCCTTAGAGTTCTTGAGTTTTCTCTTAGTATTTGGTGGTTCAGTCACTGACTTGGGCGTCGGAGCGCGATCGGCGCAGCGGCGCCGTTCTGTCTTTTGCAGGTTCTTGAGGTGAATCATGGTGAAGGACGGAGGCTAACACGGCGCAAAAGTCGATCCAGGTTTGACGAGGTAAGGTTCTTGCGTCCCAGTCAACAGGCAGGATCATCAGGCGCCCACCGTGGGGCCGTGTAAAACTTGTTCCCATCCACAACGTGAGTTCTTGGAAGTTTCTGCAGTTTCTATGTGGTTGTGTGCTGGTGCAACCATTTTCCGCCGTTCATTCGAGCTTTGTTCGGTAGATTCGTGTTTTCCACCGTTCGTTTGAGTTCTTGTTCGGTGAGGTGAGGTTTTTCGTTGTTTGCACAAGTTTCAATCGGTGAAATCGAAGCCTCGACGTTCGTTCGGACTTTTCGACCGGTGAATCAGAGGTTTTGGTGGAAAAACTGAAGGTCTGCGGTGAAGTTGCGAGTTTCTGTGAAGGTTTGCTGTCGAGGTTGTGTTCTTGGAGTTCTTTGGAGTTTGCGAAGTTCTGACCGATTGATTGCTGGATCGATCGTTGCTGAAGGAGGTGTTGTTCGTCGCTCATTGTGATCTGTTAAGTTTTCATGAGAAAGATGAGAAGCAACCGTTCAAGTCCAGTTGCGCCCGTTGCTGCTGAAGGCGCCATGACTATGGCTCAGATGTGGAGATTATGCGTGCGCTGCAGGCGAATGTGGAAGCCTCGCGCATAGAGCAGGCTAGGATGCATGAGGACCTGGTCGCCTCTCGGGCCAGGAATGAAGAGCTCAGCAAAGTGACTGAGGAATTGCGCCAAGCTCTCCAGGAGCAGAGAGGGCGCCCAGTCGTTGAAGAGGTCGCGCCGTCGTCGCCACCTCGCGTTTTCCCCATGCCTTTAGCGCAGGCGATCACAGACACGCCTATCCCTGCGAGCGTGGTACCCGTGAAGGCCGTTTTCACTAGCGTGGAGGATCCTGAGGCACATCTCACCACGTTCCACACGCAGATGATGCTGTCAGGAGGCTCGGATGCCGTGTATTGCAAGATGTTTGTGAGCACGCTCCAGGGAACAGCGCTGGAATGGTTTGTGAGCCTGCCTACTGGCCACATAACCAATTTCCAGCAGTTTTCGAAGCTTTTCGTCGAGCAGTACATAGTGAACAAGGCGCCGCCTCGGGTGTCTTATGACCTGTTCGACATAAGGCAGTACTAGGGAGAGTCCCTCAGGGACTACTTAAATCGTTTTGGGGCACAGATGGTCCGCTCGCCGGCCAAGGACGAAGAAATGTTGGTCTACGCCTTCAAAAAGGGCGTGCTGCCGGGACCTTTCTGCGAGGCACTGATCAGGGCTCACCCCGCCACGTTTGCTGAGGTTAGGCGACTTGCGGTGGCCCACATCGCCGATGAGAGCGAGGTCGCCGAGAAGAGAGGGAGCGTGGCGCCGGCTAGGCCACGTGCCCAGACCAGGATCCAGCCACAGAGGGTGCTGGAGACAGCGGCGGCCAGGAGGGATCAAAGGACCCGCCATCCTTATGATCCCAGGAAAAACAAGGGCAGGGGCCCAGGGCGCCCCAGGGAGTACAATCGCCCACCAAAGCATAAGTTTGTGATGGGATTGGCGGACCTGATCGCCATTCCCAATATAGCAGCCAGGCTGAAGGCGCCGGAGAAGGTGGGCGACAAAGTGTTGGGACCAAAGCCAGACGCCTGGTGCGAATTCCACCAGGGCTTTGGTCACACCGTTGATTCATGTTTAGCATTGGGATACCAGCTCGACGACTTGGTCAAGAGCGGTTTCCTGAACGATTACCTGCTGGACAGAAGAACGGGGGGCGCGTCGAGCTCTCAGCCGACGGGTGGTGAGGCTCAGCAGCATGAGATGCCCACTCATGGAGAGATCCACACCATCGCAGGAGGTTTCTCGGGTGGTGGATGCACCGCGTCACAGAGGAAGAAGTACGCGAGGTCTGTGATGACGGTGGACATGTTCGAAGATCACTCGCCGAATGTGGACATTACGTTCACAAAGCAAGATCTCCGGGACGTTGTACCTCATGACAACGATCCTATAGTCATCTCGCTGGTTACGGCGGGAAGGAAGGTCCACAGGGTTCTGGTGGACCAAGGTAGCTCGGCAGATGTGATGTTCTGGCCGACTTTCACACAGCTGCAGTTGCCCCTTGACCAGTTGAGGCCCTATGGAGGGTGCCTGTACGGGTTCGCTGGTGATCAAGTGGAGGTCAGGGGGTACATCGAATTAAGAACTACATTCACGGATGAGGCGGGCTCGAGAACGGAGAAAATCAAGTACCTCGTCGTGAATGCTCCCTCAGCATATAACATTCTGTTGGGAAGGCCAACACTCAACAGAATAGGAGCTGTGCCTTCAACCAGGCACATGAAGGTGAAGTTGCCATCAATGGAAGGGGTGGTGATCACCATCAAATCTGACCAGAAGGAAGCGAAGAAGTGCTATAAGAATAGCCTGAAAAACAAGAGATCAGTGAGTTACATCACAACGACGCCGCCTCCTGGTGTGAAGCCCAAGCCAGCAGAGTGGCGAGTTGTTGGTGCGGCGATGGAGTTGGCCGCCGGAGGCGACGTCGCCATGAGGGATGCTGAGGCTGAGGGAGAGAACGCCGAGCGGGAAGAAGAGGCGAGGAACCGCCCAGAGGAAGCGAGGGAGCTGGGAATCGCCAGGGCGGTGATCGCCAGGGAAGCTAGACCCAAACCCGTTGAGGAATGGCTCGAAAGGGAGATCGGGGGAAAAGTCTTCAAATTGGGGAGATCCTTGGAGGCTGAGCTCCAAGACCAGATTGCCAAGGTGATAGAGCGGCATCTGGATGCTTTCGGCTTCAGACATGCCAGGAATTGACCCCGACTTCTTGTGCCACCATCTAGCAATGGACAACCAGGTCAGACCAGTGCGACAGAGAAGAACGAAGTTCAACGAGGAGAGAAGGCAGGTGATCAGGGACGAAACCCAGAAGCTCCTCGCTGCAGGCCATATCAGGGAAGTCCAGTACCCTGAGTGGCTGGCCAATGTCGTGCTGGTGAAGAAAAGCAATGGGAAGTGGCGCATGTGCGTCGATTTCACTGACCTGAACAAGGCTTGCCCAAAGGATTCGTATCCTCTGCCAAGCATAGACGCCCTGGTGGACAGTGCTGCAGGGTGTAAGTTGCTGAGTTTCCTGGACGCCTTCTCGGGGTACAACCAGATAAAGATACATCCCATGGATGAAGAGAAGACCGCCTTCATGACCGAATGATCGTGCTACTGCTACAAGGTGATGCCCTTTGGGCTGAAGAACGCGGGGGCCACGTACCAGAGGTTGATGGATCGGGTACTTGCACCGATGCTGGGGAGGAATGTGCAAGCGTACGTAGATGACATGGTCGTGACCTCGCCAGAGAAGAGCAAGCACGTCGCGGACTTGGAGGAGTTATTCACCACAATCGCCAAGTTCAGATTAAAGCTGAACCCCGAGAAGTGCATTTTTGGCGTAGAGGCGGGGAAGTTCCTGGGATTTCTCCTGACTGAAAGAGGAATAGAAGCCAATCCTGATAAGTGTGCTGCCATTTTGGCGATGAGGAGCCCGACTACCGTGAAGGAGGTGCAGCAGCTTACAGGTCGGATGGCCGCCCTGTCTCGTTTCGTATCAGCCAGCGGAGAGAAGGGCCATCCGTACTTTCAGTGTTTAAGGTGAAACAACAAGTTTGCCTGGACGAAGGAGTGTGAAGAGGCCTTCGTCAAGCTTAAAGAGTACCTGGCGAGCCCGCCGATTTTGTGCAAACCGCTGGTGGGAAACCCCCTCAGGTTGTATTTTGCTGTAACTGAGAGGGCGGTAAGTGCGGTGCTCGCCCAAGACCAGGACCAGGCTCAGAAGCCTATTTATTTCGTCAGCAAAGTGCTGCAGGGCCCGGAGGTGAGGTATCAGGCCTTGGAGAAAGCCGCACTGGTTGTGGTATTTTCGGCAAGAAGGTTGCGTCATTATTTTCACAGTTTTACAATACTGGTGATGACCGACTTGCCCATCCAGAAGGTTCTGAAGAAGCCCGATGTAGCTGGGAGGATGGTGAAGTGGGCGGTGGAGCTGTCGGAGTTCGATATCAAGTATGAGCCCCGAGGTCCGATCAAGGGGCAGATTTTCGCTGATTTTGTGGTCGAACTCTCTTCAGAAGCAGCACGAGTTGAAGGGGATGATTTCCGTTGGGTGCTCTCGGTGGAGTCATCTTGGAGGGGCCCAACGGCGTGTTGATTGAGCAATCCCTGAGGTTTGCCTTCAAGGCCAGCAACAATCAAGCAGAGTACGAGGCGCTGATCGCCGGAATCTTGCTGGCCAAGGAGATGGGAGCTAGGGTGCTGATGGCTAAGAGTGACTCACTGCTGGTCACGGGACAAGTAACAGGTGAGTTCCAGGCCAAGGATCCACAAATGGCGGCTTACTTGGAGTATGTGCAGGAGCTGAAGAGTTCCTTCGTCTCCTTTGAAGTGGTGCATGTGCCCAGAGAGCAGAATGCCCGAGCTGACTTGCTAGCTAAGCTCGCCAGTTCGGGCAAGGGGGGTAGGTAGAGGACGGTGATCCAAGAAACTCTGAAGACACCTAGAGCATTTGTGGCGGATCACCTGGTTCTTCAAATAAGCAAGTCGACGGAGAAAGCGGCGAGGAGTCACAGGTCTCTGACTCAGGAGACCTTGAGATCGCCAAGAACAAGAGCATGTCAGGGAGAGAGGGTGAACATGACGCAGGTCTGCGCTACGCATGAGCCAGACACGTGGATAACGCAGTACAAGCAATGCCTGGCAGATGGCCTCCTCCCGCTAGATCCGACGGAGGCTAGGAAGATAAAGAAGAATTCTAGCAAGTTCACAATGATTGATGGCGAGTTGTACAGGTTTGGGTTCACATACCCACTCCTGGAATGTGTGCACGGAGAGAAATGTACAAGAATCATGGCCGAGCTCCATGAAGGGATATGTGGAAGCCACGTCGGGGGTCGAGCTCTGGCCGCAAGAACCCTCCGTGCAGGGTACTATTGGCCTAAAATGAGAGAAGACTGCAAGAAGTACGCACAGTGTTGCAAACAATGTCAGCAGCACGCTGATTGGCACAAGGCGCCTCCCGAGGAGTTGAAGTCGATTTACAGCCCTTGGCCGTTTCATACATGGGGGATCGACATTCTGGGACCTTTTCCATTGGCGATCAGGCAGATGAAGTACTTGGTGGTGGCAATTGAATATTTCACCAAGTGGATCGAAGCAAAACCAGTGGCCCAGATCACCGCACACAAGATCGAGAGCTTCGTGTGGAAGAACATCGTATGCCGGTTTGGTGTGCCTAAGCGCCTGGTGTCGGACAACGAGACTCAGTTTGCAAGTCACCTGTTGAAGAAGTTGTGCGAAGGGGTGGGAACTCAACAAGTATTTGCATCCGTCGAGCACCCTCAGACAAATGGCCAAGTAGAGTCCGCCAATCGGGTATTGCTAAGAGGCTTGAAGAGAAGGCTAGAGAAAGCCAAGGGATCATGGGCTGAGGAGGTACCCCGTATAGTTTGGGCGTACCACACCACCGAGCAGTCAGGAACCCATGAGACCCCGTTTAGCTTGGTCTATGGGTGCGACGCAATGATTCCAGTGGAGATCCAGGAGAGCTCGCCGAGATTCCAGAACTTTGTAGCGGAAGACTCGAACGAGGAAAGAAGGTTGAATCTGGATTTGCTGGATGAGGTCAGGGAGGAGGCGAGATTAAAAGCTGAGGCAGTGAAAAGAAGGATTGAACGAAGGTATAACTCGAAGGTGATGCCAAGACAGTTTAAAGAAGGCGACCTGGTGATGAGGAAGGCCCACCAGTACGAGATGGAGAACAAGTTGTCGCCTAAGTGGACAGGACCGTTCAGGATAACCGAGGCGCTCGGTAACGGCGCCTACCGCTTAGAAACGTTGGAAGGAGGGGCGATTCCTCGCACTTGGAACGCCACGCACCTCAAGTTATATTACAGTTAAAAAATTTGTAAGTAAAAACAAACACGAAGGGCTTTGCAATGTTTCTGTTAAAACAGTTTGAAGGGGGCGCTCTTTTTTCCCTAAAGAGGGTTTTTAATGAGGCCACCCAATAAAGAAGAGTTTTCAAAGTTTAAAGTGTTTTAGATTGCATGCTTGTTGTTGTTGCGAAAGTTTTTGAAGAAAGACCTTGTCACTCGCATGTGATTTAAGACAAGTTTGAAGATATACTGCATGCTTTCTAAAAAGTTTTTAAGTCCCCATCGTTTTTCGGCGATCGGAGGCACCAACAACGTTTAAAAGACCTCAACGCCCTCGCGCGTTCTGAGGCGAGAAAGAGTTAAAGACCTCATCGTCGTCGAGCGAGTGCAGGCGAGAAAGAGTAAAAAGTCCTCAGTGCCTCCAAGGGAGAGAAGATGTAGCCCCGGGGCAATGTAGAGGCACCAGTAAAAAGTCCTCAGTGCCTCCAGGGGAGAGAAGATGTAGCCCCGGGGCAATGTAGAGGCACCAGTAAAAAGTCCTCAGTACCTCCAGGGGAGAGAAGATGTAGCCCCTGGGGCAATGTAGAGGCACGAGTTAAAGACCTTCTCGCCGTCGAGCGAGTTCAGGCGAGTTAAAAGACCTTCTCGCCGTCGAGCGAGTTCAGGCGAGTTAAAGACCTTCTCGCCGTCGAGCGAGCTCAGGCAAGATAAAATCCTTCTCGTCTTGAACGAGTTCAGGTATGGTGTAAAGGGTGGAAGAAGTTCAGAAGGTGGCTAAGGTAGGTTCGAGGAGAGCGCCCAGCCACCCGGTTCCTTGTTCTGAAGCTCAGGGAGGTAGAGAAGGATCCGAAAGGCGCCTCTACCCCCAGATGAGGGAACAATAGCCAAGTGGTGAAAGCGAAAGGAAGCATACATCGCCAAGACCCTCTGGCGATCTGAAGAAATCCAGGCGATGGCACGAGTAAGGGCCCATTTGATGGAGCAGTTCAGGTGAGCTATGCCTTAAGCTATCAGTTGGGCTGAAACTTGCTGTTTAGTGAGTAGTTTTACGATGAAGTTTGTTGCTTTAAAGCTCACGAGTTATTAAGATACTATCGTTCGAGAATTGGTAGTTTGGTCGAGCTCGAAGCAGTAAGTAAACAGTTACGCCCGTAGAATTGCTAAGTCAATTTTGTTTAAGCGATTTTTACAAGAAAAAGCAAGGCAAACAGGGAGATCATATGAAGAAGCAGAGAGATTCATGATAAAGTGGCATCAGTTCAAATACAAAGAAAGAAAGTTATTACAAAGTTTGTGCAAAGAGAATAAACAAATAGGTGATGGAGGGAAGCAGCTAATCTTCAGAAAGGACGATCTTCCCATCCACCACTTCGTTGCATATTGAGATCATGGAGAGGTCAAGCTCGGGGTACTGGCAAGCGAATTGCTCCAGGACAGCATCAAACCCGGCGGCGAGGACTTGGGCGGAGCTCAGCTCAAGCTCTTCGTTTTGTTGCTTGAGCCCCTCGGTTTGCTGTTTCAGCTCGTCAGCTCGCTTCTTCAGTTCTTCAGTTTCCCTGCAAGTCTCTTCAGCAACCTTCTGGTTTTCCTCCCGCGCCTAGGCCAGCTCTGCAGCGATCTTTGCATTTTCCGCTCTAGCTTCGGCAAGCTCAGCCACGGCTTCATCCCTCTCCTTTTCAACTTTTCCTAGGAGAACCTCCCGATCGGCCGACCTCTTTTCAAGGTTCTCTACCTTGGCTGCATCCGCTTTGATTGATGCCTCCAGGTCAGCCACCTTGAGACGGTAGGGAACCAGCTTGCTCTCCAGCTCGATTTTCTCTTGAGCTAGGAGGTGCAACTTCTGGCGCAGATCGGTGGCCTCCTTACGCGCCACCCTCAGCTCGGTGCTCATGGCGTCCTCCACCCTTGAGTGTTCGATTTCCGCCATCATAAGGTTGCAAGATAACTTCTCCGCCTTGATCCTTATCAGGCGATTCTCCTCTTCGAGTGTGGAGATATCGTCCTGAAGTTTCTTGTTGGAGCTCTCCATAGCCTTGGATATGATAGAGGGGAGGTCCTCTGCCATCATTTTAAGCCTAGCTGTGAAGGGCCCCCATATACCTTTGACCGCAAGGGGAAGGTTTGCAACCACTGTTGGTGGAGGCGCTGAAGGAGCCTGGTGCTGGCTCTCACCACCGCCCTCTTGGATTGGTTGCTGAGTTTGAGCTTCTTGGCGTGGTGGTGATGTGGGGGACTCGGTGATGATTATTGGCGAGTTATGAGCACCTTCGTCCCCGCCTGGCGCAGCCTCAGCGATTGAGGCAGTTGAAGGAGGACCCTCTCCAGCGGATACGAACGGCGTGGCGGCGCTCGGAGGGTTCTCCATGAAGTTGGGCTTGTTAGCCTCAACCGCAGGTAGTGCAGCCGCCAAAGGTACTGCTTGGACTGGCGGTGTTGGAGCTGAGGGGGGAGGCGGTGTTGGTGTTGGAGCTGGGGGAGAAGGCGGTGTTGGTGTTGGAAGGGAAGGTGGAGCAGGTGGTGAAGAAGGTGCCGCCCTTCTCCGTTTGGTGATAAGGCCATCCTCTGTTGCCTCATCGTCCTCTTCTTCATCTTCTTGGACCACTTGAGGAGTCTTCCTCTTTGTTTCCTCAAGATGAGTTTCTTTCGTTGAGGAGTGGGCAGTGCTTCTGGAGGAGTTGGGCCTTGAGGGGGCGACCTGCCTTGAGCGGCGGCGATCTCCACCATCGAGTTTGGCACGGTTTGAGAACCTGACGCCAATTTGTGGGTTCGGGCGAGCGCCCTCAGTTCAGCTAGCTTGCCTTTGCCCAGCATGAGATCTGCACAGTGCAAAGGTATACAAGTAAGCTCAAAGACAAAGTAAAGTATATAAGTACATGTGCAAACGAGACAAGTAAATGGCGCAGGAAATAAAAACCAGGTCTAGTGTGCAACCAGCAGGACGCCCAATAACAAGTAACAGAGATGCAGCACAAGATAGAGCCTAAAGGTCGAGGTAAGGGCTAACCTATGTGAGCTTCGAGTTGGCTCTTGAGGAACTCGAAGGTGATTATTGAAGAGGTAGGGAAGGTGATGTTAGCGGCTGCTACGCTCTCCCAGAAGAGGCATAGATCCTTGTCCAGCTCGCCCATGTTGTCAGGACTTCTAGGCCTTCTGAAGCTTCCCTTGGAGTCCTTGTTTCCCTTATTTACCCAGTACAAGGGAAAACCGTCGAGCAGCGAAGGGTCTTGGTCATTCTGGCGCACTTGGACGAATTTTCCCTTCCAATCCTTGTAAGATTGCTGGAAGATCGAAAGGATCGACCTCCCAGCAATTCCGTTCAGGCTCACCCAAAGGCGATCTCCAGGATTTTTGGCCTCGAACAGGAAAAGAAATACATCTACCGAGGCCGGTAGTCCCAAGTGCGCGCACATAATCTGAAACGCCCGCACGAAGGCCCAGCTGTTGGGATGAAGCTGGGCGGCGGCGATGTCGAGCTCGGTTAGGAGTTCCCGTTCAAAACGGGTGAGGGGAAACCTGAGTTTCACCTTCTTGAAGAGGGTGGTATACACGAAGCAGAACAGCTCGCCATCGTTCCCCTTGTCATCCGCGCAGATCGGCACGTCAGGAGGGCAAGATAGCACCATCAGTTTATCATCATGCTCCTTGTGGAACGAGAGGTTGGGCTCGTCCCCTTTCTTCAGCCGTAGCACCGCCAGTGCAGAGTTCACTGAAGAAGTCTCCTTCAGCAGAGTTGAGGTGGCCCATGGGTATAGCTTCTTGTAGTCTGGAGAGGGAATGGGGGCTCCTCTGGCGACTGGTGGAGTTGCCTGAGCAAGGTTGGGGCGAGAGGTTGCAGGCCTCTCAGCCTGGGAAGAGGGAGCACCAAGTGCTCGCGGTGGGTTATGCGGGTTTCGCGACGAAGGAGGAGGATTCGCAGTGGTCTTTGTATGAGCCATCGCGGGAACTGCAAAGGAAAAAGGAAAAGAAGGATGAGCGAAGGTCGTAGAGGTCGACTTGATTGTGAATGAAGGATGAAAAACGAACGAACGAAAGTTCGTTGTGATCAAAGAAATGGAAGACGAAGCCCTAAGTTACGAAAAGGAAGAAGAAGAAGAAACAACCCACAGCGTATGCACCAGACAGTTAATGGATGATGCGAATCGGTTAAAATGCAGTAAACATCGACAGAAGAAGTAAAAGAGGTACCTTTCGATGATCAGACAAACGTTGAAGGGGGTTGGAGATCGAGAGAGTCGAAGAGCGTCGTGGGTTTGCAGAAGAAGACTCAGAGCGTTTCGAAGGCAGGAAGATGATGAAACAGTAAAAATGAAATGGGTTTAAGGGTTTTTCAAACGATTTTTGGAAGCGTACACGACAGCTAAAGTTGACCGTTGATGAAGCCACGTGTCGAGCGATTGGAATGGTGTTTGGTGGAGCGTCAGAAAAGCAGAAAGTACGAACGTTTGGAATTTTGCGCCAGCGCCACGTAGATCGGTAGTGACGTGACTTCTCTAGTCTTTTCGCTAGACGAGTCTTCGCTTAAGACTGGGGGGCTTGTGTACTGCCCTGGTAGTCGGAAGTAATGACGTGGCAGCAAGCTATTATGCAGGCGTGTTGAGCAGGGCCCATGGCTGGCAGAAGGGAAGGAAGTCGGGGGCTCGTGTGGTCGCCAGTTATTAAGTTGGCATGCTCCGATCTCTAGCATACCTAAACCGGCGGTCACCAGGATTGAGATGAAGTCGCCGGATGCGAACCCAGACAACCTAGTGGTTAGAGATCGCCGAAACAAGTACATCGCCGAAGATGAAGTCGTCAGAAAGTCATTTCCTAGCTAGCCAGAGGCTGAGGTCGGGTAACGGCTTACCTGAACATGCACGGTGAAGCAAGAGAAGTAGATCATGAAGGTGGCCGGCGAGACCACAGGGAAGGTGTGTATGAAGGCACCCGTACTCGCCACGCAAAAGAGATCACGCTCCAAGGCAGCTATGCACTGAGTTGTTTCATGCATAAGTAACTTAGCCAAAAGCCTGAAGAGTAAGAAGTGGCGCCCAAGTCAAGGATGCTCCAGATGGTGACACGTGTACAGCTGGATACGTGCCACGTGTCCAGATGTGTAACTGTCAGGAGAGAGAAAGTGCACAGGTATATAAGAGATTCTAACGAACTTCTGAGGTACGCACGTTTACGCTTGCGAGAGTTTGAGTACGCTGAGAGAGAATTTTGCACGGTTCCTTAGAGTTCTTGAGTTTTCTCTTAGTATTTGGTGGTTCAGTCACTGACATGGGCGTCGGAGCGCGATCGGCCGCAGCGGTGCCGTTCTGTCTTTTGCAGGTTCTTGAGGTGAATCACGGTGAAGGACGGAGGCTAACACGGCGTAGAAGTCGATCCAGGTTTGACGAGGCAAGGTTCTTGCGTCCCAGTCAACAGGCAGGATCAGCTACAATTGTGACCTCTGATGTCGGCACAGGAACTGCAAGATCACCATAAAGGACCTTCTCCACCGTGACCTTCATGAAATTAGAAGGAAGAGGCACATTGTGTAACATTGTGACCCCTTCATAACACTTACCCAAGGCAACGAATCGGGTCAAAGAATTACACTCAACATATAATTCGCATTGGCTAGTTGAGCCAAAGTCATCCCCTGATAGATCAACTGCCGAACAACTCCCTTTAGTGCTGACTTTCTTAATAGGAGGCGGAGGTGGTTCATCTTCTACCATAGTAGGTGGTTGCTGTGAGTGTCCTAAACCCTCCCACCGCTTTTTGAACTCCATTTCCATTCGCACACTAAACTCCTCCATGAAGCTTTCTTTAAGCTCTTGAGTTACCTCAACCTTTAACTGCTCACGTAGTTGTAGTAAATACTCTTGGCTAGGTTCATTGGACAATTGTTCCTTGCTGTGTGATGGAGGTCCAAAGTATGACCGAATCCCAACCCCATATCCAGTTACACGAACATGTCCAGGGTGTTCAGGTCGTCCGAGAGCAACATTAAGAATATCATTGCGACCACATGGTTTAAAAGTCCCCTGTGTTGATTGCTCATTAAGAGAATCCTAAAACAAATGAAAAGAAATTGACAAAATTCAACACATTGAATTTAAAATAACACATAGAATTTAAAATAACACATTGAAAAGAAATTGTCAAACTTACAATGCGTTCAACTGTTTGTTCTGTAGACTTAGAACTCCCTGTCCCTAATGTGTTTATACGGGCACCCTTCCACATCTCATGTCGGAGTGGTGGGGATGGAGGTCTTAAATAATCTACACTATTCATTTCCTCAATGGAAGTAGAACGTGCTTTAATCTTTTCTTCAAGCATCTTCTGCTCTAGCAACTTATAACCACCACGAGACAATAAGTGTGGGGTATCATTATGTGCCTGATTGGCTTTTGCTATGTTCCGAACCTCCTATCATAACACTCAAAATTTAGTAATACGTTAATATAAACTATATTCAAATATAAAAGTGATACTAACCTGCCATTTTTCAGTTTGTCGAATATTGACAAACTGTTGTCAAGTTTCTTCATCAATGGATGCATATTTTGCACAAGGATTTTCTTCTTTTCTTTTCCCATATATATAATCTGTTGTCAATTTTGATTTGAACTAACGAAACTTGACACCCACATCTGAAAGAACCTTCTCTTTCAAGGTTTCCACATTCGGGATGTTGTAATGCGTCTACATTGTTTGAAAGAATTAGTTCATAAACAAAAACAAAGTATAAAAGAACTTTAGATTGAGCAAAGTAAAAACAGTTACATACCATAATATCTTTCCAAATCATGTTTTTCTCGTGGTCAGTCACGTGATCCTAGGACTGAGTTAAGATAGAGATCCTTTAACGAGATAGTACTCCGAGATAACTCCTATATTTCTTTGCATGTTGCCCAGTGGGCACACCAGTGTGGATATCAATAGACAAAGGTATTTTGTCATCTTTATTTATCTTCTTAAACATATTCTTTAATCTTGTAGGTCCTCTACCAGTTTTTGAATGGGAAACTTTATCATCTGCCATGTTCCTGTTATCAAAAAAATATGATAAGCATCAAGAATATGAAATATAATTAAAATGAAATATATTGTAAAACTAAACATGAATCACATGTACATACAAATATATATTCCTTCATCATGATCATTTCGAGTTGCATGTACAACATCAGCAACATCCTCGTACTCTTTATTGATGGTCGTTCTTGTAAGTGATTCAATCTCACAAATGTCATTGTTTGTATCTTCTGGGTCATTATGTTGTTTTTTTCCATGTAGCACAACAGACCAGTGGTCAGACGTAGGATCTTGGATATAGAAAACTTGGGAAGCTTGATGTGCCATTATAAATGGTTCGTCATGATAACCTATCTTTCGAAAGTCAACCAAAGTCATTCCTGATTCATCAACTTTGACACCAGTCTTATTGTCAACCCACTTGCATTTGAAAACAGGTACAGTAAACTTGGTATAATTAACTTCCCAAATCTCTACTATGACACCATAATAAGGCATTGATCCCACAACAGGATTTTAATCCTTTGCAGTTGAAAACTGCATAGACTCTGCCTCCAAGGTGACTCCGCTATTTTGCACTGTACTCCTATCATCTCGAGACTTTGTGTAAAACAAACAACCATTTACTTCATAGCCAGAACAACATAAAACATCAAATTTGAGACCGTTTGCAAGCCATGTTAATGTTTCAGATGCTGATGGATCATTCATTATTTGTTGCTTAAACCATGACATGAAAGTTTTGTTATGCTCAATTAACACCCATTTTTCTGATTGTCTTGGATTTTTATATTTTACAATGTCTTTGTGTGTATCTAAGTATGGTAACACCTCATCAGTGTTATTCAAGATATACAAGTGTGCTTGCAGAACCTCTTCTCTAGATTTGCTTATGACATGTACACCTCTTGAAGATTTACTTATGAATCTACGAGAGTGCCAACCTTTTTCAGGAACTCTATACATTTGGCTTTTGACATGTACTCAGAACAAAACTCAATAGATTCTTCTGAAATGTATCTTTCAATAATGGAAGCTTATGGACGACATTGATTCTTCACATATCCCTTCAAAATCTTCATGTATCGTTCAACTGGATACATCCATCGCATATAAACTGGCCCACACAATCTGATTTCTCTTACAAGATGAACAACCAAGTGTACCATAATATCAAAAAAAGATGGAGGAAAAAACATCTCGAGTTGACACAAGATAACAATTATTTCTTCTTCAAGTTCATCCAACTTCTGAGAGTCAATCTCTTTACTACATATGGAATTGAAAAATGAACATAGTCGAGTGATTGTATGCCTAACATTTTTGGGCAAGATTCCACGAATAGCCACCGGTAGTAATTGTTGCATTAGAACGTGACAATCATGTGACTTTAAGCTAATTAGTTTCAAATCATTCATAGATACAAGACTCTTCACATTTGAAGAGTAGCCTTGTGGTACCTTAACACCTTTAAGACATTCACAAAAACTTGTTTTCTCTTTCTTTGACAAAGTGTAACACGCTGCAGGCAAGTATGTACGTTTACCAACTTCTCTCGGTGCCAATTCCTCTCGTATATTCATTTCAATCAAATCCAGACGTGCATTCACACCATCCTTTGTTTTGCCTTTAATGTTCAGAACTGTTCCTATTAGACTGTCACACATATTCTTCTCTACGTGCGTTACATCTAGACAGTGTCTAACATCTAACTTACACCAATACGGAAGATAAAAAAAGATTGATCTTTTCTTCCATATTTCACTCACAGTTTGCTTCTTCTTCATTTTTCCAAAAGTCACATTAGCATTTTTTATTTTTTCATAAATTTCAACACCACTTAAGGGAGTGGGACAAATGTCATGTTCTTGGTATCCGTTAAAAGCTTTTTTCAATCGACGATACGGGTGATATTTCTTTAGAAATCTACGATGCCCAAGATACACGGTTTTTCTTCCATGTTTCAACTGCTCATAAGATGTCTTGTCTTGACATATTGGACATGCTCTATGGCCTTTCACACTATTATCTGACAAGTTCCCATATGCAGGGAAGTCATTGATAGTAGAAAACAACATCGCATGCAATCGGAAAGATTCATTTTTAAACGCGTCAAACACATCAACCCCTTCATTCCACAATAATTTCAAATCTTCAATCAATGGATTAAGATAAACATCTATGTCATTTCCAGGTTGTTTTGGACCAGAGATCATCATAGATAACATCATGTATTTGCGCTTCATACACAAAGCAGGAGGTAAGTTGTAAATCACTAACAAAACGGGCCATGAACTATGATTACTACTTAAATTTCCAAAGGGATTCATTCCATCAGTTGCCAATCCAAGTCTTAAGTTTCTTGATTCTTTTCCAAATTCAGGAAATTCTTTATCAATATTCTTCCACTGCAAAGAATCAGCAGGATGACGAAGTAATCCATCACATTTTCTATTATCTTCATGCCACCTAAGGTTTTTAGCGTCATCTGCATTTGCAAACAAACGCTTAAGCCTTGGAATTATTGGAAGATACCAAACAACCTTAGCAGGAGGACCTTCCTTTGTCAATTCATCAATTTCATCATTCTGGCCAACCTTAACCTTATAACGTGACAAACCACACCTGGGACATCTTCTTAAATCTTCATACTCATTTTTGTATAAAATACAATCGTTAGGACATGAATGTATTTTTCTATACTCCATACCCATTGGACAAAGTATTTTTTTTGCCTCATAATTTCGATTGGGCAAGGTATTTCCTTCTGGAAGCATGTCCTTAAGCAATTGAAGCAATTCTGTAAAACTTTTGTCGTTCCATCCATTCATTGCCTTCAAATTCATCAACCTTAACACTGCTGATAATCGTGTGAAGTTAGTTGAACCAGGATACAAAGGAGTCTCTGCATCATTAGACATATTTTCGAAAACTGCATTAGTAAATGATTCTGCTCCCACATCACGAATCATGTCTTCTAATCTATCATCCATTGAGAAATGGACTTCCTCTGAAGCTCTGCGCACACTTGACAAGTCTAACAATTGACCATGCCACGTTCATGTCGTATAACTTTTCAAAAATCCATCACACAAGAGATGTTTTCTAATTTCGGAAACACTCAATATCCTTCCATGCAAACAATTGACACAAGGACACCTTATTCTTACTCCATTATGATTACTAATGGCATTATGTTGCGCAAACTGTAAGAATTCTTCAACCCCTTTTTCGTAAGCATCACTTATCCTTGGTGTATTAATCCAACTCTGATCCATAAAATTGGTAAACTAAGAAAATCTATAACAAAATTTGCGAAAGTCAAACACCTCGAACTCAAAATCAATGTATTCAATATAATCAAATGACTATCTAATTTATTTTAAAACTAAATCAAAATTGCCGAAGGTCGGACACCTCCGGACTCAGAATCAGTACGTTCAATATGTAAAAACAATATCTAAATATTAAAAACTAAATCAAAATTGCCGAAGGTTGGACACCTTCGGACTCAGAATCAGTATGTTCAATAGGTAAAAAAATATCTAATATAAATCAAAATTGCCGAAGGTCGGACACCTCCGGACTCAGAATCAGTACGTTCAATAGATAAAAACAATATCTAATATAAAATAAAATTTAATATATTAATAAAAAATTACTAACCTGGAAATGGAGCAAAATAAATGTAGCAGAAAAGTTCCCGCCTTTACGTGGGAATGTTGGCGTGGAGGCTTACAAGCAAGGGACTAAGCAGAAAGGCGGAGGCCACAGAGCAAAGCACGGCGACGGTGAGAGAAACGACCTTGCACGCACTAACGGGGCGAGGCGCGGCGGTGGCGAGTCGCAGCGGTTAGGAGTCGCGGTGGTTGCGAAGCGCGGTGGTGGCAGGCGCGACGTCCGACAGTGACCAGGCGCGACGTACGGCGGTCGGGAGGCGCGGAGTTCTGCGATGGCGAGGCGCAGCGGTCGAGAGGCGCAACGGTATGGGGGAGACGACGCATGCGGAGGTGACCCACGACGGTGTAGGGCTTCACAGTGATGGGCTCAGGGGCGGCGGGCTACGACAAGGTTGTGAGGAGTGTGGAAGAAAGCAAAAGAGCGAAGAAGAGTGCTGGAGAAGAAGTGGGAATGAAAGTGTTGGGCGGCAATTGAAAAAAAAGGAAGCAAACAAAGACGGTTCCCTAAGGAACCGTCGTCATAAGTCCCCTGATGTGCTTTTAAAGACGGTTCCTGATGGAACCGTCGTTATATGTCCCCCTGATGCACTTTTAAAGACGGTTCCAGATGGAACCGTCGTTATATCTTGCTTTTATTTACAAAATTGCCACCGTGCTTTTTATAACGATGGTTATTTTTAAACCGTCTTTGTTTAGAGTCGTTAATGAAGCTTTTTGTACTAGTGTGACCATAACTCTAGTGGTTGCCTCAATTTGACATTTTGGTGGCCTTTTAATAGATTGGTGTTGGGGCCTCTTCCATCATCCCCTCCCTCTTGAAAAGGATTTGTCCTCAAATCCAAGGCTTCGTCCTCGTCATTAGTAGGGGGATGTATGTGGCTGGATGGTGTCCTTCATATCCTCCTTCTTGAGAAAATCTATCCTCAGATCCACAGGGTCGATCTCGGATAGCAGCCTCTTGCTTTGACAACTATGCTCGTCCTCTCGGATCAAACATCCATCTATGGGAATCATCAAACAAAGCAAATGTGTTAGTTTGAGCAGTTGTATAAAAATCAATTTTATGAAGTTGCCATTCTTTTTGTTTTTCTATTGTTTTTGGCAACTTTTTACAATATTTCTTTAGGGAGGAGTTCATAATTTCCTTTCCTTTCAAAAGCTCAAGAGTTTGATCAACTCCAAAATGACTTATGAATCCTCCTTCATGTGACTCATTTACAAGGAGTTTTCTATGTGTTATTTGGGGTATGCACAAATTTTCTTCTTTAAATAAGTACCCCTCATAAACATAAAACCCTCCATGTGCTCTATGTTGGTACTTAGCAAAAGTGGGTGCAAAATCTTGATAAAGTTTATGTATGTTATCAAATCCAAGAATTTGGGCTCCAAGTTTTAAAAATAGGGCATGTCTCTTTGATAGAGCATCCACCACAATATTTGTATTTTCCTTCTTGTATTTGATAACATATGGAATTTTCTCAAGAAATCCTATCCACTTTGCATGTATTTTAACTTGTGTTGACTCTTTAAAGATTTTAAAGACTCATGCAGGGCCCTCACAAGTGTATAAAGCTCTTTGTTATAGATGGGGTAGTTGAGGGATAAAATTGAAATAAAGCGATACAATGAAATAAAAAGTAGTACTAGAAAACATAATCAGAAAATAAAAGCAGTAAAAAGATAAATTCAGAAATAGTAAACACCAAACTGTATACCTGTCCATGTTCTCTTCAAAGGCAAGAAACTCAAATTTGAATTTCTTGAGTAAAGAAGAAACACAAAACCAATTGTATTGCATCTCGTAGAAAATAATTCAAGAACTGAAATCTTTGAATGTAGGAACTAATTGAAGGAAATAAGATAAGACAAAAGGTTGTAGAAACTGATTGAAGGTAATTGCACAAGATTGCAAAACTGTTGAGCTCGTCTTATTCATTTTGATTTACTTTAATAATATATATAATAAAATTACAATTACTGGAAGCTATAAAATAGGAATACTAACATGCCTATAAACTGACCATTAATGTAATAATAACGGTAAAATAGTTTAAGGGTAATAAAATCAGAATTAATAATAATAAAATCTGAATTAATAACCAACATCCTCCCTTAATTCTGATTTGGAACAACCTTCTTGTCCCAACAGATCTTTTAACTTGATGAAAGCATTGATCTTCAATGGCTTAGTGAAAATATCTGCAATTTGATCTTCTGATTTGTAGTATTCCAATTTGATCATGTTCTTCCCAACTTGGTCTTGCAGGAAGTGATATCGAATATCAATGTGTTTACTTCTTTGATGAAAAACTGGATTCTTTGCAAGATTAATTGCAGAGACATTGTCAACATAAATCTTAATTGGAACATCTAGATTAAAACCATTTTGAGTCATGATATTTTTTTTCTCTATCGCCATCAATTCTTCATTCATAGCCTCTTGCCATTTACGGTGTTGAATGACATCTGCAAGTCTCACGAGTTCTGATTCTGCAAGAAAAGCAAAGTGAACCAAATGCAGGGCCCTCACAAGTGTATAGAGCTCTTTGTTATAGATGGGGTAGTTGAGGGTTGCACCATGAAGTTTTTCAATAAAATATAAAATTGGGTGCCCACCTTGCAACAACCCAACACCTATTCCTACTCTCAATGCATCACACTCTAGCTCAAAAGTTTTTACAAAGTTTGGTAAAGCTAGAATGGGTGGATTGGTGAGTTGAGCTTTCAACCTTTGAAAGGCTTGCTCATGCTTCTCCATCCAACAAAATGGAGTGTCTTTCTTCACTGACTCATTGAGTGGTGAAGCTAGACTTGAGAAGTTAGGATTAATTCTCCTTTTATAACTTGCTAGACCATGAAAACTCCTAACATCTCCTACATTTTTTTGTGTTGGCCATTCATGGATGGCTTTGATTTTCTCGGGGTCAACATGTACCCCATTTTTGTTAGCTATAAAAACCAAAGACACTACACTATCAACATAGAAAGTACATTTATCACTATTAGCAAACAAACTATTAGCCTTAAACACTAAGAAAACTTCCCTAAGGTGGCTTAGGTAATCATAAACTACTATATATTTACCCATGCAATCCCTCTTTAAAGATTCTATTTTTACTATGCTTGTAAGGGATGTTATAAGATATTCCTCATTCTTTCTAGATTCACACAACCCCTCACTTGGCTTTTCTATTTCTTTCTTCTTCTTTTTCTCATTTTCTTCACTCTCACTAGTTTCTTTTTCTTGCCTACTATATTCATCTTTGTTCCTTAAGATCATAGATCTTTCATTGGAACAATTAGATGCTAAATGACCCTTACCAAGACATTCTAAACATTGAATTTCTTTAGCTTGAGTGTGTGAGATATGCTCGACTAGGTTTTGGGAAAGTTTTAGAGATGTTTCTTTTATATGTTCTTCCCCTCTATGGAACTCATCCTTGTCATAAGATACAGAGTATGAACTTTGTTTTTGACTTGATTGTTTTCTCAAAATTTGTTTTTCAACTTTAATGCTAAGTTGAATCAAGTCATTTAAATCTCTATAAGATAAAAGTTCAACTTTGTTTCTTATCTCAAGTTTGAGACCACTTAAAAACCTAGCTATGGTGGTATGGTTGTCTTCGTTAATCCTTGCCCTTTTTATATATATCGCCATCTTTTGCCAATATTCTTCTACACTTAGATTTTTTTGATGAAGTCCTTGGAGTTTGTCCATTGACTTCCTTTTGTAGGATGAGGGAATATGGCAACATCTCAAGGCTCCCCTAAGGTCATTCCAATATGTAATGGGAGGGTCCTTGTGGAGATGTCTCTCTTTTTAGGGCAATCCACCAATTCATAGCATCTTCTTGAAAACTTAAGATAGCTAAGGGTACCTTTCTTTCCTCACTTACTCTATGGCAAGCAAACAATTGTTCTACCTTCATTTCCCAATCTAGATAGGTTTCTACATTTTCTTTCCCATGGAAATAAGGTAGATCTACCCTAACCTCCTTAGTGATTTCTTGTTCTTTTCTTTCTCTTCTAGTTCTCCTAGGGGGTGGTTGATAATATTCATTTATCCTAAGACTTTCTTCCCCAAAAGATTCATGATTGTGAGAACTAGATGCATGTGAATATATTTTTTTTTTTAGATTTTTGAGAGCTTTCATCCTTTTCTTTAGCCATTTTCAACTCTTTGATTTGTGCCTTATGTTCCAATTGTCTATATGAGAGTGATTGAAAGTCCTTGGCTAATTGTTTTAAAAGAGTTTTAATGGACTTTATATCACTTTCACTAGATTTAGAAGAGTGAGTTGACATGACTAAAGCTTTGTGTTAAAAGTATTTTACCTCAAGAAAGAAAAATGAAAGTAATGAAGGTAGCTTTCCAGGAAAGAGAGGTGGATCACTAGGATCTCTTAAGTACCAAGTCTTTCCTTGTCAAAACCTATCCCTCAAGACTTCACACAATTCTTTTTCTAAGTAATTTACTTAGATCACAATTAGGAATGAAAAGTCAATTTTTATGCAAAGGAAAACAATGCAAAGCAATTAAACAATGCAAATCAAGTTTGACAATACAAAACAAGTAATTAAAGTAAAGCAATTATAAGCACAATTAAAGATTGCTAACTAGAAAGCTTTAAACTAGTCGTTTCCTAAGGTGAGACTTCTAGACACTTGGAGCCATTGAAGACACACTCACCGTCTACACGCAATTAATCCACTAATTAATCAAGGTTGAATGTAATTACAACTCAAAGAAATATAAAGAAATTGAATTACACAAAATAAAATTCAGATTTCCTAATCTATGCACTCCTTGGCTTGTGATTGATCTTCCTTGTTGTGTTCTACAAAGTGTATGTATTTGTATTTGTATTTGCTGCAGCTCCTTGCCTTAACCTCTTATGGTTAGCCAATTAAAATCTTTAAAATAGTACCTACTAAGTAGGGATAGACTCACCACAAGGTTAATTCCACTTAACAAGCACCAATTTGGATTTTGTTCTCCAATCAATTTAGAGGTCAAGAAATGAAAGCAAGAAACAATTCAAATTTTAAAAATAGCACAACAGTAAATGGATTTGATTTATAGGACACAACTAGAAGGAGTATTGAATAATATTGGACAAGCAATAAAAAACAGTCACTCAACAAAAGGTAGCACACAAATGGAACCTAGAGAATGACACTAGAATTGATTAGAAAAACTGTTCTGGCCGGTTGACCGGGATCGTCTTTGCGCGTGGCTTGTCCTTGCGAGCTAAGGCACCTTCGTTTGCTCCGTCGAAGACACTTGAAAAGAGAAGTGAACACAAAGGGGCGCCCTCGCAGCCGTTTGCACTCCGACGATCAAGTCAGCTAGCGAGAAACATAAAAAAGGACTGCACTGAATGACTGAAACTGTGCTACTAAAACTGTGTTGCCCTAATTGCCTTGTGCTCATTGTGAGTGTGCCGTGAAGACAACTAGGGTTTTTCTCTGTGTATATATGAGAACTAGGTTAAAGCTTGTAAAACTGTGTCTATTAGGTTAAAACTTGGTCCCTTTTCAAATGCCCTCAGGTCCCTTTTTATACACCTCTAATCTTTAAAGCGCGTTAAAGCGCATTGAAAGCGCATAAAAACATTCCTTGGAACATTCGAATCTTAACTGAATTAACGCGTACCTTGGCAAACTTTCACTGAAACCTTTAATGAGCACGTGTGCCTTGCCACGTGTCCCTTTGACTTGATCGTTTATTCAATGTGGAGGGTCCCACAGCGTCGTCACCCAACTTAGGGTTATTCTATCGTGTGAGCCCTCTTTCCTGCGAAGTGCTTCTGGCTCGTGGGTTGATGTTCTGGGTGCCAACTCATGTGCCCCAATCACTGGTTACTTGCCCTGGGGTATGTCTACCTTTCTCTCGTACCATGCACGTGGTTCTCCCCTGGTTATGGCCCTCTCACGGGTCGTATCTGTTCCAAGGTCTCCCAGCAGTGGCGTGGATACTTCATGAGTTAGGGCATCCCCTTCTGGTGCTAGACTTGCAGCCTTGAAGCCGCCTTCCTCTTCTCCTTACTACTGTTCTGGACTGTCGAGGCCCGAAGCCTCTCCGGCGACGCCTCTCTCCCTCGGGCGATGCTTTTCTTTGGGCGACGCCTCCTATTGGCGATGACTCGAGCGGTCGACCTGCTGACTTCTTGATGGCATTTTCATGAAGTTCTTCTTGAATCAAAGTAGAGCAAAGGGGCGGAAGCAATGGATGAGGTGAGCAAGATCCTCCTAAGAGTGGTGTTGATCTTGTAGGTGCATGTTAAGTGTGGGTATTGGGTGGTTCGGCCAGCCCAAGGGAAAAGATGAAGGAATTGAAGTTTAGAGCCTAGGATTCTAGGAAGAAGCAAAGTTTGGCACAAAATGGCAGCATAACTTTACTCACAATAAACTTGGAAATACAAAGAGAAGGCCTCCCTATTTATAAGCTAGATGGCCGTGATTCTTAAGCTAATACCTAATGAAATGTAAACTAAATGAAATGCAAATCATAGGCACATGTGCTATGACCGGTCACACATAGCAAGCTTCTAGAATGTTTCACTCAAATGTGCTTTCTACACTACTCTATCTACTAAGTACCCCTATTGGGCCTTTATGCAACATATACAAGGCTTTCTCTCTTCCATCCGTGGCTTCTTCTACTTGTGCTTGAACATGCTTAGCCATTGACCTTGTGAGAGGACCTAGACGGTCTAGCTCCACATCTAGACGCTCCATGGGTAGCCTCCCTTCTTCATGTCCTAGACGCTCATTCCTTGGAGCTAGACGCTCCCCTTGGTCTAGACGATCTTCATGGTTTGGGTTTTGGCTTCCTTGGCTAGATGTGCTTGGTCCTCCTCCATCACTTCTCTTCCTTGGGTAGCCCGAGGGGCTGATAATTGTGATAAATTTTTCAAAATTCTTGTCCAACTACCGTATATTTTGGCGCCAGAATGCACACTTTTTTTGTTTTATTTATCATTTTTTCTCTATTTTGTCTTTTGATCTGATTATTTTTTTCTTGATTTTATAATACATCAAACTGTATAGATCAAGATTTTCATAATTTTTCTTCAACGTATTTGAAATTCATAACAAAAAACAGCCAGCACAGAATTTGAAAAACAGAGTAATCCTAATTCTGGAATTTAAAAACAGAATGAAGAACTTCAAAAACACAATGAAATGAATGTATATGAATTTGTATGTATCTAACATATAAATATGAAATCAAACAAAAATAAAAATGCACCAAAGGATCAACAAACACATAATTATAGATCTGGACTCAAATCAAATCAAGAAACCAAAATTATCAACACTACATGGATTTGATGACAAATTAGGAGAAACATGACTTAGACAAAACATAATTGGATTCAGAAATTAAAATGACTCAAGACACACAAAATGAACCGATTAAAATTGCAAATAAGACTCAAGTAAACCAAAAATAGAACAACAACACAATTCTATATGGATTCCTACACAAAATTGCACAAGGATTGCTCAAGAACAATTGAACAAGATGCAACGATTAGAATTTCCAAACAGCACACCAATTGAAAACGAAAATTAGAAAAAGCAAGACAATATGGAGGTGATGAACAACAAGGAATCCAGAATCAAACACAAAAATTAAAATGAAGAACCATAACTCATGATACCAAATGATGGATTTGTGTCTTCTTCTTTGCAGTTTTTGAGGTGATTTGCGGAAGCTCCTTGGATTGAAGGTGGAACAAGGATCTCACGTAGAAAGCTGGACTCCTTGAAGGTGCATGCTAAGTATGAAGAGTGAGTGGTGAGGCCATCTCACTTGGAAGGTGACGGTTGGAAGATTAAGAGCCTATTCCTAAGAGGTTTTAGGCAAAGAGTGAAAATGGCACAAAATTGGCAGCATTTCACTAATGAATTAATCTTGAATTTACATGACCTAAGCTCCTCTATATATAGCAAGAGTGGGCTGAAAATGAAAAGAGAATTGGAGGGAAATTCAAATGTTGGCACATGGGAAGGTGGCTCCAAAATTCAGCACATGTGAGGTAGGTTCTAGAATTCTTCCATGTGCTAGGAGTTCTAGAACCTTACGCTCCACTTAGGCTAAATGTGGGCTAGACTTAAGTTTAATTAGGAGTAGGAAACTCTAATTAAACTTAGGTTAGCATTTTAGGTACCACTTTGCATGTTTCAACAAAAATGATAAAGAATTAAACTATGTTTCTTTTGACAAAAATGTAAAAACTATTCTACACTAGAGTTTATGATGGAAACCAAGTAGAAGACGCTCAAGCCCATGAAGCCCAAACCCAACGAGTCACTAGGAGCATGGCAAGAGCTTTGGGACAAGAGTATCAAAAGATGACTCTTCTTATTTCTATTGTATAGAGTAGGGGTGCGGATATTAAATAAATAGGTGTGAATGTATTAGAGAGAGTCACTTTGTCCATGTGACTTGTTAGGGGGGGTGTAGATGTCATATAGGAGGTGCCAAAACTAGGAAGGAAGTCACACCTTCCTCATGCTCTAGTTGGCGCCATTTTAGTTTCATTTAGGAGGGAATTTGCATTTGATTTGGCTTCTCATTTCAGCACCTCTTAGGCTATAAATAAGGTGCTTTCCTTTGTAATTTTCAGAATTGGAAAATAGAAGTAGAGAAACTATACTCAAGTTTAGAGAGAAATTGTGAGTTTTGTTGTCTTCTTCTTCCTTTGCCTTATCTTGTGTGCCAATGGTGAGCTTCAAGTGGCGGCAACCTTTCACTTATCTTGGAACAAGACTCCAAGTGGCGTGAATGCAGTTCCAAATTCTCAAATCCAGCAAGCTTCCTTCAATAAGTGTTCATTCTTTCATCTCTTGTAATTTCAATCGGTAGTTTCAAATGTTTTAGTGTTCTTCATCCTTTTCACCGTTTGATTTGGTGTTTCTTAGCTTGTTCTTCAATTTCTGTTCGGTTCTTGTTGTTTCTGTTTTCATTTGCGTTTATATCATGTTCCACGGTTGTGTAAAAGGAAATAGCACTCTTAATGAGTTTGGATCATCATTTTGGAAGGCTTGGTCTCCATTGATGACTCCTTAAGCTTCTTTGCACCCATTCTGTTTTCAGCTTGTTGTTTTGTGATTTTGATTTCGTTTCCTTTGTTCTAAGCACTCTTTGATCCTTTAATTGTTGTTATTCTTCTCCTATAATGTTGTTTTCAAGAGTTCTAAAGTGTCCATGTTCAATGCAACTCATATCAGTTTATGACATGTAGAATGCGTCCTCTTGACCCCTCTTTGACCATAACTCTAGTGGTTGCCTCAATTTGACATTTTGGTGTCCTTTTAATGGATTGGTGCTGGGGCCTCTTCCATCAATCCATAATATGTAGTCACACGCACGAGTTGGTAATCTCGATGTGAGGTAGTGTTAGAAATCCCAGATCGATTATAGATAAGGACATTTCGTAGTGTATAAGTGGATGCTTACTTTATAAGCCGATTTTATGAGGTTGAGTTAGAGTTAAACTTCCCTTCTTAATAAAAATTGTAATATATAGTCAAAATTATTCAATAGGAATTCATTTGAAATATTCAAACATTTAAAGTACAAAATATATACGTAATGATTTTTGAATTATAAGTTTAGACGGTGAGTTATGTTTGGCAGTTATACAAGGGTTGGAACATTTTAAAATAAGTCTTTTAATTCATTTATTTATTGTTGAAAAAAAACACATATGTATATTACAAATAATTAAGGTTGGGTTGAAACAGGTTTTGTAAGAAATAACGTTGATTACACTAATACCGGAGGCAGAAAGTTCATTAGGTTAAGTGATCAATCATTTTTTTAAATTCAGGGAAGAATTTGAGTTCAAAATTTCTCAAATCACTTTTTGAAGTGAATACTGTACTTGCAAAAAAAAAATGCCCCCACTCAAAGTTAGGAGAGTAACTTAGACCCTTTCATTTTAGTTTAATTGATTTGATGTTTTATTTTTTATTTGCAATAAAGAGATGATATATAAGTGGTAGAAGGGATTCTAAATCTTTAAACATTATGCCAAGTAATAGAAAATAAAACTAAAAATAATAACAAAAAGAAAACTCAGATAGCAATTATGATATATACTAGAAGGAACCAAATTTATTACTATATCACTACTATAAAATTATTAAATGCAGATACATAAATAATTAGTTTCAATATTAACTAAATTAAATATTATTTTAAAGAGTAAACAAATTACTGATATATAAATTAGTTTCTATTATTAATAAATAGTTTCTAAACATTTAATTAGTTACAACCAATTATTTAGATTATAAAGTTAGTAGATAAATTCTTGGTAGTTAATTAGATACCAATTTAAAAACTATTTATCAATAATAAAAATTAATTTAGATAACAATAATTATGTTAATATCTAATTTAGTCAATATAAGAACTAATTATTTATGGTATCTAGTCATTATTGTCTTGTTGACCATATTTAACCTTATAATGTTATGACCCACACTTGGGACATCTTAACTATGTTGAACAAGATGCTTTGATTCTCCAAATCCATGAGGAAAGCTTAAAGACCTTGTTGTTGTGTGTATGTGTTGTCTAGTGGATTTTAACTTGTTAATTCATTCCTTAAGATGATCCAACTTCATTTGAATCTTTATCCTTTTGAAAAGATGGGTTTTATAAAAGGCTATTAAGTTTCAACCTGTTCAAATGTCAAATCAACCTGTTGGTTGAACTTAAGTGGTTTTTAAAATGGTTTGGAAAAACTTTGCTTTATTTTGTCTTTTCTGCTAAACAGAATCAACCGGTTGTTTCGATAAATCAACTAGCTGTTTTTTATGAAAACCTTAACAGAAAAAGTATTTCATTCGATTGATTTGGAAAACAACTGGTTGTTTTCATAACAAAATTTTGTTAAGTGTTTTATATTGTTTTAAATGATTCCAGCTGCTTTTGGTTTTCGATCTAACAACTTTGACCACTTGATTGAGGTCATATAAAGGTTGTTTAACATTCTTTTGAACTAAGTAAAAGAAGAGATTTTGAAAAACGTTTTTCAAGATTTCGAAAGCTTGGATCAACTCAAGTTTGTGGAATAGGATTGGGTTTTGTATTCTTCTGAACTTAAGCTTTGTATACTGATCCGGTCGGTCATCGGTAGTCGATGACATCAGCAGAAGATAACCACGTGGACCACTCGCAGGGTGACACGTGGACCAGGTGACAGATAGATCGGGGTGAACGTGATCGGTTGTCACTAACCAAGTGACCACCGACAGATCAGGTGGCAGAGAAGTCAGGGGACAGATCACCCAGAACGGTGATCGGTGGTCAGTAACAAAGTGGCCACCAACAGACCAGTTCCCAGATGAACGCCTGGGGGCAGAACGCGAGAAGCAATAGAGCGCCGATCCGTCATCGGGCGCATGGTCATCGGGGTCTCGTGTTACACGTAGTTAAACTGGGACTGAGGTTCCCAGCCAGAGCGTTACGCATGGACCTCGCATGAGCACATCTCAGGGAATCGTGCACGAGAGTGGCCTGAGGGAGCTAGTAAACCGGTCAGTGATTGGTGATTCCCTCAACCCATTACGTGCGTGACACCGTGAAGGGTAAGCCGTTTACGCAGAGAGCAACGTTTGGTGAGTGTGCCTAGACCAGCCACACCTGGCGTTCTCCTGAGAGTATGCGATTTACCCAGATGGAAGAAATATGCTAAGTTACTCCGCAAGGGAATAACTTAGGCGCACAAAGAGAAGCACTAGAGCCCTTCAAGTAGTGACACGTGTATGGTCAGATGTGAGTCGCATGCCTCCACGTGTCATCATCTTGGAAGGGCGCGGTCCAGATAAAGGTGCACTCCGTACCGCTAAAGGTACAGACAAGCGCAGCCAAGCGCAGAGACGCGCGGACACGCACAGACACTCGCACGCCACTGATTCTAGAGGTACGTTGTCTCAGAAAGCATAACAGGGTTCTGACACATGCCAGAGGGGCATAACAGAATTCTGTTAGGCCCAGAGATAGAGGGAGGCATAAAAGAGAATCAGGGTGAGATTCAGAGGGAGAACAAAAAAAAGAGAGCAAGAGTTTCCACACACACTACTAGTTTTTCTCATTGGTGGTCCTGTGATCTAACTTGATCGTCGGAGTGCAAACGGCCGCTAGAGGCGCCGTCTGTGTGTTTTGCAGGTCGTGTTTGGAGATCCTAGAGAAGGTTCTGAGGGTGATTTTGCGGATAGCACAGTCGCGTAGACGGAGCAGAGAGAGAGAGCTACGAAGCGATTCCTCCACGTTCGAGTTGTAGGCAGGATCATTTGGCGCCCACCGTGGGGCACGAGTGAATCGTGGTCCCATATACACCACAGTTTTTGAAGCTTACCAAAGTTTTGCCAAGTTCTGTGCTGGGGAAAGATGCCAAGAAACAGACAACCATCACTTGCGCCATCTGCTGACGAAGGAGCTGTGACAATGGCGCAGGTCCTGGAGATGGTGCGCACGCTGCAGGACAACGCCGCAGCATCGAGAGTTGAACAAGAGAGGATGCAGACGGAGTTGGCTGCGTCGCAGAGTAGGAACGACGAGCTGAATCGCGTCAATGAAGAGCTAAGGAGGACGTTGCAGGCACAGAAGGAACGCGCGGTTGAAGAAGGGGTGTCGAGGCCACCGTCGCCTCCAAGAGCGTTCCCCATGCCATTCTCCCCTGAAGTCATGGGAACCATGGTGCCTCCCAACCTGGTGGGAGTGAAGGCGTCGTTCACAGGGGTAGAAGATCCGGAGGCGCATCTGACGGCGTTCCACACCCAGATGATGTTGTCTGGGGGCTCAGACGCTGTGTACTGCAAAATGTTCATGAGCACACTAAGCGGAATCGCCATGGAATGGTTCGTGAGCCTACCAGAAGGATATATCATGTCTTTCCCTCAGTTTTCAAAGCTTTTCACTAAGCAGTACATCGTCAACAAAGCACCCGCAGTGGTGTCATACGATTTGTTCGATGTACGACAGTACCAAGGCGAGTCGCTGAAGGACTACCTCAACCGCTTTGGAGCAAGGGTGGTTAGACTGCCCAGCAAGGATGAGGATATGCTGGTGCACGCGTTTAAAAAGGGAGTGCTGCCTGATCCCTTCAGTGAGTCCCTCATCAGAAGCCATCCCAGCACCTTTGCAGAGATCCGACGACGCGCGGTGGCGCACATAGTGGCAGAAACAGAGGTTTTTGAGAAAAGAGGAAGTGCTGCACCACCAAGACCGTGTGGAGGGCAAGGGAAACCGCAGCAGCAAGCAAGGGTGCATGAGGCCAAGGAGGGGAAAAAGGTGCGGGAAAAACCTCGTCCCTATGCACCAGGCAAGGACCAGGGCAGGGGGCGTGCAAGGGAGAATAACGCACCCCCAAGATACAATTTCATGGTGGGATTGGCGGATCTCATCGCCCTTCCTGCTGTAGCAGCGAGACTACGAGTGCCGCAGAAGACAGATAAGGTACTTGGAAGGAAGAAGAATGAGTGGTGTGAGTTTCACCAGGCTTTTGGCCACACACTCAACTCCTGTTTGGCGTTGGGACATCAATTGGCAGAGTTGGTGAAATCCGGATTCCTGGCAGATTACCTGCGCGAGCCGCAGGGTGATCGCGCGTCGGGATCCCAGGCTGGAGAACAGCAGCATGAAGTCCCTGTGCACGGGGAAGTGCAAACAATCGCGGGAGGCTTCTCTGGTGGGGGATGCACCGCATCACAGAGAAGGAGGTACGCTCGATCGGCTATGGCGGTAGACTCGGTAGACGAGAGCCATTACCCTGAAGTAGATATTGTCTTCAGGAAAGCTGACCTACGGGACGTTGTCCCGCATGATAACGACCCTGTGGTCATTTCCCTCATCACGGCAGGAAGACGAGTGCACAGAGTGCTCGTAGATCAAGGAAGCTCGGCAGACGTCATGTTCTGGCCGACGTTTAACAAATTGCAGTTGTCCCCTGATCAACTGAGGCCGTATACCGGGTGTCTTTACGGATTTGCAGGGGATCAGGTAGAGGTGCGGGGGTACATGGAGCTGAGGACAATGTTCACTGATGGAACGACAGCCCGCACCGAAAGGATAAAGTACTTGGTGGTGAACGCCCCTTTTGCGTACAACATTTTGTTGGGGAGGCCAACACTCAATAGGTTGGGCGCGATACCATCAACGAGGCACATGAAGCTGAAGCTGCCGTCGATGGAGGGGACCGTAATAACCATCAAGTCGGATCATGCTGAGGCTAGACGTTGTTATGAGAACAGCCTCAAGCAGAAGAGAAGCGTATGTCACGTCACCACAACACCACCACCTGGTGTGCGCGAAGAGCGATCGGTGGTTAGGGGAACGCATGGCGCTCGGAGGATGGAGAACGCCACGATGAGGGGCTCCCAGGTAGCTCAGGTTGAAGAAGAAGAGGAGGGCGCGATCACTCCTCGCGAGTCAGGGATCGCGAGGGCGGTCATCGCCAGTGAGAGAAGGCCCCACCCAGCTGAAGGATGGGTTGAAGTGGACATAAGGGGGAAAAAGTTCAAGTTGGGGGGATCTCTCATTGAAGAAGAGCGAAAGCTGATTGTCGGTGTTATCGAGAAGCACATGGGTGCCTTTGCATGGTCAGCGTCCGACATGCCAGGAATCGACCCCGATTTCCTTTGCCATCGTCTGTCAATGGATCCTAAGGTTTGACCTGTGCGACAGAGGCGAAGGAAATTCAACGAGGGAAAGAGGAAGGTGATCCAAGACGAAGCACAAAAGCTCCTTGCTGCAGGGCACATCAGGGAGATCCAGTACCCAGAGTGGCTAGCGAACGTGGTGCTGGTGCAGAAGTCAAATGGCAAATGGAGGATGTGTGTGGATTTCACCGACCTCAACAAGGCATGCCCCAAAGACTTTTACCCCTTACCCAGTATAGATGCTCTGGTGGATAGCGCGTCAGGGGGGAAGCTGCTCAGCTTCTTGGATGCGTTTTCAGGATACAACCAGATCAAAATGCACCCGATGGATGAATGCAAGACCGCGTTCATGACTGAACGGTCTTGCTATTGTTACAAGGTCATGCCATTCGGACTAAAGAACACAGGGGCTACCTACCAGCGACTCATGGATAGGGTGCTCTCGCCCATGCTGGGAAGGAATGTACATGCATATGTAGATGACATGGTGGTCACGTCCCAAGAAAAGAAGCACCATGCAGCCGATCTGGAGGAACTATTCACCACCATCGCCAAGTACAGGCTGAAGCTCAACCCTGAGAAGTGTATTTTTGGCGTGGAGGCTGGGAAGTTCTTGGGTTTCCTCTTAACAGAGCGGGGAATCGAAGCTAACCCAGAGAAGTGCGCAGCGATCGTGGCAATGAGGAGCCCGACGACGGTGAAGGAGGTGCAGCAACTCACCGGTCGCTTGGCAGCCTTATCCCGGTTTATGTCCGCTGGAGGGGAGAAAAGTCATCCGTACTTCCAGTGTCTTAAACGCAACAGCAGATTCCTTTGGACACATGAGTGCGAAGAGGCCTTCATCAAGCTGAAGGAGTATCTGGCAAGTCCACCAGTCTTGCGTAAACCTCAGGTAGACATCCCTCTTCGTCTATACTTCGCTGTGACGGAGAGAGCAGTTAGCTCAATCCTGGTGCAAGAGCAAGATCAGGCCCAGAGGCCTGTGTACTTCGTGAGTAAGGTGCTGCAAGGCCCTGAAACAAGGTACCAGGCCCTTGAGAAGGCTGCCCTGGCGGTGGTATTTTCAGCAAGAAGACTTAGGCATTACTTCCACAGCTTCACAGTGGTGGTAATGACGGATCTGCCCATCCAAAACGTGCTGAAGAAACCTGACGTAGCAGGAAGGATGGTCAAGTGGGCGGTGGAATTGTCAGAATTTGACATTCAGTACGAGCCCCGAGGACCGATCAAGGGGCAGGTGTTCGCGGACTTTGTGGTCGAGCTGTCGTCGATCGCGACACCTGCAGAAGGTTTAGATTTCCGATGGGTGTTATCGGTGGACGGCTCCTTTGATCAGCAGGGGAGCGGCGCTGGAGTCATTTTGGAAGGCCCAAACGGGGTACTGATCGAGCAGTCCCTCCGCTTTGCCTTCAAGGCTAGCAACAATCAGGCGGAGTATGAAGCCCTGATCGCAGGAATGTTGCTAGCAAGAGAAATGGGAGCAAGAAACCTGCTGGCTAAAAGCGACTCTTTGCTAGTCACAGGGCAGGTTACAGGGGAGTTCCAGGCAAAAGATCCCCAGATGGCAGCCTACCTGGAATATGTACAGCTCCTGAAGACGTCCTTCACAGAGTTTGAATTGGTGCACGTGCCAAGAGAGCAAAATGCCAGAGCAGACCTGCTTGCCAAGCTGGCCAGCTCAGGCAAGGGGGGGAAGCAGAGGACCCTCATTCAGGAGACCTTGAAGGTACCGCGGGCGTTCGTGTCAGACAACCAAGTACTTCATGTGTATAAATCAATGGAGCGTCTGACGATCGGTCATCGGTCGTTGACTCAAGAAACGTTGAAAGCACCGAGGGTGAGAGCGCGATCGTCGAAGATCGATGAGTTGATGGAGGTCTGCGCGGTGAAGGAACCCGACACGTGGATAACGCCGTACCAGTTGTACTTAGAAGATGGTGTACTCCCACTTGACGTGGCAGAGGCAAAAAGGATAAAGAGGAGCTCAAGTAAGTTTACTCTAATTGATGGAAACCTCTTTAGATTTGGATTCTCTCACCCTGTGCAGATCTGCGTGCACGGCGAGCAATGCACCAGACTCATGTCTGAGCTGCACGAGGGGGTGTGCGGAAGCCATGTAGGTGGTCGCGCTTTGGCAAGTAGGATACTCCGCGCGGGGTACTACTGGCCAAAGTTGAAGGAAGACTGTGTGAGGTTTGCTCAGCGTTGCAAACAGTGTCAACTTCACGCGGACTGGCACAAGGCACCTCCTGAGGAGTTGAGGTCCATCCATAGCCCGTGGCCATTCCACACATGGGGGATCGACATCCTAGGACCTTTCCCCCTGGCGATAAGGCAGATGAAGTTTCTCATCGTGGCCATCGAGTACTTCACCAAGTGGGTGGAGGCAGAACCAGTCGCACACATCACCGCACAGAAAGTCGAGCACTTTGTCTGGAAGAACATCGTCTGTCGCTTCGGAATACCCAAGAGGTTGGTCTCCGACAATGGCACCCAGTTCACGAGTCATCAGCTGAGGAAGATGTGTGAGGAGTTAAAGATACAGCAGGTTTTCGCTTCAGTGGAACACCCACAAACCAATGGGCAGGTGGAGTCAGCCAACCGAGTACTGCTCAAGGGGCTGAAGCGAAGACTAGACAAGGCTAAAAGGAGGCTGGGCAGAGGAGGTCCCCAGAATCGTATGGTCTTATCATACCACCCCACAGTCCAGCACCCATGAGACACCCTTCAGCCTTGTCTACGGGACAGACGCCATGATTCCCGTGGAGATACAGGAGAGCTCCCCCAGATTCTTGAATTTCATTGCTGAAGAGTCCAATGAAGAGCGAAAGGTGAATCTCGACCTACTGGACGAAGTGCGAGAAGAAGCCAGAGTCAGTGCTGAAGCCGTAAAGAGAAGAGTAGAACGGAGGCACAACACTAAGGTGAGGCTCAGGCGCTTCCAGGAAGGTGATCTGGTGATGAGAAAGGCGCATCAGAATGAGATGGAGAACAAGTTGTCTCCAAAGTGGACAGGCCCGTACAGAGTGGTTGAGACGTTGGAGAACGGAGCTTATCGGCTAGAAACTCTGGAGGGAGGAGCAATCCCCAGAACGTGGAACGCCACCCACTTAAAATTTTACTTCAGTTAAGTTGTAAAGTAGTTGCGTTCTCGCGCTAAAGATACATGCTTTGTATATAGTGGAAACAGTTGAACAGACAAGGGGGCACTCTTTTCCCTAAGGAGGGTTTTTGACGAGGCCACCCAATGAAAAGATTTCCAGCATATCAAGTGTGCGCAAGTATTAAAGTTAAAATCCTCCTTGCCCCAGGCGCAAGTGCAGGTGATCGGTTAGGCCTTACTCGCCCTAGGCGCGAGTACTGGCACTGATCTAAGTCTTCCTCACCCCAGGTGTGAGTGCAGGCGACTAGGGTTTGAAAAGCCAGGGGTGCTAGTAAGACCAAGAGAGGGAAAGGAAAGATTTTGACAAATGTCCTTACCCACTTGGCATACACCAATATTGGCCCAGTAAGGCTCTTAGTTCGAAACCCTTCTCACCCCAGGAGTGAGGCAGGGAATGAACGACCCAATCCGCCGAAGGGTGATGACCTTGGGGAAGGTAAGAGGGGTTAGCGAGAAACACTTTTCTTTCCCCAAAACGAGGCATCACCTCGAGCGATCGATGTCAAAGTCCTGTATGCACTTAGCGCTAGAGTGACAGAGAAGCTAAGTGAAGACCGAAGAATGATGACTGATGAGTCGTCAGTGATTGGTTAGTGGTACAAAGCAGCGCACAAGAGCTGTTAAAGACAAAGCTAAGGAAGTCGTTAGTCGCGATCAAAGTAGAGGCCAAGATCGAAGAGTACAAGATCGCGCTAAACCTAAGCTAGCTAACAGTTAGTCGTGTGCATAAAGAAAGGTGAAGCTCAAGAAAATACAAGAGATGAAGCTTATAGCTGAGACGAGTATGTATTCAGACCAAGTCTTATACAAATTCCAAGTACAAAAGGTTGTGCAGAAGTATAAATTTACAAAAAAGAGAAGAGCTCAAGGAGGAGGAGTGAGCTTTCCATCTACCACTTCGTGATAAATGCTGAATTGCGAGAGGTCCAAATCTGGGAGAACGCATCGGATCTGCTCGAGCGCCAGCTCGAACCCGTCAGTAAGGGCGTCAGCACCCACGTTCATAAGATCGGCTTTCTCAGCCTCCAGTTTTTGCTTTGAGGCCTCCGCAGCATTTTTCTCGGTGGTAAGGGCAGCAAGGGAAGAGGCAGCTTCTTCCAATTGGCCCTTGGCTTCAGACAGTTTGCCCACCATCTCCTCAAGTTTCTTCTCCCCAGTAGCGGCCGCTTCCTTGGTGGACTCGAGCTCCCCCACTAATTGAGAGTTCAGTTGGCGTAGGGAGGAGGTCTCGGCTCGCAGCTGCACCACCTCGCAGTCCAGTGAGTTGACGGCTTGCCCCATCAAGATCTCAGTCTTGATGGTCTCTTGGACCTGCGCTAGGTACTCTCTCCTAGCTTTTTCCACCATGCCCCGCATCAGATCTACAGACCCTTGGGCAGCTTCGAAGTCACTTTGCAGTGACTCCTTGTCATGCTCAAGCTCCTTTACCCTCTTCTCCATGGCTATTTGCTTGCGGTGCTGGGTGGAAAACTCCAAAGAGAGCACCATCTGCCTAGCCAGGTGCATGTCCACCTCATCTCCGCTCCATTCGACGAGCTCTCGGTTGCAGATGAGCTGTCGAACCAAGGTGATGACCCGACTGAGGTTCTCGTGGCTAGCCCCAGAGACGCTTGGTCGCGAGCTGAACCCACCACATTCAGTAGTAGCAGCGGAGGTTGGCAGTGGTGGCGGGAGACCCCCCGAATGAGCAGAAGCGCCCCCAGTAGGAGGAGCAGATTGACCAAGAGATTGGCCTGCTGGAGGGGAGATGGTGGTCGAGAAGCTGGAGATGGCTGTTGGCGGGGAGAGGGAAGGCACGTGGGCTCTGGGGCAGGTTGAGTAGAGGGAGGAGGGGGTGAACCTTCCTCTACCTCCACCACCTCGATCTCCCCAGGTTGAAGAGATGAGGCCCCCTCAACCGCTGGCAGTTTCCTCTTGCGGTGTACAAGAGGAGAGCCAGAACTCTCCTCTTCTGTTGAGGGAGCAGCAGCAGCAGATGAAGGAAAGGCCTTCACCAGCTTCTTTCTTTTCCTTCCTTGCTCAGGGCCTTCAGCTGGCGCGACCGAGAGAGGAGGGGCTGCAATAGGCTCGGTGGTGGAAGAAGAGGAGCCAGTCCCTTTGGCCCCTCGGAGTTTGGCAAGCTCCAACAAAGCTTTCCTCCTATCCTTCCCTGACATGGTATCTACTTCGAAAGGAAAAAGAGGAGTTAGATGGCCTAGTTATGCAGGTAAGCCAAAATGTATGCAAGCATGCATGAGAATGTGCAAGTATCCTAAGAGGTGGAAGAAGAGGAGCTACCTATGTATTTTTTCAGGGCCAACACATCGAACTCATGTTTGATGAGGCGTGCAGAGTTGTACTTGGCCCCCAGGAACAGCCCACATAGCTCGCGCTCGTAGGGGGCCATGGCTTCGAGGTCCCGGGGTTTCTTGAACTCAACCGCAGGAACCCAGTAGAGGGGGTACCCCTCGAGCAACGTTGGACTTTGTGGGGTGGCAGATATCATGTAGAACCTGCCCTTCCAATCTTTGAAGGATTGCTGATACAGGCCCAAGAGCACCCGTCCAGCAACCCCGTTCAGACTAACCCAGGACCTGTCCCCAGGGTTCTTCGCCTCGAAGAAATAGAGGAACACGTCCACGGAGGCGTTATGCCCGAAGTAGTTGCAGAGAATTTCAAATGCCCGGATGAAAGCCCAGGCATTTGGATGGAGTTGGCAGGGCGCGACGTTCAACTCCATCATCAGCTCCTTCTCGAAAAAGGTGAATGGCAGGCGTAGCTTCAACCTTTTGAAGATGGCAGAGTAGACGAAGACGAAGGGCACCCCATTGGTGGCCCTATCGTCCGCGCAGATGGGCATCCCTCGAGGAGGAATGCGGATTTGGATGTTAAAGTCGTTTTCCCATGGAATGCGGATGCGGATTCGCGAGATAGCTGCAATGGAGGAAAAACGAAAAGTCAGAATGAATGGAAGAAGAGGGAATGATGAATGGTTCGGTGAAAACAGAGAAGGGGAAGGAGAAAGAAATGCCCAGGTGAAAAGAGGAAGAAGGAGAAGCAGAAATCAGAGCAAGAACGTGAAAAACCCTAGCACGGGTCGAGAGAGGGAAAACAGAGAAGATGAATGCATGATAACAAGAAAGATGAATGCAATCGGTAAAAGTAACCTGAGTGGACCAAGGAAGAAGAAAAACCATACCTTTGAATGATCGCAAGAGTCTTGGAGGTAGAAAGCTGGAAGAAGGATGGAAGCGCAGAGAGAGAGTTCGCAGGAAGTCTAAGAGTTGATTGAAGAAGATGAAGAAACAGTGAAGGCGCGCGCCTATTTGAAAAAGGGAAGCGCTAGCGACATTCCACGCTGACCGTTGATGCGTCCACGCGTCGCAAGATTAAGGGAGGAAGTTGTAACGTTAAAGGGGCCGCACGTGAGGTGGCACGAGATGTGGCCCACATGCCACGTGGACCGAGGGCACGACCACTCAGTCTCTTCGCTGAGAACGAGTTCACAGCTCGAGACTAGGGGGCTTGTGATCCGGTCGGTCATCGGTAGTCGATGACGTCAGCAGAAGATAACCACGTGGACCACTCGCAGGGTGACACGTGGACCAGGTGACAGATAGATCAGGGTGAACGTGATCGGTTGTCACTAACCAAGTGACTACCGACAGATCAGGCGGCAGAGAAGTCAGGGGACAGATCACCCAGAACGGTGATCGGTGGTCAGTAACCAAGTGGCCACCAACAGACCAGTTCCCAGATGAACGCCTGGGGGCAGAACGCGAGAAGCAATAGAGCGCCGATCCGTCATCGGGCGCATGGTCATCGGGGTCTCGTGTTACACGTAGTTAAACTGGGACTGAGGTTCCCAGCCAGAGCGTTACGCATGGACCTCGCATGAGCACATCTCAGGGAATCGTGCACGAGAGTGGCCTGAGGGAGCTAGTAAACCGGTCAGTGATTGGTGATTCCCTCAACCCATTACGTGCGTGACACCGTGAAGGGTAAGCCGTTTACGCAGAGAGCAACGTTTGGTGAGTGTGCCTAGACCAGCCACACCTGGCGTTCTCCTGAGAGTATGCGATTTACCCAGATGGAAGAAATATGCTAAGTTACTCCGCAAGGGAATAACTTAGGCGCACAAAGAGAAGCACTAGAGCCCTTCAAGTAGTGACACGTGTATGATCAGATGTGAGTCGCATGCCTCCACGTGTCATCATCTTGGAAGGGCGCGGTCCAGATAAAGGTGCACTCCATACCGCTAAAGGTACAGACAAGCGCAGCCAAGCGCAGAGACGCGCGGACACGCACAGACACTCGCACTCCACTGATTCTGGAGGTACGTTGTCTCAGAAAGCATAACAGGGTTCTGACACATGCTAGAGGGGCATAACAGAATTCTGTTAGGCCCAGAGATAGAGGGAGGCATAAAAGAGAATCAGGGTGAGATTCAGAGGGAGAACAAAAAAAAGAGAGCAAGAGTTTTCACACACACTACTAGTTTTTCTCATTGGTGGTCCTGTGATCTAACTTGATCGTCGGAGTGCAAACGGCCGCTAGAGGCGCCGTCTGTGTGTTTTGCAGGTCGCGTTTGGAGATCCTAGAGAAGGTTCCGAGGGTGATTTTGCGGATAGCACAGTTGCGTAGACGGAGCAGAGAGAGAGAGCTACGAAGCAATTCCTCCACGTTCGAGTTGTAGGCAGGATCATATACCCAGGTGTATTCTATTCTCTTCTCCTTGAACATTGTATTTATGTGTTCTTGTGTAGGGCAGTTTTAGAAAGGTGTTTATGGAAACTGTTGTTTTGCGAAAGAGTGGTGTGTGTTAGGGGGTTCAAGATAATCACTCTTGGTGTGTGTGTTTTGCAATCTAGGGTTGATTATATAGTGAATTCTCAGTGGTTAGTTGAGGAATGGATGTAGCTATTGGTTAAGAGTGAACCAATATAAACATCTTGTGTGATTCTCTTTATCCCTACACTCATAAACTGTTTTAATATTGTTTTAAATTCTAATGGTATAAACAACCTGTTGTTTTGTGAAAACAACTGGTTGATTTTCTGGAAAAACTTAAAATATAATTTTTTTTGAGTTGAATTGAAAATCAATTGGTTGATTTTCCAGAGCTTTTCACTCTACCTTCAAACTTTCCGAAAATCTTGTGAAAGCAATTCACCCCGTCTTGTTTAGGCCACTAATTCTAACAATTGGCATAAGGAGTCGAGTTCTTGAAAATTACTCAAGTTTCGATCCTAAAAGCTTTTCTAAAATGGCTGAAAAACTACACTTTGGGAAAGGTGCTCCTATAAACAGGCCACCTTTGTTTTGTGGACTGAACTATCAGTTTTGGAATGTTATAATGATATTTTTTGTTGAATCTATTGATAGAGGAATCTGGGATGCTATCGTAAATGGCCCTTTTGTACCTAAATTTTAAAAAGATAATGTTTTCATTGAAAAACCTTGGTCCCGATGGACTGAGAGTAAAAGTAAAAGAGCTTAATATGATTGCATTGCTATGAACATTATCACTTTTGCTTTGAATTCTGATGATTTTTCAAGGTCTCACAATGTGCATCTGCAAATGAGATGTAGGACATCCTTGAGGTTACCCATGATGGCACAACTGATGTGAAAAGGGCAAGGAAACATGCCTTGATCCAAGAATATAAAATGTTCAAGATGCTTAAAGGGGAACCATTTCGGATGTGAAGAAAAGATTCACCCACATAGTGAATCACCTCATTAGCCTTAGAAAAATCTTTTAAAGGGAAAAGTTGAACATCAAGATCCTCAAATGCTTGGATAGATCTTGGCAACCCAATGTCACTACAATTTCAGAATCCAAGGAGTTGACCACATTGACCATAGTCTCCTTGTTTGGAAAGCTAAGGGAGCATGAGCTTGAGATGAACTGGCTTAATGACCAAGAAAATGATAAAAAGCATGCGAAGAGCATTGCTTTAAGACTTGCTGGTAAAAAGGATGGTCAAGACTCAAGTGTGTGCAGTTATGGTGAGACTCTCAACTTGCTCAAAAGAAAGTTTGACAAATTCTTGAAGAAGAACAACCAGGACAAGAATCAACCATCAAACATGTATAATAGTAAGAAAGCGAATGAATTTAATTCTCTAAACTATATTTGTTTTGGATGTGGTAAACAGGGTCACATCAAGGCTGATTGTGCAAACAATGAGAGCAAAGAGAGAGGGGCAATCGATAAATTTGAAAAGAGAGGCAAAACAAGAAGAGCCTACATAGCTTGGCAAGATAATGATGATTCATCCTCAAGCTCATCATCAAAGGAAGATGAATAAGCCAATCTGTGTTTGATGGCAAAGTAAGAATCCGAATCAAGTAGTGTAAGTTCAAACACTTCTATTAATTTTGAGAATTATAGCCAACTTCTTGAAGCCTTCAAAGAAACTCACGAGGAAGCTCATGGGCTGGTCCTTTTGAATAACAAGTTAAAAGGGTTAAACAAGTGGTTGGAAAATAGAGTCAAGACCTTGAAAGAAGAGTTGAGCCATTCAAAAACTGATTTTGAAACTTTGGAAATGATTTATCAAAACTCTTCTTGCAAGTGTGTTGATTCTATCTTTAGTGAAAATTGTGAATCTTTTCAAAAGAAAGTTCATTATCTTTTAAAAATTGTGGACAAGTTTTCCAAAGGCCAATCCAATCTTGAAATTGTTCTTGCTTCTCAAAACTTTGTTTTTGGTAAGGTTGGGTTGGGGTTTAATCCAAAAAGCAAGAACAAACCGTTTTCAAAACCTTTCTAAAGTTTCTTTGAAAAACAAGTTGTTGTTTTGTCGAAACAACCGGTTAAAATATGCTTCTACTACATGAAAAGGGGCCACACTTCTAAATTTTGCAGAGTTAGAAGGTTTTCTGTTCCTAAAGGTCTTTTGAAAGGGGTTCCTAAGGTTTCTAAGGTTCCTACTAACATCATTGGACTCACATTCATAAGGGGACCAAATCTTGCTTCTTAACCTTTTGTTGTAGGGATCCTTGGTAGCCAAGAATCACTTTTGGATTTGAAGAATGACCCCTAAAGGGAAAAACATCAAGAGTAAAGTTAGTCTTTGTGCCTGCACTTTTCAATTGTATATGTGATGTGAGTTGATTTTATATTTGTTTCTTTTCAAGGTGACACTTTACTTAAGGTTGGGATTTTAGCACAAAATATGGTGAGAACCCAAAGAAGATTCCCACTGCACACAAACTTAACCAAGTGGTTAAGTAAGTGTGAAAGTTCACTTCTAGAGGGCAAAAAGAAAAATACAATATATGGTGAATACGATCATGTTTTGTAGAAATTAAAGAGCAAAAGATGGAACAATTGAAGAAAAGAGAAAGAAGACCAAATAAAACAAGGCATAAACATGAACATAAAAAATGGAATGGAATGGCGTGAAGAAAAGAAGGAAAAGAGATAAGGAAGAAGAAACTTATGGATTGAAGGAATGGATGATCACGGCACTTGGAGTGTGGGAAACTCCAAGATAAGTGAAGGAGGAGCCGCCACTTGAAATGCTCACATACTCAAGATAAGACTCAAAAATATTTAGGAGAGAAGCTCACTAATCACTCAAGCAGAGTTTCTTTACTTAATCAAAATCTTCATGAAAATACATGGAGTAAGGCACCCTATTTATAGGAATGGGTGCCTTGGTGGGCAAGAAGGGCAAGGGTAGGGAGGTAAATGTGTGAGGGGGCTGCCTTTAGGGTTTGACTAAGTCAAAAACGCACCTTAGGCTTGTTCTTCTAGAAACTAGGTCAAAAAACCTTCCTAAAGGGCTAAAAACAAGCTAAAATGATAACTACACCCCTATTATGCTATAAACACCTATTTTTGCTATTTGGACCCCTAAAGTGAGCCCAAATTATTTACAACATGTTTTATTTTTAAGAAGACCAGAAGAAATAACATTTGATGTTCTGGTCTTTGACCATTTCTCCTTCTAGTGAGGTCTGTTAGATCCTTGGTGGGGTCTTCACTTGAAAGTTGAGATGATTTCTCATAGTGTGAATGGTAATTTAAGTCATTGGTCATCTCCTTGTTGGCTTGGATTGTATCAATGTCTTGTAGGGTTCTTTGAAAGTCAAGAGACATCCTTGGCACATGCATAGTGGCTGCTCAAAGGAGAAACTTTAAGAATAAAGAGAGTGTGTGTTTTCTTTTCTCAACTTATGTAAGTGTCCCTTGTGACCAAATGAACATCCAAATGTTTTTCTTGGTTAAATACGTTGGAGGTTTTCTCTGTGCAAAGGTATAAATAAAATACATAATGCATTCCTTATCACTTTGGAAGATAATCTATTTTGAAAAATGTTATCTTTGCTGTCACAATAAAACAACCGATTGTTTTCTCGAAACAACCGTTTGTTTTGCCTCTGACACCTCTGAATAAAGTTGTTATGACTACTTACGCATGGTTACAACTTTATTCTCTTTTTCAAAACTGATTATGGGTCAAATATGCAATAAATGTTCCTCTGAATCAAATCATAAGGGAATATATTATGGTCATAAAGGAATATATTCTATGATTTTCTTGGAAAGCTAAGTGCTTTTTATGAATGGTCAATCAAAATAAAGGGTGTGTAAAAGCAATCTCTATTTGGGTCTGACGCACTGCACATTTCCACTGTAACAAATTCTTTTTCTTTGGAAAACAACTCACTAAAAGCCAATTTACCTTGGCCAGGTTTTTCTGCTTATATATGTGTGTATTTTCAACTAAATATTTCACAGAAATAACCCATTGTTTTTCTGCAATCTCACTTAAAACTAGTTGTTTGCACTGCTTCTTCACAAATTCATCTTGGCACCATGGCCTCCTCATCTCCCTCACCAAAGAGGAAAAAAACACAAGCTACCAAAATTGGTTTTCGAGTGATAATGAGAAAATTGAGAAGTTTGTATGAGTCAAGCCGAAAATCCATTAATAACTCAAAATTGATATCCTTCAACTAGCTAACGGAGAAGAATCTCAAGGATGTGAGGAATGCTTGGAAAGAATAGAAGTTAAGAAGGTTTCTTGAGATGTCTGGAAACACTTATGCAGATCTTGTAAAGGTTTTCTACACAAATCTTCTTATTGATGGTCAGAACTTGTATTCACATGTAAAAGGAGTAGACATGGAGATTACTCCTGATGTGTGGACTACTATCACTGGGCTGAAATACACTGGGCTAAGGATCAACAAAGGGAACATAGGTGTAGTGGAGGACTTCAACAAAATTCAATATTATGCCAGCTGCCTAAAAAATCCTCACTTGAAAGTGAAAAATTTCTTTGTGGGTGGCTTAAAACTGAATGAGAGAATCATTGTCTTCATTATCTCATGGATGTTAACTCCAAGGGGGAGTAATCACTCGGTCCTCACTGAAGAAGATATCATTCTAATTTATTGCATCATGAAGAACATCAAAATCAATTGGATTCATATCTTCAAGGAGCATATGCAAAAATCTATGAGGTTAAGTGACTATCATTTCCCTTATGTTGTTCTTATATCTAAATTTCTTCAATATTTTGAAGTTGACCTTAAGGAAGAATTATCTGAGGTGGTGAAGCCATCTCATAAAATCAATAATGGATCTCTTAGAAAAATGGGATTCATCAAGGTTGGCAACAAATGGGCAAGTAAAGATGAAGAACAAGTGGGGCCTTCTTGTGAAGACCAAGCTAGAGCAGAGGAGGAAGAGCAAGTTGCCCCAAATACTGAAGATGTTGAAGCAGATGAACACCAAGATGAACAAGATAATCAAGGTACTAAGAATCCAAATGAACAAGTTGCTAGTGAAACCTATGGAGCTGGTCCAAGTGCTGGAAATACTGATTACTATGTTATGCATACACTTGTGAGCTATGAGCCACCCATTGATCGTGGAATTCCAGTGTCACCATTTGAAAGGTTGATGATCAACCACTTGGATAACATGGTTAGTGATCAAAGGGATCATTATGAGTTTTGTGTTTCCAGGTTTACACTGATCTGTTGATGCAATGCTGCCACACATTGGTTTTTTTGTTTTTTTTTCATTTTTTGCATATGTATGTGTAGATCTGTGTGCGCCTTTTCAAATCTAGTTTATCCTGCTGCTATACTTGCTTTGTATGTGTACAAATTCTGTTTTGTAGGACCTTTCAAGTTTAAAAACTACAACACAAACAAACCAATGATTTGTCTTCATCAAATAGGGGTAGATTGTTGAACAAGATTCTTTGATGTCTCCAAATCCATGAGGAAAACTTGAAGACCTTGTTGCTGGGTGTGTGTGTTTTCTAGTGGTTTTTAACTTGTTAATTCACTCCTTAAGATGATCCCAGTTCATTAGAATCTTTATCTTTTTAAAAACATGGGTTTTCTAAAAGGCTGTGAAATTTCAACCTATTGAAATGTCGAATCAACCTATTGTTTGACACTTAAGTGGCTTTTAAAATGGTTTGGAAAAGCTTTGCTTTATTTTGTCTTTGCTGTCAAACAGAATCAATCAGTTATTTCAATAAATCAACTGGTTGTTTTTATGAAAACCTTAATAGAAAAATTATTTCAATCAATTGATTTGGAAAACAACTAGTTGTTTTCATAACAAAATTCTGTTAAGTGTTTTAAATTATTTTAAATGATTCCAACTGCTTTTTGTTTTTGATCTAGCAGCTTTGACCACTTGATTGAGGTTATACAAAGGTTGTGTAACATTCTTTGAACTAAGTAAAAAGAGAGATTATGAAAAAACCTTTTTCACAATTTCGATATTTGGATCATCTTAAGTGTGTGGAATAAGATTGGGTTTTGTATTCTTCTAAACTTAAGCTTTGTATATCCAGGTGTATTTTATTCTCATCTCCTTGAACATTGTATTTCTGTTTGTTCTTGTGTAGGGCAATTTCAGAAAGGTGTTTCTGGAAACTGTTGTTGTGCGAGGAGTGGTGTGTGTTTTTAAGAGGTTTAAGATCATCACTCTTGGTGTGTGTTCTGTAATCTAGGGTTGATTACATAGTGAATTCTTAGTGGTTAGCTGAGGACTGGATGTAGTTATTGGTTAAGAGTGAACCAGTATACACTCATAAACTATTTTAACACTGTTTTAAATTCTGTTGGTTTAAACATTCGATTGTTTCGTGAAAAGAACTGGTTGATTTTTTGGAAATAAACTTAAAACATAAATTTTATTGAGTTGAACAGAAAATCAATTGGTTGATTTTTAAGAGCTTTTCACTCTACCTTCAGACTTTGCGAAAATGTTGTGAAAACAATTCACCCCCTATTGTTTAGGCCACTAATTCTAACAAACTATTAAAACTCTTTCCTTTACAAAATATAATCATTAACACATCAATATATCTTTTTATATTGCATACCTATTGGACAAAGTATCTTATTTGCCTCATAGTTTCAGTTAGGTAGTGTATTCCCTTATGGAAGCATTTCCTTCAACAACTGAAGCAATTATGTGAAACTTTTATCTGTCCATTCAGTCATTTTCTTCAAATTCACCAACCTTAATACTACCAATAATCAAGTGAAGTTAGTTGAACCATGATATAATGGAATCTTTGTATTAGTTGACATATTTTCATACACAAGCACTCCAACAAAGGACTATGCTCCAACATCATGGATCATGTCAGTTATCCATTAATAAAGTCATTAGTTTGGCACACATTTGGCAAGTGTAATAACTCACCATGCCACATTCATGTTGTATATTTTCTCAAAAATCGATCACACAAAATTTTTCTCTAATTTCTGAAACATGCAATGTCTTCCCATTCAAACAATTCACAAGAGAACATCTCATCCTTACTTTACTGTCACTACAATTTTAATTATATTGGGCAAACTGTATCAAATCTTTCATCCCTTTCTCATAAGCATCACTTATACATGGTGAATTAATCCAACTTTGATCTAATCCAACTTAATATATAGTTTACCATGATGAAATACACTTTTTAAATTGGAGGAGTACTAAAATCTTGAACAGAAAACTAAGGATTTCTTAATGAACAAGTCTAATAAAAATTGAACAACATAACACATAAATATAAATGTGAACTTCACAAAATCTAACAATATTTGTCGGGAGTTAGACACTCTCATACTCAATACTAAGACGTTTACCTAGATACAATCATTATTCACAAAGCTATGTCTCAAATCTCCTACTCCCTGTTTATATTTAGACAACATTAGTGTTGTTCTGCTTGCATCTAATTCGGTGTTACACTCCAAGACCAAGCACTTTGAGCTTGATCGCTTTTTTGTCCACGATCATCTCCAAAAGAAGGGTCTTGTTGTTGTCCGTGTGCCTTCTCAATATCAGGTTGCAGATGTTCTTACGAAACCAGTTTCTAGCGCGGCTTTTCTAGAGCTCCAACGTAAACTTATGGTGGTTGAAAACTCGCTCATAAGTTTAAGGGGGTTGTTAAGTAGGCTAGTGATGTGCAGGCTCATGTATAAGGTTCCTATGTCTATATATAGACATATCTCTCTCTGTGTACTTGAATAAATGTATTACAAAATCTTTTCAACCCTTTTTATTTGCTTGTAAGTGAGAATTCAAGTATGGTTCTAGTCACACGTCAACTAAATGGAGCAAATTATTATTCCTGGAGTAGAATCGTGAAGCATGCTCTGTTATTTAAGAACAAGTTTAAATTTGTCAATGGAGACATTGATGAAATTTAAAAGATGATGACAATTTTGATGCCTAGGAATGTAAGTGTAACAGGAAGAGTAAAGGAGAAAGAGTAAAAGGGAATATTATTCTCTATTCAAGTCATTACATAGGGGTTAAACCTGTGGTTATATATGTGAAAGACCTATGTAAAGAACTTACTATAACAAAAATACAAGTTATGTAACAACACTACCAGTATTATATCTAACACCCCCCCATAAACTTATGGGTGAGTTATCAACCACCTGAAGTTTACTTTTGAATTTCTAAAACATCGTCCCGGACAAAGGTTTTGTTAGAACATCAACGATTTGAAATTGAGATGGGAGATGAACAACCAAAAGTTGCTTATACTGAACACTGTCACGAACGAAATGCAAGTCAAGCTCGAAATGTTATGCAGAACAGGATTGGCAGCAATATGAACAACACCAAGATTATCAGAATGGATTCGTGGAGTGGAAGAAGCGATGCATAGTTCAGTCATCAGTGACTGGATCCAGATAATATCAGGAAGGGCAACGACAATGCTTTTGTACTCAGCCTCAGTACTGCTTCCGGAGATAGCTTTTTGTTTCTTTGAGGACCAGAACACAAGATTGCGACGCACAAATATGCAATATCCCGTGGTAGACTTGTGTTCTTTCCGGTTGACTTGCCTCGCCGGTAATCTTCTACGGCTACTTGGAACCTTCTATCCTTGCCTGTGAATCGTGACTTCTTGATATGAATCCACTAGCAAAGAAGAGATGATTCTTTGACATTCTATGGACTCAACTTGAGTTGGAGATAGCTTAGGCACTTATAATAGAATTGGATCAAGGTTCTATGTTTCAAGAACTCACCAAGACTTGCACCAAACACCAAACTCATATGGAGGAGCCATCTATTGTCAATTGAACCGAACAAATTGTGTAAAAAGGCAAAAACACCGAATAAAATGATCAAGAACATAAATGCACCGAACAATTCAGCTAGAATTGAAGAAGAAACAACTATAAACAGCCAATGAACTAAGAACCGAAGCAAAGCTGGAAAATAGACTGAAATGCCGAACCAAAAAGGAAGCTAAACATGTTTTAGGAATTTCATATGAATATGGAGATGAAAGAAAGAAGAACTTATGGAGATAGATGCTTTGGTTTGATGATCACGCCACTCAGAGGATGAAAGCTCCAAGATGAGTGAGCTAGTGCCGCCACTTGAGAGAACCAAATGCACTCAAGATAAGACAAGGTGAAGGAGAAATCAAGTTCTCACAAATTCCCTCTCAAATTGAGTAGAGTTTCTCTATTGCTAATTTCCAATCTGAATTGTGAAGGACCTAAGCCCTCCTTTTATAGGAGCAAGGGCTGGTCATTTACATAGCTTATTCCCTAAGCCACCCAAAATGCTCCTAAGATCATGCCCCCCTTACTAAGCTCACTCCCCAAGCTTCTAGAATTTTCTAAACTAAAGTCTAAAGATGCTTTTACAAAAGAGGTGTCTAATGTTTCCCTCTAAGCACCTTTCTAAACACTATTCTATATTATTTACAAATTAAAAGAAACTATAAAGAGAGATATTTAATTGAAGCCCATTCTTGAAAGCTTGTAGACTTCTTTGACGTTAGGCTTGAACCTCTCTTTATTTTATGTCTTCTTTTAATTTTGAGAAGACTAGAAGGAAGAACTTCAAATGTGGGGGTGAATGCCCTCTTCCTTCATTAATAAAAGCCTCCTTTATTTGATTCTCATCATACTCCTCGAGTTGGAGATAATTCGTCCACGAATTCTAAATCCCTACATATAACAAAGTCAGTTTATTTTTACACTTAAAAGTGGAAGAAAAAGGTAAACATGACTTAGCATTTGTAAACAAAGGGATTTCAGAAAAGGAGGTTCTAGAAATCGACCAAGTTGGAAAAATTTGTTTGGGAATGACGATATGTTTTGGAAAAAGACCTCTTAAATGGGGAAAACCATTTGGAGGTATGAAATCATCCCTAACATTTTTTAACCAAGATGGTGTTGAAATAGGAACCTTGGGTAATGAAAAAGATAAGGAAGGAAAACACCTTGGAGGTGAAAGGATAAGACCCATGTCAACTTGGCCTTCTTTGTCTTTTTCATATTTACTTGTGGTAGGTGGGTGAGTTAGATCTTGTTTTACCTTGTTTATCATTAAGGTTTGCTTTTGTGGACAATGAAGAGCTATGTGCCCAAAACCTAAACAGTTAAAACATTTGATATTTGAAGTTTTGGTAGGTGACTTAGGAGTAGAAGGATTTGTGGTAGAAACTTTTTTTGGAGAAGTGGTTTTCAAAAGATATAATTCCACCTTGATGGCTATGCGAAGCACTTTCTTTAAAGAAGAGTAGTCATTTAATTCTACAAATTTTCTAATATCTTTTCTTAAACCACGTACAAACGATTTTATCTTTGACTTTTCATTAGCATGCATATTCATTTTAGTCAAAGTTGTTTCAAAATCTTTAAAGTATTCATCTACCATCCTATGTCCTTGAGGAAGCCTTTGGAACTTCAACAAGTGTTCCTTCCTAGAAGGAGGAACAAACCTCGCGCTCATATACTCTTTCAAATCATTCCAAGAAACCACAGGAAGTTTCTTGCGATATATAATGTCCATTACAATTTTATGCCACCATTCTTTGGCATAATCACTAAACTCTAAGGTGGCTAGCTTATATTTGTGCTCATCTAAGATCTCATAGAGGTAAAAAATCTGTTCACATTTAGCCTCCCAATCTAGATACACATTAGGATCACTATCCCCATTGAAACTAGGAATTTTCACCGAAGGTAGCTTGGCCTTTGCATCACGGTAGTAGTCATCTTCACATTTATCTTCATGAGCATAAGGTGGTCTATATCCATGAAAGTTGGGTTGAGGTCTCCTTCTTCTATGTTCTTCTTCACGTCCATGATCATTGGAAGAGCCTCTTGATGAAGGTCTATGAGAATGTCGTGAACCATGGTGAGAATGAGAAGGTCTAGCTTGCTGCACTTCAAGGCTTTGCAATCTTTCCTCCAACCGTCTAATAGCTTCAGCTTGTTGTGTAATAGCTTCATCTTTTTGTGTAATGGCTCGCTTGGCCTCCTTTAATTCACCAAGGACAGAAGCTTTGCTAGGAGAATGCTTGTTGTAATACTCATCACTGGAATATGCAACCATTTGGAAAAGAAAACAGCAAACAACAAAACAGCAAACAAAGTTAAGAAAACAAAGTTAGCAAAAATAAATTGGAACCAAACTGCCTAAGTGAAGTGTCACTTAAATCACTCCAAAGAAAGAATGCTCCCTTTACCAAGCTGATCTTGAGGCCTTGAGTAATCTCAAATGAAATATGTCAAAGCAAGAGCACACAATCTTCAAAGCACTTCACCACAAAACCAATGAATAATGAAAGACAAGCAAGAAAAGGTATAAGCAATAAAAGGCTATAACAAAAGGAATACTAGATGTATGACAAACTCAAAGAGTAAAGAATAAAAGACAAGCAAGAAAATAAGGTACTCAATGAAAAAAGAAGGCACACAAAAGATACCTAAAGAAAAGCACTAGAGTAGATGAAGAAAACAAAAACAGAGCTACTGGAAAATATTTTTTTATGCAAACTGTGCTTGATGTTCACTGATTTAACTGGAACGATATAAAGCGAACTGGATTATGAAATTTTAACCACAGAAATTTCAAGATCTTAGCTCAACAATGGCACTTGAATTACTCAAAAAAAGTAAGCCAATTAATTGAGATAAATTTTCTAAAATCGCTGCCAGATTACTGTATTTTTTTCGGCAGAATTGCACACTTTTTGTTTTTGATTTATCATTTTTTTTGTACTTTGAATTTTGAAGTACTTATTTTTTCTACTCTTTGATAAAACTTTAAAGAACACAAATCCAGAATTTCAGAAATTTCCAGTGAGTAAATCAATTGCAATAAATCGAAACAGTAAGCACGTTTTCAAAAAAACAGAGGAATCCTAACAGGAATGAAAAACATAATTAAGAACTAGCAAAGACATAATGGAAATGATGTATAGGAACTTGTATAGATCTAAAATACAAGTATGAACTCAATACTAAAACAGAAAATGCACAAAGGATCAAGTATCAAACTCAGAAAACTGTATTACAGCAAAGCAAGAAACAAAAAATTCAATAAAAGTACTACAAGAAGTGATGACATTCTTGGAAAAACATGACTATGACAAAACTTGTACGGATTCAAAAAGGAAAAGAAACAAACACATGATAGGCACAATTAAGAAAACAGCAATAAAACTAAAATAAGCCTAAAAACAGAAAGGTAAACAACAAGAATTATAGAGCTCTTGAATTAAAGTGCAACACAACTCAAAATTAAACAAGAACACACCTAAACTCTAGATACCACATGATATAAAATCAATAGCAAGATAGAGATTACTCTTTGACATTCTATGGAATCAACTTGAGTTGGAGATAGCTTAGGCACTTTTAATAGAATTGGATCAAGGTTCTATGTTTCAAGAACTCACCAAGACTTGCACCAAACACCAAACTCATATGGAGGAGCCATCTATTGTCAATTGAACCGAACAAATTGTGTAAAAAGGCAAAAGCACCGAATAAAATGATCAAGAACAGAAATGCACAGAACAATTCAGCTAGAATTGAAGAAGAAACAACTATAAACAACCAATGAACTAAGAACCGAAGCAAAGCTGGAAAATAGACTGAAATGCCGAACCAAAAAGGAAGCTAAACATGTTTTAGGAATTTCATATGAATATGGAGATGAAAGAAAGAAGAACTTATGGAGATGGATGCTTTGGTTTGATGATCACGCCACTCAGAGGATGAAGGCTCCAAGACGAGTGAGCTAGTGCCGCCACTTGAGAGAACCAAATGCACTCAAGATAAGACAAGGTGAAGGAGAAGTAAGCTCTCACAAATTCTCTCTCAAATTGAGTAGAGTTTCTCTATTACTAATTTCCAATCTGAATTGTGAAGGACCTAAGCCCTCCTTTTATAGGAGCAAGGGCTGGTAATTTACATAGCTTATTCCCTAAGCTACCCAAAATGCTCTTAAGATCATGCCCCCCTTACTAAGCTCACTCTCCAAGCTTCTAGAATTTTCTAAACTAAATCCTAAAGATTCTTTTACAAAAGAGGTGTCTAATGTTTCCCTCTAAGCACCTTTCTAAACACTATTCTATATTATTTACAAATTAAAAGAAACTATAAAGAGAGATATTTAACTGAAGCCCATTCTTGAAAGCTTGTAGACTTCTTTGGTGTTAGGCTTGATCCTCTTTTTATTTTATGTCTTCTTTTAATTTTTACAAGACTAGAAGGAAGAACTTCAAATGTGAGGGTGAATGCCCTCTTCCTTCATTAATAAAAGCCTCCTTTATTTGATTCTCATCACTTCTCCACCAAAAAACTTCTCACCTGCAAAGACAAAGGGGCGCCCTAGCGGCTATTTGCACTCCGACGCTCAAGTCACTATTAGGGCAAAAAACATCAAGTGTATAAAACAGCTTTAGTCTCAAAAGCTGCATACCTTACTAGGGTTATTAGCACCCCTTATATAGGTTGAAACTAGGGTTTACCTCTGTTCTGTTACCACTGTCTAGGGTTCCTTGGGAAGTCTCCCTGTGCTGCTATTGTGTAATCTTCACATATCTAGCACATGAACTTCCTTTAACTGGAGTGCAAGGAATAATCAGAGTGCCGCTTGGTGCACCTAACATCCAGTGCCATCTGTTTCACGGGTGCCTTAAGTACCCACGTGCCATGCATGCAACTTCCCGGGAAACCCTAATTCTACTGGACTCTTACGCCCCCTATGATTATGCATGATGTTGCACCTTCATGCGTCATGCACCCCTAATGCATGCGTCTCTCGTGCCTTAGGCTTCCCATCCATCTTTGTCTTTAACTGTTATCTTAATGAAATTCTAGGGCCCACCTTACGGGGCTTTCACTTCATCCTGACGGCCGATGTCCGATCTTCTCCCTCTACTGGTGAGGTCCGATATCGATCTCCGACATCAGGCTTAGGGTAGCAATCTCAAAGACTGACCGCCTCCTGGGTATGCGTCTGGGACCCACTTCGCGTGGCCCCCTCTCATTGCTAAGTACCGAGGCGCGATGTCTGAGGTCAGCCTCTGAGTCAATGACCGAGGACTGGTCGGGACACAAAGTGACGTCTCGTCATTCTCCGCTAATCAATGTACGCGTGTCGAGATCAATGGCTGGGATTTACTAGCGTTCGAACTTCCCCGTGTACTGCTTGAACACTTTAACCTTTGCGCTCCCGCCACTATTTCATTACTTTCGCTTACACGACCCTTCACTTAGCGTTCTGCACAGCGAAAACGCTCTCTTCCTTTTGTGTTCAGACCTAAACCCTCGAATCACAATGTGGGAAAGGTACGATTTTTATTCTTCGATTACTCCATTGTTTACACTTTTGCCATTTTCAATGTGATCATAACTGTCTGGGATTGTTTACGATTCTCGTATTTACTTGCGTGTTCATACCCACTGCTCATATTTTTCATGTCTTCATTTTTCTGAGTCCCTTTCGGTGCTTGGTTAGTCACGCCGCTTCCCTTCTGAAGTCTCTCCTTTCTCTTTTCTCTTTAGCTCTCCCGTCAAGATGACTAAGCAGATGAGACGAGCTCCCAAACCGGCTTCCCCTTCGAGTTGTGCTTCGTTCTCATCGTCGTCTTCCGTTCCTCTACTTTCTTCAGCTCCCTACACCCCCCCCCACCTGCTTCTTTTAACGAGTCTCTGTATCGCCGGGCTCCGGCGGACCTTCTGGGGGAGACGTCTACTTTCACATCCCTAGAAAGTATAGCAACTTATAGGAAGGGACAGTCATGCCACCCGTCGCGCGTCTTCGGTAAGGACCATGATAAATTCGTGCGAGTGGTGGCTTGCCGCGTGGGGGAACCGGTATGCGCTGACGAAGCCTCTGACCCCGAGGGTGCCTTTTGTTTTGTCTACTCAACCCTTTTTCGTAGGCTAGGGCTTCGGCTACCTTTCACCCCTTTCAAGCGTACCCTACTAACTGAATTGAACGTGGCCCCCGTCCAACTTCATCCTAACAGTTGGGCGTTCGTACGGCCATTTGCGATCCTCTGCTGCAGTCTTGGCCTTACGCCGTCGGTGGACGTTTTCCTTTACTTCTTCAAGGCCAAAGATCCAAGGAAAAAGTTGTGGGTTAGCCTTAATGGGGTAGCTTGGAGAGTGCTCTTGACGCTCTTTCAGTAGTCGTACAAAGGTTTCAAAAAGAACTTTTTTAAAGTTCGTTGCAGCCGCAAGAACCCTTCTCTTTTAGAAGGGTTTCCTCTATATTGGACAGAGAAACCGAACCTATGGAGGGTTCGGCGTTTCGAAGATCTTTCTGCCTTGTTGAAATATGTGTGTGAGCTCTTATCCAGGTTCGCCGCTCCTCTAGTACTTTAGAACTGCTTAAATGCGAGTATAGCCCGGAGGACCTTGATAGCTATATTGGTACCTTTCCCTTCCGTCCTAGTTTTCCATGCATTCTTTCGTTGCTGACCTACTTCTGCTGCACAGGTATGCGTTTTAATGAGGATAAGAAGAGCAGATTGGCAGACCTTCTGGCCAAACAAAGGGCGGCTGCCGCTAGGAAGAGTCTCTCGGCACCCTTGGCTCCTTTTGCATCAATTGTCCCGGCCACTCAGCCGATGAATCCTGCCCCTGCTGCTACCGAATTCAGGGGGGTGTTGGCGGTAGAGTCGAATGATGAGGACACATACACTGGCTTGGTTCACAAGCGACCTAGGGTAGGTGCATCTATGGTGCCCTCACCTTCTGCTTCAGCTGGTGCTCCAACCTTCGTGGATCATCCTCCGAGCACCTCTTCCCCCTTTTCTGCTGTCTTGGGGGGCGGGGAAGGGAGCGCTACTAGGAACCAAATTCCCGGCACCCCTTCCACCACTGTTTAGACAAGCGTTTGGTTATTTCGGAGGTGGTGGGTTGGAAAACCTAGACAATAATCTCCTCCGAGACCGCATGGTCGAGTTCCTCGAGGGACTTGCACTAGCTTCTGATCAGGCTCTTACCAGGGCCCAAACTTCCAGCGACCTTGCGGAAGAACTAGTGAAAGTGAAGGAGGATCTTGCTACAAAGGAACAAGTATTTGCCGGTCGTGAGACTGATTTGTACTTGGAGGTGGCCAACCTCTGCCAGATTGAAAAAGACGTCAAGAAGGCCCTTCGGGACAAGAGCATGGAAGCAGTTGATTTAGAGGCCAAGATTCTTCCTTTGCGAACCCGCAACGTCGAGCTGGGCGACAAGTTGACTGAGCTGAAAGGTAAGATGGTTGACCTGGAGGACAAGAGCACCCGGCGCGAAGTCCTTATGGGGAAGGTCGAAGGAGAGTTGGCCGAGTTGAAGATCGAACTGGCCGAGAAGTCTGAATCCTTTGAAAGGGCTGAAGAGGAACTCATGAACGACGTTGCTGTTGCCTACGGCGAGGGGTTTCAGGATGTCGTCGCTCAGTTTACTTGTGCTTACCCTGAGACAGATCCTTCCCTTTTCCATGAATCTAAACACGTTGTGGACGGCCAAATCGTACCATGAGAATGACTTCTTCTTGTAATCTTTATTTTTAAAATTATGTCTTTGAATGGACGAACACGCAGTCTTTTATATGTCCACTTGCCTTGCTTATTTGTTTGTCTGTTTGTCTGCGAGAGTGGCTGCTTCTTTGATCTTTTATCTTTGCCGTATAGAATTTGGAATGATGTCTCCTTTTGTAGGAGACTAAATTGCTTCTCTTTGATCTTCGTCATGTGAAAGGGGGGCTCTTTGAGCCACATTCTTCTTTACTTACGCGATCTTTCGCCTAGTGTGTTTATTTCTACGAACCATACTATTCTCGGATTTGGTGAACTCACGTAAGAGGGAGGTCCGCTTGGGGAACCATATTACTTCTGCTCTTTACCTTATCACTACAAGGGAGAGGCTCATTTATTTCTGTGAACCATACTATTTTCAGACTTGGTGAACTTACGTAAGAGGGAGGTCCGCTTGGGGAACCATATTACTTCCGCTCTTTACCTTATCACTACAAGGGAGAGGTTCATTTATTCTTGCAAACCATACTATTCTCAGAATTTGTGAACTTTCGTAAGAGGGAGGTCTGCTTGGGGAACCATATTACTTCCGCTCTTTACCTTATCACTACAAGGGAGAGGTTCATTTATTCTTGCGAACCATACTATTCTCGGACTTGGTGAACTTACGTAAGAGGGAGGTCCGCTTGGGGAACCATATTACTTCCGCTCTTTACCTTATCACTACAAGGGAGAGGTTCATTTATTTGCAATGTACTTTAACTAAATAACTTTTATTCGAGTAACCTCGTGAAAAAACCCTTTCGTGGGAAAAAGAGTGTCCCCATAAACGTGTACAAATGCAAAGTTTAACTAAAGTAAAATTTCAGGTTGGTTGCATTCTAAGTGCGAGGAATTGCACCACCGTCTAACGTCTCAAGCCTATACACCCCGTTTCCGAGGGCCTCCGTTACTCTAAAAGAACCGGTCCACTAGGGGGATAATTTGTTTTCTAACTAGTACAATGAGCTTTCCTCATTACCAGGTCGGCGACCTGGAATTGCCGAGGTCTCAGCTTGGAGCTGTACTTATACTCCACCCTCCTTTTCAAAGCTTCGGCTTTGATCTTTGCTTCTTCCCTCACCTCATCTAGTAGGTCCAAGTTCACCTTTCGCTCTTCGTTTGATTTTTCGACTACGAAGTTCTGGAAACGCGGTGAGTTCTCCTGGATTTCTACTGGGATCATAGCGTCCGAACCGTATACCAAATTAAATGGCGTTTCCTTGGTGGTGGACTGAGGGGTGGTGTGATAGGCCCAAATAATTCTAGGAACTTCTTCTCCCAAGTCCCTTTAGCTTTATCTAATCTTCTTTTCAGACCCCTGAGCAGAACTCGGTTGGCCGACTCAACCTGTCCGTTTGTCTAGAGGTGTTCTACCGATGCAAACACTTGCTTTATTCCCAACTCTGCGCATAACTTACCTAACTACTGGCTTGCAAACAGGGTACCATTATCTGATACTAACCTCTTCGGGATCCCGAATCGGCACACTATATTCTTCCACACAAAGTGTTGAACTTTGTGGGTCGTGATCTGTGCTACCAGTTCCGCTTCAATCCACTTCGTGAAGTACTCTATGGCAACCACAAGATACTTCATTTGTTTTACTACCAAGGGGAAAGGCCCCAGGATATTGATTCCCCATGTATGGAATGGCCACGAGCTGTATATCGATCTCAACTCTTCTAAGGGTGCGTTGTGCCGATCAGCATGTTGTTGGCACTGCTTGCATCGTTGGGCGTACCTTTTGCAATCTTCGCTCATGGTTGGCCAGTAATAACCTGCACGGAGGGCTTTCGACGAGAGAGATCGGCCGCCATTGTGGCTACCGCATATGCCTTCGTGTAATTCTTCCATGATGCGTGTGCCCTGGTCACCGTCCACACATACCAGTATGGGATGGGTGAACCCATGCCTGAATAACCTTCCATCGATTAGGGTGTGCTTACTTGAATTTTTCTTCACTTTTCGGGCTTCTACGGTATCTAGTGGAAGTATTCCGTTGGCCAAATAACGCTGGTAAGCTGTCATCCAAGTTTCTCCTTCTTCGACGTGATGAACCCGTGACATTACCATTCCAACGACCGGGTACCTGCTTATTCTAGGCGTTTTCACTGTTTCCTGTGTTAACGATTGGTGACTCCTCCTCATCCCTTCCGACGTGTCTACATGCTGGATTTCTGCCATTTTGTTTGTGACCGTTCGAGGTGTCTTTAGGGTTTCCTGAATCACCATCCTCTATCGGCCCCCTTGCCCGAACTGGCGAGTTTGGCAAGCAAGTCAGCTCGGGCATTTTGCTCCCTTGGTACATAGACTAACTTGAAGACATCAAATGATTCCTTCAGCACCTGGACATATTCCAAGTATGCGACCATTTGAGGATCTTTAGCTTGGTATTCCCCCATGACCTGTCCTGTAACCAACAAAGAATCACTTTTCGCCAGCAATCCTCTTGCCCCCATCTCCTTTGCTAGCAGCATTCCTACGATTAGGGCCTCGTATTCTGCTTGGTTGTTACTGGCTTTGAAATCGAAACGGAGAGCCTGCTTGATTAGCAACCCATCCGGACCTTCCAAGATGACGCCGACCCCACTACCTTGTTGGTTTGACGAACCATCTACTGAGAGTACCCACTTGAAATCTGCCCTTTCTTGATGGGTGGCTGCTGAAGAGAGCTCTACTACGAAGTCGGCATATATTTGGCCTTTGATAGGGCCCCTGGGTTCATAATGTATGTCAAACTCAGAGAGTTCTACCGCCCAGCATGCCATCCTTCCCTCCACATCTGATTTCTGTAAGACTTTGCGGATGGGAAGGTCTGTCATTATCATAATTGTGAAACTTTGAAAGTAATGACGGAGGCTTCTGGCTGAAAATACTATGGCTAAGGCCGTTTTTTCTAGGGCCTGGTATCTTACTTCGAGCCCCTGCAACACCTTACTAACGAAATAAATTGGTCTTTGTACCTGGTTTTGCTCTTGTAACATGACTGAGCTGGTAGCTTTCTCTGTGACCGCGAAATACAAGCGGAGTGGGGTACCTAGCTCGTGCTTGCACAAAACCGAAGGGCTGGCTAGATACTTTTTCAAATTCTCGAAATCTTTTTCACATTCGCGGGTCCAAATGAACCTGTTGTTCCTTCTCAGGAATTGTAAATAAGGATGACCCTTGTCTGCTCCAGCCGACATGAACTTGGACAGGGCGGCCATGCGCCCTGTTAGCTGTTGTACTTCTTTCACCGAGATGGGGCTTCTTATATTTATTATGGCAGAACACTTCTCGGGGTTTGCCTCGATTCCTCGCTCAATGAGTAGGAAACCTAGGAACTTTCCTGCCTCTACCTCGAACACGCACTTCTCTAGATTCAATTTTAACCTTTACTTCGCTATCGTAGTGAATAGCTCCTCTAAGTCGGTCGCGTGTTGTTCTTTTTGTTGAGTGGTGACCACCATGTCGTCCACATATGCTTGGACCTTTCGTCCCAATATAGGAGCCAGTACTCTGTCCATTAGCCGTTGGTAGGTGGCTCCTGCGTTCTTTAGCCCAAAAGGCATGGCTTTATAGCAATAACAGGAATATTTGGTCATAAATGCTGTTTTAGACTCGTCCTTGGGGTGCTTCATGATCTGGTTGTAGCCAGAGAAGGCATCCAGGAAGCTAAGCATCCTGCACCCGAAAGCACTGTCTATTAGGGCATCGATGCTGGGCAGGGGGTAAGAATCCTTTGGGCAGGCTTTGTTAAGATCTGTGAAGTCGACACACATTCTCCACTTCCCGTTAGCTTTCTTTACTAGCACCACATTGGCCAGCCGTTCAGGATACTGGATTTCCCTGATGTGGCCAGCTTTCAACAACTTCGTTGCCTCTTCCTGAATGACCTGTCGCTTCTCTTCGTTAAACTTTCGTCTTCTTTGGCGGACGGGCCGGACGCTAGGGTCCATGGTGAGGCGATGACACAGAAAATCAGGGTCGATTCCAGGCATGTCGGTCGCGGACCATGCGAAGGCGTCTAGATGTCTCGCTATGACTTCAGAGATTTGGTCCTGCAACTCTATGCTCAAGGATTTCCCTAATTTAAACATCTTCCCCCCGATCTCCCTTTTTTCTCCCTTCGACAGGCTTGGGTCGGTTTTCTCGGATGATCTCTTCTCGGGTCACTCCATCTTCCTTTGGTGGTCTGGACGTGACGGAGAATATTCCTCCCCTCATTTTTAGACTGTCTTCGTAACGCCTCCTAGCCCCTTCCTAATCGGACTTGATGGTGATTACTGCTCCCTCGAGGGAGGGAAACTTCACTTTCATGTGTCTAGTGGACGAAATTGCCTTCAACCCGTTCAAAGTCGGCCTTCCCAATAGCATGTTGTAAGCTGAGGGGCATTGATAACAAGGTACCTGATTTTGGTGGTGCGTGAAGACAAGTTGTCTGTGAACATGGTACCCAGTTCAATGTACCCATGGACCTCTACCTCGTTCTTAGTAAATTCGTACAAACGTCTGACATAGGGTTTCAGTTGGTCCACGGACAATTGCAGACGATGGAAGGTTGTTAGGAACATGACATCGGATGAACTTCCTTGATCTACAAGGACGTGGCGTACCCTTCTCCAGGCGGGAAATCACCATAGGGTCGTTATCGTGTGGTACGACGCCTTGGAGATCGGCTTCCGTAAAGGTGAGGTCGACGTCGGGAGCGAGATCTGTTTGTTGTGTTTCTACCGTTGCCTGGGAGGTACATCCCTCTCTTGGGAAACCCCCCGAGATAGTGTTTACCTCTCCATGAATGGGAACCTCGTGCCCCTGATCCGCTCCTGTAGCCACCAACGTCTGATCGTCCGTTTCTTCTTGCAAGTAGTCTTTTAGGAACCCGTTTTTTACCAACTCGTCTAGTTGATGGGCCAAGGCTAGACAATTTCGTATGTGGTGGCCATTCGTCTCATGGAATTCACACTAAGCGTTCTTATTGGGCCCCATTTTCCTGTCAGTCTTCGCCGGTACCTTCAACCTTGCCACTATGTTGGGGATGGCGATCAACTCCTTGAGCTCCACCCGAAAGTTATGCTTTGGGGGAGGGTCTCGTCTGGTCTGTGCCCTCCTCGGGGTCCGTTCATAGGGTTTCTCTGGTCCCTTCTTCTCTGTTGTTGCTTCATGAACTCTCAGAGGTGGGGGTCGGGTGGTCGCCCTTGGCCGGACAGGGGGCACAAGACCCTGTTTCTGTGTGACGCGATCATCTACGGCAATGTGGGCTAACGCGCAGCGTCGAATCTCTGTGAACGTGCTCGGGTAGACCCTCAGTAGTGATTCGCTGAAGGGTCCTGGTAGCATTCCCTTGACAAAGGCATGAACTATCATGGCCTCATCGGTGGGCTTCAGGCGGACCACTTGAATCGCAAATCTGTTCAGGTAATCCTTCATGGATTCCCCCTAGTACTGTTTGATATCAAAAACGTTGTAGGAGAGTCGAGTGGGGGCCTTGTTGACAAGATATTGTTCCCTAAACAGTGTGGCAAATTGATCGAAACTAGTCATGTGTCCTTCGGGGAGGATGATGAACCACTCCAATGTCGCGCCCAATAGGGTACTCATCAGCATCTTACAGTAGACGACGCCCAATCCGCCGGTGGTGTATGTAAGGTGGGCCTCCGGGTCTTCTACTCCTGTGAAGGAGACCTTTGGATCTAGGGACGTTGTTGGCAACGCAACATTCATGATCGCTCGCGAGAACGACATAGGACGTGCCCTGAGCAGTACTGATGGTGCACGCTCGTCCGTCATACGCTCCCCCACAAGTTGTAGGCCTCTTCGTAATTCCTCGTTGGCTCGACGCAATTCCGCATTGTCTGCTCGAGAAGCCGCTACTTCTGCCTGGAGAGCGCGCATTGTATCTAGGACTTGCTGTGTGGTCACATTATCCCCTTCAGGGGGGTACCCTTCCCTCAGATCTAGCCACCGCTCGTCTCGTACTTCTCATGTTGTTTGGTTAAGACTCCTTCCGTGATTGTGAGTGGGACCTTATTTTAATGGGCCCCACGGTGGGCGCCAAATGTTCTTTCCGGTTGACTTGCCTCGCCGGTAATCTTCTACGGCTACTTGGAAGCTTTTATCCTTGCTTGAGAATCGTGACTTCTCCACCCAAAAACTTCTCACTTGCAAAGATAAAGAGGCCCCCTAGCGGCCGTTTGCACTCCGACGCTCAAGTCAGTATTAGGGAAAAGAACATCAAGTGTATAAAATAGCTTTAGTCTCAAAAGTTGTGTACCTTACTAGGGTTATTAGCACCCCTTATATAGGTTGAAACTAGGGTTTACCTCTGTTCTGTTACCGTTGTCTAGGGTTCCTTGGGAAGTGTCCCTATGCCGCTATTGCATAATCTTCGCATATCTGGCACATGAACTTCCTTTAACTAGAGTGCAACGAATAATCAAAGTGCCGCCTAGGTCCCAACTTGGTGCACCTAACATCCAGCACCATTTGTTTCACGGGTGCCCTAAGTACCCACGTGCCATGCATGCAACTTCCCGGGAAACCCTAATTCTACTAAACTCTTACGCCCCCTAGAATTATCCATGATGTTGCGCCTTCATGCGTCATGCACCCCTCATGCATGGGTCTCTCATGCCTTAGGCTTCCCATCCATCTTTGTCTTTAACTGTTATCTTAATGAAATTCTAGGGCCCACCTTACGGGGCTTTCACTTCATCCTGACGACCGATGTTCGATCTTCTCCCTCTACTGGTGAGGTCCGATATCGATCTCCGACATCAGGCTTAGGGTAGCAATCTCAAAGACTGACCGCCTCTCAGGTATGCGTCTGGGACCCACTTCACGTGGCCCCCTCTCATTGCTAAGTACCGGGGCACAATGTCTGAGGTCAGCCTCCGAGTCAATGACCGAGGACTGGTCGGGACAACTTGCAATCATCCAAGTCTGTGGCCCAGTCAGAATCACAGAAACCAGTGATAGAATAAGTTGGTGAAGGAGTTAAGAGAACACCGTGAGTGGGAATGCCAACCAAGTATCGCAGAATACGTTTCATAGCTTTTCAATGATGAATCTGTGGCTTATGCATGTACAGGAAAACTCGATTAACCGAGAAGGAGATTTTGGGTCTGGTAATAGTAGCATATTGCAAAAGACCAACAATGGACCGATATAAAGTTGGATCATCGACGGAGACAGATTCATCAGCAGTAAGCCGTAGAGAAGAAAGCATTGGAGAAGGTTGAGGCTTGGAGTTGACCATGTGAGTGCAACGTAGGAGATCTTTAATATAGTTCACTTGAGATAGATGAATATAATCATTTTTAAGCCAAGAAACTTCGATTCCTAAGAAGTAATACAGCGGTCCAAGATTCTTCAGGGCAAAATTTAAGCCTAACTGTTTGATGAAATCATGCACTAAGACCAAAGAACTACCAGAAACTAAGATATCATCAACATAAATTAGGGTAAAGATAGTGTGAGATTGAGTAAACCGTGTGAAGAGAGAAGTGTCACTCTTGGCAGCAGTGAAGCCTAGATGAAGAAGAGTTGTAGAGAGCTTTTGAAACCAGGCGCGAGGTGCTTGTTTGAGATCATATATGGCTTTATTCAATTGGAAAATAAGAGTATAGTCAGTAGAGAATGCAGGTGGTTGTTGCATGTAGACAGGAGATGATAAGTCACCATGGAGAAAGGCATTGTTGATATCAATTTGATGAATTGGCCACCGTGAGGTCAGTGCAATAGTCAAGACAATTCGATAGTGGTTGGCTTGATGACAGGGCTAAAAGTATCAGTAAAGTCATAACCTTCAGATTGTTGAAAACCTTTGGCTACAAGCCGCGCTTTGTAACATTGAAGAGACCCATCAGAGTTATATTTCAGTTTAAAAGCCCATTTACAACCAACTAAATTTGCACCAGCAGGCAAAGAGGTAAGACTCCAGGTGTTGTTTTGAACAACAACATGATATTCAGATTGCATTGCATGCAGCCATTGAGGATGATTCATAGCTTGTTTGTAGGTTGACGGCTCAAAAGATTCATTAGTCACAACAACATGGAGAATTTTGGGTTTAGATATACCTGCCTTACCACGAGTTACCATGGGATGAAGATTGCTAATAGGAATATGAGAAGTAAGTTGACAATCATTATCAGTAGTAGATATAGGTGATGATTGAGTGGGTGTAGTTATAAGAGAAGAACAATTAGAAATAGAAACCACAGTTATAGGTAACGAAGAAGAGGAAGAATCAGTAGTATTACTCTCATTATTGATAATTAACAAAAGGATTATTATGGTTGGAAAAAGGAAACAAATATTCATTGAAAATCACATGTCTTGAGATAATAGTCTTCCCAGAAGGAGATAGGCAAACATATCCTTTGTGTGTATTGTTATAACCAAGAAATAAACACAAAGATGACTTAAAATGAAACTTATGTTGATTATAAGGTTTCAAAAGAGGATAGCATGCACACCCAAAAATATGAAGAAAGGTGTACCATCCCGTATCCGGGCGTTGACTAAGTCAAGGTCAAAGTCAACGCTTGGAGAGTCAAAGATCAAAAGAAAAAGAAAGGGTTCAGAGAAAAGGGGTTGGGAGAAGAAAAGGGGAAAAAATGGAAGAATCCTAGGAGCGCCCTACCCACACGAGAGCAAAGGGGAACGAGAGGAACGAAGAAGCATACAAACGATATCCAAAGAAATGCAGTAATATGGACAGTCCCAGGTAGTTCATGCAGTGAAGAGAATCGTGAAACTCAAATAAATACAATAGAAAAAATGAAATATAAAAATTTGTATTTCATTTGAACCCGTACCTTTGGGTGCTGAAGGGCATGGAGAGCGGAAGCACGAATGAACAGGGGTCGCGAGAGAAGGGATTCAGAGAAGATGAACAGTGAGAAAGGGCAGAGAAAGTGGATGTAACAGTGGTTGCAAGCGCGGGGTTTGGGTAACTTAAACGTTACGAGAAGCGCGAGGGACAACAAATGATGACCGTGTGATGATACCACGTGTTGCAGGATTAAGCGCTCAAGGGGAGCGCAAGAGGTTCTTAAAGATGACCACACGATGAACCACATGGCACGCGATTAAGCGTAGCCCCAAAGGGCATTATTTTTCCTGCTTTAGAGGATGTCCAATCAGCCATTAAGAACACCCCTGTGGTTCAGAAAGTGTCACGTCAGTAATTCGAAGAATTGTTGAGTCAGCAGGGAATGACACGTCATCAGGATGGCACGTGGACGGCGTGGGCGAGGCCTTAGTCTTTGCGCTGAAGACAAGTCTTCGGCTTATGACTGGGGGGCTTGTGTATCGTCCCGTATCCGGGCGTTGACTAAGTCAAGGTCAAAGTCAACGCCTGGAGATTCAAAGTCAACGCAGGGCGTCGCCTAGGTGGAGAGACGCCAAGTGCCAGCATCGCCAAGAGGAAGCGTCGCCAAGACAAGGCGTCGCCTAGGTGAAGGCGTCGCCCAACCAGGGCGTCGCCAGATCAAACAGTGCTAAAGCAAGGCAATGACAGTGTGGTTCCCCGATACCCATGGGTAGGAAAGACCATGGAGGGAGCGACGCCGTGGGAAGGCCTCAGGTCCCGATAGCCCGGGGCAGCGATAAAGAGAAGGAAAAGGTGGTTTCAAGGCCATAGTGATAGCATCAGTGTAGGGCAGCCTGACTCGTGAAGTACCCCTGCCGCCCCAGAGACGCCTTTGGGACAGATACGACTCAAGAGGAAGGTCACGCCCAGGGTAGGCGGCTGCAGGGTACGAGAGGAAGGCAGATACACTCTCAAAGTAAGTGACTAGATGATTGGGGGCATGATGTGGCACCCAAAAAGTCACCCTTAGCGCAGTAGCACTCCCAAGCTAGAGGACTCACACGTAGAAACGTCCCCAGATGGGCAGAAACGCCCCCAGATGGGGTCACGGCGTAGTGAGGCCCTCCACGTGTACGACAGCCATGCCAGAATAGAAACACCCTTTAGTCAGGTGCCAGGTAATTAAAGTCATTCAATACAGTTTCCGTTTCGAGCATTCAGGTACTATAATGGCTCCCAAGCGTTTCAACGTCTTAAATGCGCTACGTTTTCTAATTAGATACGCTGATTGAGTGCGTTACATTTGTAATTAAAGGCGCTTTAAGGTGCTTTAAATGCTTGGGTACTTTAAATAGCGCTGAGAATGTGGGAAAGGGGGTTCGAACTTTTGGCAAATTTACCAGAACTCTCTAGTTGCTTGCTCGTGCTTCAAGGTTATGGACAAGGGACTGGGGAATATCTTTGCCTGAGAGAGAGAACACAGACACACAATACACAGTTCTTTTTACCACCTTCAGAGTGCCATACGCGGTGCTCAGAGACGTAGGTGAACAGTTTTGGTGTTTCTTGCTGGCTGACTTGAGCGTCGGAGTGCAAACGGCCGCTAGGGCGCCTCTTTGTCCTCTTTTTTGCAGGAATCCACAGGTAACCAGTGGGAAGGAGCCCCTAGCTGACGGTTGAGGTCGCGCACGAAGACGTCCCGGTCAACCGGACGGAACAAAAGGTATAATCGGGTTTAGATGAAAATAACTTTTCATGAGGACTAACATTATCTAAAACAGGAGTTGGTAAAAGATTAATAATATGAACAACAAAGACAAAAGCCTCACCCCAAAATTTAAGAGGAAGAGAAGCAGCAAAAAGAAGAGTCAAACCTGTGTCAGCAACATGACGATGTTTGCATTTGACAGATCCATTCTGTTCGTGAGTGTGTGGACAGGTAAATCTATGAGTAATACCATGATCATGCAAGATTTTTGTTAAGGAAATAAACTCTTTAGCATTATCAGTTTGAATACATTTGATGAGGAAACCGGTTTGTTTTTCAACAAGTAATTTGAAACGCAAAAAAAATAGTAGTAGCTTGAGATTTAGAAGTTATGAGATACAACCAAGTATACCTAGAAAACGCATCAAGAAAGGCAATGTAATACATGGATCCATCACTTGCAGTAACATGTGAGGGACCCCATATGTCTACAAAAACTAACTGAAGAGGAGCGGTATAGACAGTGTGTGAAAGTGAAAAAGGCAATTGATGACTTTTGGCAATAACACATGAATCACAAAAAGAAGAATTTTTATTGCACAGTATATTGTTCATTCACATTACACTTTGTACAGTTCTAGAAGAAGCATGACCAAGTCTTTTATGCCACAATTCATATGGAGTCATAACAGAGTTGTGAGAACTAGTATTCACATAGGGTAGCAAAGATTTGTGTAATGAGGAAAAAACATGCAAGCCATCACATATGTTTCCTTGGAAAAGAATCTCCTTGGTAGCCTGATTTTTAACAAAGCACTGATTAGGATAAAATTCAAAGAACACATTATTATCACGTGCAAACTGAGAAACACTAATAAGATTTTTATTAATGGAAGGAACATGCAAAAGGTTATGTAAACGAAAAGAAGCATCAGAATCAGAAGAACAGAGAGGAGCAGAACCAAGATGCTTAATATGCATACTTGACCCATTACCCAGTTGCACAGTATCATTACCAGAATAGTTCATTTTCACGGAGAAGACAAAGGAATCATGCGTGATATGATGAGTAGCGCCACTATCAAGATACCACCAATCAAAAGAAACAACTTTGGGGTTGTTTATCACTTTTGTGCTAGTTTCAAACCTATACCTTTCAATGAGCTCATTGTCTCTAGAAAACCAGCCCTCTAATCTCCCTCCAGACCTCACTGCTCTGGTTTTGACCCTCTTTGATGTAGGAGGTGTTGATTCCATGACAGTAGAAAAAGGGGCAAAAAGAACTCACACAAGGAGAACAAGAGATATTGCAAGAGATGGCTCAATTGGTTGTTCTTGTGAGAGAGAACAGATGCAACAGATTTTAAAGGAGAAACAAAACCATACTGCATTTAATGACGTGAGTGGGTTACTAATTTTCAGAGAGAAACCTGAATAGAAAACGTCAGAAAAAGCAGAAAACCACATGGTCATCACATGTGATCTTTGACTAGTCATAAAAGCTCTTTAATTTTCAAGATTTTGGAATATATTCCTTTATGACATGTTGTAACTTCTTTCAGAACATGATCAGCTTTCAACACTGCTTCATTGACCAAGGATTCTTTCATAATTGTGATCTACAACAGCCAGAAATCAAAAAAGAAATTAAATCCATTTCTTCACAGTACTGTCAGACACAAAACAATCGGTTGTTTCGTGGAAACAATCGGTTGTTTTTCTGCAGCAGTAAAACAGATTTTGAAATCTTAATCATGAGCAGAAAGAATTCAAAGCATATGTACTTGAACATTCTAAGAGATATATTTAAGCATGAATATCAATTGAAAAAGGAATTAAAAATAGAGATAAGAGAGTTCTTATTCGTTTTTATGTTCCTTCAATGAGTCATTTGCCTTTTGATCAAGAAGCCTCTTTTGACTATTGAGAGCCTTGGACTGATACATAACATTGATTCAGCTTCAATGTTAGTCTTTTTCTTCCAAGAACCTGATAAGATGACTCAGTTCCACATACTCTTCTAGATTCCCTGCATAAACATGAATTTAAGCAACAAGGTTTGGTCCCCTTACAAATTTGGGTCCATATTGTTTACTGTTTTCATTTGAAACCTCACAACCTTTAGGAATCCATTTCATAAAGCCTCTGGGAACCTAAAATTTTCTTATTTTGTAGAATCTAACAGAATGGTTTTTCTTCATGCAATAAAAGCATGTAACAACCGGTTGTTTTGACTTAACAATCGGTTGTTTTACTGGCTTTCTTGAAAAAATTTTGAAAACTTATCTTGCTTTTTTGTGGATTAAAACCTAATCCAGCTCTTCAAAAAACACAGTTTTGAGATGCCAAGACATTCTTAAAGTTGGATTTTCCTTTAGAAAGCTTATCCACAGTACTTACAAGATAATGCACTTTCCTTTCAAGATTTTCACAATTTTCACAAATGAGAGTGTCACACTTGCAAGAAGAGTTTTTGCAATGTGTTTCTAGCTTTTCAAAATCCTTTTTAGATTTTTCCAGCTCTTCTTCAAGTGCCTTCACTCTCTTTTCAAGCCAGCTGTTAAGATCTTTCAATCGGTTGTTTGAAAGAACCAATCGATTAGCTTCATCATGTGTTTCTTGAAAAGCTTCAAGCAATTAACTATAATTTTGTTCATTTAAAGAAGCACATGAACTTACCTCACTTGAGCTACAAGATTCATCATCTCCTTCAGCAATCAAACATATGTTTGCCCTTTCTTCTTCACTTGATGATGAACTTGATGAGGAGACTTCGTTCTCATCCCAAGCTATGTAGGCCCTTTTAGTCTTTTCCTTCTTTTCTTTGTAGCTTGACTTTTTCTCCTTGCTTTCTTTGTTTGGGCAATCTGCCTTTATGTGCGCTTGCTCACCACAACTAAAATAGGTATAGTTATTGGAATTAAAATTATTGGATTTTTTGTTTCCATACCTTTCTTTGTTGTTGTCCATGTTGCGGTTCCTTTCCAAGAATTTGCTAAACTTTCTGGATAGCAAACTAAGGTTCTCTTCATCACTATCATCACTGGATTCTTGCTTGCTTTTGTGCTTGACAGCTTTTAAGGCAATACTCCTTACATGCTTGTCTTCGCTTTCTTGAACATTGAGTCGATTCATTTCTAACTCATGTTCCCTAAGCTTGCCAAACAAGGAAGCCATACTCAATGATATTAGAACTTTAGATTCAGATATAGCAGTTACCTTAGGTTGCCAAGACCTATCAAGACACTTGAGGATCTTGATGTTTAGCTCTTCTTTTTCAAAGGTTTTGTCAAGGCTCGTGAGATGATTGATGATATGCGTGAACCTTTTCTGAACTTCAGCAATTGTCTCACCCTTGAGCATTCTGAACATTTCATACTCTTGGATTAGAGTATGTTTCCTAGCTCTTTTCACCTCATTGCTACCTTCATGAGTTACCTCCAAGGTGTTCCATATTTCCTTTGCTGATTTGCATTGAGAGACCCTGAAAAATTCATCTGAATTCAAGGCAGAATTTATTATGTTTTTAGCAATGCAATCAAATTTGGCCTTCTTACTTTCAGAATCAGGCCATTGAGACCAAGGTTTTTCAATGAATGATCCATCTTTTTCAAATTTTGGAACAAATGGGCCATTTTCAATTGCATCCCAAATTCCTTTGTCAAGTGATTCCATAAAGATTTTCATTCTGACTTTCCAAAATTGGTAGTTCAAACCAAAAAACAGAGGTGGTATGTTGATTGAAGCACCTTCCCCAAAAGGTAGTCTATCAGCCATTTAAAAACAGTTTTAGGATCACACTTGAATAAATTTCAATAACCAAGCTCTTCATGCCAATTGTTAGAATGTATGGCTTTAAACTAGAGGGGGGGTGAATGGTTTAAAGAGGGTTTTCACAAACTTTTAAGTCTAGAATGAAATTACTTCGAGAAATACTTGAACCAGAATTCAGTTTTCCAACGCACAAAGCAAATAAGCATAGCACCAGAAAAACAATCGGTTGATTCGCAAAAACAATCAGTTGTTTATACCAGTTCACAAAAAATAAAACTAAAATTAAAGAGTTTAAGGATAGAGAGAATGCACACAGAGGTTTATACTGGTTCACTCTTAACCAAGAGCTACATCCAGTCTTCCCAGAAACCACTGGGGAATCCACTAAGCAATCAACCCTAGATTACTTACAACACCACCAAAGAAGTGACCTTGATCCCCTCAAGACACACACTTCCTTTAGCTTCAGCACAACACCACTAAGAATGCTGATCTTGACAACCTCAAGAACACACAACACTTCTCAGCTATACACATAGAGTTTCTTTCAAAGTACAGAGGATTACACTTGTTACAGAACAAATCTGAAATCAATACAAGATGAAAATCCTATATCACACTCTCTTTGATCTAGCAATCTCAAAGCAATCTCTAACTCTTTCAAAAGCAAAAATCAGTGAAAAACTCAAATATGTTTTTCTTTGATTAAAACTTAGTTGTTTGTTACACAAACTTAACAAACTATTTATTGCTTTCAAAGACTGGTCAAAGCATTTAAAACTGGAGCGTATTCAGTTATAAAATCATTTAATGCTCAGTCAAAGCACAAAACAGTTTTCTGTTATGGTCCCAAAACAAACAATCGGTTGTTTTCACGAATCAACCAGTTGTTTTGGTTTGACAGCAAGTCAACCATCAAAAATAGTTTTCAACCTTTCTAAAAACACCTAAGTATAAAACAATCGGTTGTTTCGACAAAACAACAAGTTGTTTTTCACTTAGTTTGAAAAACACATTTCAATTAAAAGGTTTGAGAGTGCTTATGCTTTGGATTCAATCAAGAGTGGATTTACACATAAATTCTACCCCAGATCCTATCTAAAAACAGCTCAGAAACAGCAAGCACATCCAGCCTTTCATCAACCTTCAAAGGGTTTGGATTCTTCAAAGCTTGAACATACTTGATTCAACAGTAACAGGAAGAGTAAACGAGAAAGAGTAAAAGGGAATATTATTCTCTATTCAAGTCATACATAGGGGCTGAACCTATGGTTATATATGGGAAAGACCTATGTAAAGAACCTACTATAACAGAAATACAAGCTATGTAACAGCACTACCAGTATTATATCTAACAAGGAACGATGTAATGTGATAGTGATTTCATGAATAACATGAACTATATAAATGAAAATCGTGTAAAGCATTGTGTACATTGATAATGCAAGAGATTTGAGGGAAAGTTTAAAAGAATGATTCATGAAAAGCGATCATTTTCATATTCCAAACCTTTTCCAAGAAACTAACTCTATTAAACAAGGAGAAAGAGATCTCTTAATTATTATACAGATTAAAAAATGGTCAAGATCAATAATGAATCTATAGAGTCTAAATATATCATGTGTTTTCTAAAAGTTCTTGGACAAATTTATGGCACTATTAAAACTCAAACTCTTATCATTGAACCTCTGCCCAACATCAATAAGGTTTTCTCCCTTGTTCTTTCATAAGAAAGATTATTGATGCGTTTACTTACTCTTGAACTTCCTTCATTCTACCTTAACACAATAGCTCTCAATTGGTGAGTGTTATGGGGAGCAGAGAACGCTTCGGTAGGAACGGTGAGTCGGGGTACGGAAATGATTTCTTCACCTTCTTCTTTTCGAACTTTCCCCATGGGTATGGTGAAATGGATATGGTCAAGCTTTTTCAGAAATGGGCAAGAGTGAAGGAGGTCTTCATATCCCGTAGGCTTAACAAGTGGGGAAGGAGGTTTGGTTTTGTGAGATTCCTTGAAGTAAAAAATGTGGTGCGGCTGGAAGGTGAACTTGATAGGATCTACATTGGAAACAGGAAGCTTCACGTGAATATTCCGAAGTATCGGAGGCACTAGGCTGAATCCAAAAGAGTGGAATGGAGAACCCCAAGAACGCAGTACACGGGGAGCCAAAAGGAAGTTCGGGCACGACCTGTTCTGGACGAAGATGGTAAAGGTAAACAGAGTAGTAAGGCCATATGGGTGGAGAAGGAAAAGAACAGGACCTTTGCTGAAGCTGTTACAGGAGTATCCCAAGAGCAGTGGAAGGGCCCATCTATCAAATCTCAACAACATACGCCTCACTGGATGGCAAAGAGTTTCTGATCCTGCCGGCAACTCGAACGTGGAGGAATCGCTTCGTAGCTCTCTCTGTCCCGTCTACGCGACTGCGTTCTCTGCAAAATCACCCTCAGAACCTTCTCTTGAATCTCCAAACGTGACCTGCAAAACACACAGACGGCGCCTCTAGCGGCCGTTTGCACTCCGACGATCAAGTTAGACTACAGAACCACCAAATGAGAAAAACTAGTAGTGTGTGTGAAAAACTCTTGCTCTCTATTTTTCGTATCCCCTCTCAATCTCTCCCTGATTCTATTTTATGTCCCCCTCTGTATCTGGGCCTAACATAATTCTGTTATGCTTTCTGGCATGTGTCAGAACCCTGTTATGCTTTTCTGCGACAACGTACCTCTAGAATCAGTAGAGTGAGAGCGTGAGAGTCTGTGCGTGTCTGCGCGTCTCTGCGCTTGGCTGCGCCTGTCTGTACCCTTAGTGGTACGGAGTGCACTTTTATCTGGTCTGCACCCCTCTCAGATGATGACACGTGGAGGCCTGCAACTCACATCTAACCACACACGTGTCACTTACTGGAAGGGCTCTAGCGCTTCTCTTTGTGTGCCTAAGTTACGCCCTTGCGGAGTAACTTAGGATATTTCTCCCATCTGGGTAAATCGCATACTCTTAGGAGGACGCCAGGTGTGGCTAGTCTAGGCACACTCACCAAACGTTGCTCTCTGCGTAAACGGCTTACCCTTCACGGTGTCACGCACGTAATGGGTTGAGGGAATCACCAATCACTGACTGGTTTACTAGTTCCCTCAGGCCACTCTCGTGCATGATTCCCTGAGATGTGCTCATGCGAGGTCCATGTGTAACGCTCTCGCTGGGAACCTCAGTCCCAGTTTAACTGCGTGTAACACGAGACCCCGATGACTGATCAGTGCTCTATTGCTTCTCGCGTTCTGCCCCAGGCGTTCGTATGGGAACTGGTCTGTTGGTGGCCACTCGGTTACTGACCACAGATCACCGTTCTGGGTGATCTGTCCCCTGACCTCTCTGCCGCCTGATCTGTCGGTAGTCACTTGGTTACGGACCCCCCGATCACCACTCTTGGCGATCGTCTCCCTGATCTCTCTGTCACCACGTGTCACCCTACGAGTGGTCCACGTGGTCCTCTGCTGCTGACGTCATCGACTACCGATGACCGATCGGATCACAAGCTACCCAGTCTCGAGTCGTGAACTCGTTCTCGGCGAAGAGACTAAGTGGTCGTGCCCTCAGTCCACGTGGCAAGTGGGACCGCATCACGTGCCACCTCACGTGCTGCTTCTTTAACGTTTGGACTTCCTTCCTTAATCTTGCGACACGTGGCCCCATCGATGGCCAGCGTGGTGTGCCGCTAGCGCTTCTCTTATTCAAATTGGAGCCCGCCTTCACTGTTCCTTCATCTTCTTCAATCGACTCTCAGACTTCCTGCGAACTCTCCCTCTGCGCACCCATCTTTCTTCAAGTTTTCTGCTTCCAAACCTCTCGCGATCACCTAAAGGTATGGTTTTTCTTCTTCCTGGGTCCATTTAGGTCATTTTTACCGATTGCATTTATCTTCCTCGTTATCATGCATTCATCTTCTCTATTTTCCCTCTCTCGACCCGCGCTAGGGTTTATTCGCGTTCTCGCTCTGACTTCTGCTTCTTCTTCTTCCTCTTTTCACCTGGGCATCTCTTTCTCCTTCCCCCTCTCTGTTTTCACCGAACCATTCATCATTCCCTTTTCTTCCATTCATTCTGACTTTTCGTTTTTCCTCCATTTGCAGCTATCCCGCGATGGCTCGCTTGAAACAAACCGCACGCATTATTGCCTCATCTTCTGGTGCACAGCCTTCCGCGAGTGCGCCAGCTCCACCACCGCCTGTTGCCACCTCCTACCATGACAACGCCAGGGTCTACGACTGGGCCCCCCTGCCGTTGCTGGCCGAAACATCCACCCTGCTACCACAGGGTCATCTCACCTCCCTTCTGAGCCATGACCCGGATGAGCCTTCGTGCGCCATACACAGGGAAAACGATTTCAACATCCAAGTCCGCATTCCTCCTCGAGGGATGCCCATCTGCGCGGACGATAGGGCCACCAATGGGGTGCCCTTCGTCTTCATCTACTCCGCCATCTTCAAAAGGTTGAAGCTACGCCTGCCATTCACCTTTTTCGAGAAGGAGCTGATGATGGAGTTGAACGTCGCGCCCTGCCAACTCCATCCAAATGCCTGGGCTTTCATCCGGGCATTCCAGATTCTCTGTAACTACTTCGGGCACAACGCCTCCGTGGATGTGTTCCTCTATTTCTTCGAGGCGAAGAATCCTGGGGATAGGTCCTGGGTTAGCCTGAACGGGGTTGCTAGACGGGTGCTCCTGGGCCTATACCAGCAATCCTTCAAAGACTGGAAAGGCAGGTTCTACATGATATCTGCCACCCCACAAAGTCCAAGCCTGCTCGAGGGGTACCCCCACTACTGGGTTCCTGGGGTTGAATTCAAGAAACCCAGGGACCTTGAAGTCATGGCCCCCTACGAGCGCGAGCTATGTGGGCTGTTCCTGGGGGCCAAGTACAACTCTGCTCGCCTCATCAAAGATGAGTTTGATGTGGTGGCTCTGAAAAAATACATAGGTAGCTCTTTTTCTTCCACCTCTTAGGATACTTGCACCTTCTCACGCCTGCTTTTATATATTTTGACTTACTTGCGTAACTTGGCCATCTAACTCTTCCTTTTCTCATCTATGTAGATTCAATGTCAGGGAAAGACAGGAGGCAAGCCTTGCTGGAGCTTGCCAAGCTTCGGGGGACCAAGGGAACTGGCTCCTCTTCCTCTACCACCGAGCCCATTGCAGCCCCTCCTCTCTCGGTCGCGCCAGCTGAAGGCCCCGAGCAAGGAAGGAAGAGAAAAAGACTGGTGAAGGCTTCTACTTCACTTGCTGCTGTTGCTGCTTCAACCGAAGAGGAAAGCTCTGGCTCTCCTCTTATACACCGCCATAGGAAATTGCCAGCTGTTGAGGTGGCCTCATCTCTCCAGCCTGGGGAGATCGAGGTGGTGGAGGTAGGGGAAGGTTCACCCCCTCCTCCCTCTACTCAACCTACCCCAGAGCCCACATGCCTTCCTTCTCCCTGCCAACAGCCGCCTCCAGCTTCTCGACCGTCATCTCCCCCCCCAGCAGGCCAATCTCTTGGTCCATCTGCTCCTCCTGCTGGGGGCGCTTCCGCTCATCCTGGGGGTCTCCCGCCACCACTGCCAACCTCCACTGCAACTGCTGAATGTGGTGGCTCCAGCTCGCGACCAAGCGCCTCTGGAGCTAGCCACGAGAACTTTAGCAGGGTCATCACCTTGGTTCGACAGCTTATCAGCAACCGAGAGCTCGTCGAATGGAACGGTGATGAGGTGGACATGCACCTGGCCAGGCAGATGGTGCTCTCTTTGGAGTTTTCCACCCAGCACCGCAAGCAAATAGCCCTGGAGAAGAGGGTGAAGGAGCTTTAGCACGACAAGGAGTCACTGCGAAGTGACTTCGAAGCTGCCCAAGGGTCTGTAGAGCTGATGCGGGGCATGGTGGAAAAAGCTAGGAGGGAGTACCTAGCGCAGGTCCAAGAGACCATCAAGATGGAGATCTTGATGGGGCAAACTGTTAGCTCTCTGGACTGCGCGGTGGTGGAGCTACGGGCCGAGACCTCCTCCCTACGCCAACTGAACTCTCAACTAGTGGGGGAGCTCGAGTCCACCAAAGAAGCGGCCGCTGCTGGAGAGAAGAGGCTTGAGGAGGTGGTGGGCAAACTGTCTGAAGCCAAGGGCCAACTGGAAGAAGCTGCCTCCTCCCTTGCTGCCCTTACCACTGAGAGAAATGCTGCGGAGGCCTCGAAGCAAAAACTGGAGGCGGAGAAAGCTGATCTGATGAACGTGGGTGCTGATGCCCTTACTGACGGATTCGAGCTGGCACTCGAGCAAATCCGATGCGTTCTCCCAGACTTGGACCTCTTGCAATTCAGCATTTATCACGAAGTGGTAGATGGAAAGCTCACCCCTCCTGCCCCTTGATCTCTTCTCTTTCTTGTAAATTTTTACTTCTGCACAACTTTTCTTAGTACTCAGAATTTGTATAAGACTTGGTTGTGAATATATACTCTCAATTTGTATAAGCTTCTTCTCTTGTATTTTTCTTGAAATTCACCTTTCTTTATGCACACGACTAACTGTTAGCTAGCTTAGGTTCAGCGCGATCTTAAGCTTTGTCTTTCCCTTTGCACACGACTAAGTGTTAACCAGCTTAGGCCTAGCGCGATCTGCCTCCTTTGATCTTGGCCTCTACTTGATCACGACTAGCTACTCCCTTAGCTTTGTGTTTAACAGTTCTTGTGCGCTACTTTGCACCACTAACCAATCACTGACGACTCATCAGTGATCCTTCTTTGGTCTTCACTTAGCTTCTCTATCGCTCTAGCGCTAAGTGCATAGAGGACTTTGACATCGATCGCTCGAGGTGATGCCTCGTTTTGGGGAAAGAAAAGTGTTTCTCGCTAACCCCTCTTACTTTCCCCAAGGTCATCACCCTTCGGCGGATTGAGTCGTTCATTCCCTGCCTCACTCCTGGGGTGAGAAGGGTTTCGGACTAGGAGCCTTACTGGGCCAATATTGGTGTATGCCAAGTGGGTAAGGACATTTGTCAAAATCTTTCCTTTCCCTCTCTTGGTCTTACTAGCACCCCTGGCTTTTCAAACCCTTAGCTGCCTGTGCTCACACCTGGGGTGAGGAAGGCTTAGATCAGTGCCAGTACTTGCGCCTAGGGCGAGTAAGGCCCAACCGATCACCTGCACTTGCACCTGGGGCAAGGAGGATTTTAACTTTAATACTTGCACACACTTGATATGCTGGAAATTTTTCTTTAATTAGGTGGCCTCGTTAAAAACCCTCCTTAGGGAAAAGAGTGCCCCTTTGTCTGTTCAACTGTTTCCACCACATACAAAGCATGTATCTTTTAGCGCGAGAACGCAACTACTTTACAACTTAACTGAAGTAAAATTTTAAATGGGTGGCGTTCAACGTTCTGGGGATTGCTCCTCCCTCCAAAGTTTCTAGCCGATAGGCTCCGTTCTCCAACGTCTCAACCACTCTGTACGGGCCTGTCCACTTTGGGGACAACTTGTTCTCTATCTCATTCTGATGCGCCTTTCTCATCACCAGATCACCTTCCTGGAAGCGCCTGGGCCTCACCTTAGAGTTGTGCCTCCGCTCTACTCTTCTCTTTACGGCTTCAGCACTGACTCTGGCTTCCTCTCGCACTTCGTCCAGTAGGTCGAGATTCACCTTTCGTTCTTCATTGGACTCTTCAGCAATGAAATTCAAGAATCTGGGGGAGCTCTCCTGTATTTCCACGGGAATCATGGCGTCTGTCCCATAGACAAGGCTGAAGGGTGTCTCATGGGTGCTGGACTGTGGGGTGGTATGATAAGACCATACAATTCTGGGGACCTCCTCTGCCCAGCCTCTTTTGGCCTTGTCTAGTCTTCGCTTCAGCCCCCTGAGCAGTACTCGATTGGCCGACTCCACCTGCCCATTGGTTTGTGGGTGTTCCACTGAAGCGAAAACCTGCTATATCTTTAACTCTTCACACATCTTCCTCAGCTGATGACTCGTGAACTGGGTGCCATTGTCGGAGACCAACCTCTTGGGTATTCCGAAGCGGCAGACGATGTTCTTCCAGACGAAGTGCTCGACTTTCTGTGCGGTGATGTGTGCGACTGGTTCTGCCTCCACCCACTTGGTGAAGTACTCGATGGCCACGATGAGAAACTTCATCTGCCTTATCGCCAGGGGAAAAGGTCCTAGGATGTCGATCCCCCATGTGTGGAATGGCCACGGGCTATGGATGGACCTCAACTCCTCAGAAGGTGCCTTGTGCCAGTCTGCGTGCAGTTGACACTGTTTGCAGCGCTGAGCAAACCTTACGCAGTCCTCCTTCAGCTTTGGCCAGTAGTACCCCGCGCGGAGTATCCTACTTGCCAAAGCGCGACCACCTACGTGGCTCCCGCACACCCCCTCGTGCAGCTCAGACATGAGTCTGGTACATTGCTCGCCGTGCACGCAGATCTGCACAGGGTGAGAAAATCCAAATCTAAAGAGGTTTCCATCAATTAGAGTAAACTTACTTGAGCTCCTCTTTATCCTTTTTGCCTCCGCCACATCCAGTGGGAGTACACCATCCTCTAAGTATAACTGGTATGGCGTTATCCAGGTGTCGGGTTCCTTCTCCGCGCGGACCTCCATCGACTCATTGGTCTTCGACAGTCGCGATCTCACCCTCGGTGCTCTCAGCGTTTCTTGGGTCAACGACCGATGACCGATCGTCAGGCGCTCCATTGATTTGTACACATGAAATACCTGGTTGTCTGACACGAACGCACGCGGTACCTTCAAGGTCTCCTGAATGATGGTCCTCTGCTTCCCCCCTTTGCCTGAGCTGGCCAGCTTGGCAAGCAGGTCTGCTCTGGCATTTTGCTCTCTTGGCACGTGTACCAATTCAAACTCGGTGAAGGACGTCTTCAGAAGCTGTACATACTCCAGGTAGGCAGCCATCTGGGGATCCTTTGCCTGAAACTCCCCTGTAACCTGCCCCGTGACCAGCAAAGAGTCGCTTTTGGCCAGCAGGTTTCTTGCTCCCATTTCTCTTGCCAGCAACATTCCTGCGATCAGGGCTTCGTACTCCGCCTGATTGTTGCTGGCCTTGAAGGCAAAGCGGAGGGACTGCTCGATCAGTACCCCGTTTGGGCCTTCCAAAATGACTCCAGCGCCACTCCCCTGCTGATTAGAGGAACCGTCCACCGATAACACCCATCGGAAACCTAAACCTTCTGCAGGTATCGCGATCGACGACAGCTCGACTACAAAGTCCGCGAACACCTGCCCCTTAATTGGTCCTCGGGGCTCGTACTGAATGTCAAACTCTGACAATTCCACCGCCCACTTGACCATCCTGCCTGCTACATCAGGTTTCTTCAGCACGTTTTGGATAGGCAGATCAGTCATCACCACCACTGTGAAGCTGTGGAAGTAATGCCTGAGTCTTCTGGCTGAAAACACCACCGCCAGGGCAGCCTTCTCGAGGGCCTGGTACCTTGTTTCAGGGCCTTGCAGCACCTTACTCACGAAGTAAACGGGCCTCTGGGTTTGGTCTTGCTCTTGCACCAGGACTGAGCTGACTGCTCTCTCCGTCACAGCGAAATATAGACGAAGAGGGATGCCTACCCGAGGTTTTCGCAAGACTGGTGGGCTCGCCAGATACTCCTTCAGTTTGATGAAGGCCTCCTCACACTCCTGTGTCCAAAGGAATCTGCTGTTGCGTTTAAGACACTGGAAGTACGGATGACCTTTCTCCCCTCCAGCAGACATAAACCGGGACAAGGCTGCCAAGCGACCGGTGAGCTGCTGCACTTCCTTCACCGTCGTCGGGCTCCTCATTGCCATGATTGCTGCACACTTCTCTGGGTTAGCTTCGATTCCCCGCACTGTTAAGAGGAAACCCAAGAACTTCCCAGCCTCCACACCAAAAATACACTTCTCAGGGTTGAGCTTCAGCCTGTACTTGGCGATGGTGGTGAATGGTTCTTCCAGATCAGCTGCATGATGCTTCTTCTCTTGGGACGTAACCACCATGTCATCTACATATGCATGTACGTTCCTTCCCAGCATGGGCGAGAGCACCCTATCCATGAGCTGCTGGTAGGTGGCCCCCGCGTTCTTTAGCCCGAATGGCATGACCTTGTAGCAATAGCAAGACCGTTCCGTCATGAACGCGGTCTTGCACTCATCCATGGGGTGCATCCTGATCTGGTTATACCCTGAAAAAGCATCCAATAAGCTGAGTAGCTTTCCCCCTGATGCGCTATCAACTAGGGCATCTATACTGGGTAAAGGGTAAGAATCCTTGGGGCACGCCTTGTTGAGGTCAGTGAAGTCCACGCACATCCTCCACTTGCCGCTTGCCTTCTGAACCAGTACCACGTTCGCTAGCCACTCGGGGTACTGGATCTCTCTAATATGCCCTGCAGCAAGGAGCTTCTGCGCTTCGTCGTGGATCACCTTTCTCTTTTCCTCGTTGAATTTCCTTCGCCTTTGTCGCACAAGTCGAACCTTTGGATCCATCGACAGACGATGGCAAAGGAAATCGGGGTCGATTCCTGGCATGTCGGACGCTGACCATGCAAAGGCACCCATGTGCTTTTTGATCACACCAACGATCAGCTTTCGCTCTTCTTCCACGAGGGATCCCCCCAATTTGAACTTTTTCCCCCTGATGTCCACTTCGACCCATCCTTCAGCTGGGTGGGGCCTTCTCTCGCTGGCGATGACCGCCCTCGCGATCCCTGACTCGCGAGGAGCGATCGCGCCTTCCTCTTCTTCTTCAACTTGGGCTACCTGGGAGCCCCCCACCGCAGCTTCTCCATCCTCTGAGCGCCCTGTGTCTCCCTAACCACCGATCGCTCTTCGCGCACACCTGGTGGTGGTGTCGTGGTAACGTGACATACACTTCTCTTCTGCTTCAGGCTGTTCTCATAACAGCGTCTAGCCTCAGCCTGATCCGACTTGATGGTTATTACGGTCCCCTCCATCGAAGGCAGCTTCAACTTCATGTGCCTCGTCGATGGTATTGCGCCCAACCTATTGAGTGTTGGCCTCCCCAACAAGATGTTGTACGCAGAAGGGGCGTTCACCACCAAGTACTTTATTCTTTCGGTGCGGGCTGTCGTCCCATCAGTGAACGTTGTCCTCAGTTCAATGTATCCCCGCACTTCTACCTGATCTCCTGCAAAGCCGTAAAGACACCCGGTATACGGCCTCAGTTGATCAGGGGACAACTGCAACTTGTTAAACGTCGGCCAGAACATGACGTCTGTCGAGCTTCCTTGATCTACGAGCACTCGGTGCACTCGTCTTCCAGCCGTGATGAGGGAGATGACCACAGGGTCGTTGTCGTGCGGGACAACGTCCCGTAGATCAACTTTCCTGAAGACAATATCTACTTCAGGGTAATGGCTCTCATTTACCGCGTCTACCGCCATAACCGACCGGGCGTACCTCCTTCTCTGTGACGCTGTGCATCCCCCACCAGAGAAGCCTCCCGCGATTGTTTGCACTTCCCCGTGCACAGGGACTTCATGCTGCTGTTCTCCAGCCTGAGATCCCGACGCGCGATCACCCTGCGGCTCACGCAGGTAATCTGCTAGGAACCCAGACTTCACCAACTCTGCCAGTTGGTGTCCCAACGCCAAACAGGAGTGAAGTGTGTGGCCAAAGGCCTGGTGAAACTCACACCACTCATTCTTCTTTCTACCAAGTACCTTATCAGTCTTCTCCGGTACGCGTAGTCTTGCTGCTACAGCAGGAAGGGCGATGAGATCCGCCAATCCCACCATGAAATTGTATCTTGGGGGTGCGTTATTCTCCCTTGCACGCCCCCTGCTCTGATCTTTGCCTGGTGCATAGGGACGAGGTTTTTCCCGCACCTTTTTCCCCTCCTTGGCCTCATGCACCCTTGCCCTCCACGCGGTCTTGGTGGTGCAGCACTTCCTCTTTTCTCAGAAACCTCTGTTTCTGCCACTATGTGCGCCACCGCGCGTCGTCGGATCTCTGCAAAGGTGCTGGGATGGCTCCTGATGAGAGACTCGCTGAAGGGGCCAGGCAGTACTCCCTTCTTAAACGCGTGCACCAGCATATCTTCATCTTTGTTGGGCAGTCTAACCACTTGTGCTCCAAAGCGGTTGAGGTAGTCCTTCAGTGACTCACCTTGGTACTGACACACGTCGAACAAATCGTATGACACCACTGCAGGTGCTTTGTTGACGATGTATTGCTCAGTGAAGAGCTTTGAAAACTGAGAGAAAGACGTGATATGCCCTTCTGGTAAGCTCACGAACCACTCCATGGCGATTCCGCTTAGCGTGCTCATGAACATTTTGCAGTACACAGCGTCTGAGCCCCTAGACAACATCATCTGGGTGTGGAACGCCGTCAGATGCGCCTCCGGGTCTTCTACCCCCTTGAACGACGCCTTCACCCCCACCAGGTTGGGAGGCACCATGGTTCCCATGATTTCAGGGGAGAATGGCATGGGGAACGCTCTTGGAGGTGACGGCTGCCTAGACATCCTTTCGTCAACCACATGTTCCCTCTGCGCCTGCAACGTCCTCCTCAACTCTTCATTGACGTGATTCAGCTCGTCGTTCCTGCTTTGCGACGCGGCCAACTTCGTCTGCATCCTTTCTTGTTCAGCTTTTGACGCTGCGGCGTTATCCTGCAGCGTGCGCACCATCTCCAGGACCTGCGCCATTGTCATAGCTCCTTCGTCAGCAGATGGCGCAGGTGATGGTTGTCTGTTTCTTGGCATCTTTCCCTGGCAAAGAACTTGGTAAAACCTTGGTAAGCTTAAAAAACAATGGTGTATATGGGACCACGATTCACTCGGGCCCCACGGTGGGAGCCAAATGATCCTGCCGGCAACTCGAACGTGGAGGAATCGCTTCGTAGCTCTCTCTGTCCCGTCTACGCGACTGCGTTCTCTGCAAAATCACCCTCTAGCGGCCGTTTGCACTCCGACGATCAAGTTAGACCACAGAACCACCAAATGAGAAAAACTAGTAGTGTGTGTGAAAAACTCTTGCTCTCTATTTTTCGTATCCCCTCTCAATCTCTCCCTGATTCTATTTTATGTCCCCCTCTGTATCTGGGCCTAACAGAATTCTGTTATGCTTTCTGGCATGTGTCAGAACCCTGTTATGCTTTTCTGCGACAACGTACCTCTAGAATCAGTAGAGTGAGAGCGTGAGAGTCTGTGCGTGTCTGCGCGTCTCTGCGCTTGGCTGCGCCTGTCTGTACCCTTAGTGGTACGGAGTGCACTTTTATCTGGTCCGCACCCCTCTCAAATGATGACACGTGGAGGCCTGCAACTCACATCTAACCACACACGTGTCACTTACTGGAAGGGCTCTAGCGCTTCTCTTTGTGTGCCTAAGTTACGCCCTTGCGGAGTAACTTAGGATATTTCTCCCATCTGGGTAAATCGCATACTCTTAGGAGGACGCCAGGTGTGGCTAGTCTAGGCACACTCACCAAACGTTGCTCTCTGCGTAAACGGCTTACCCTTTCACGGTGTCACGCACGTAATGGGTTGAGGGAATCACCAATCACTGACTGGTTTACTAGTTCCCTCAGGCCACTCTCGTGCATGATTCCCTGAGATGTGCTCATGCGAGGTCCATGTGTAACGCTCTCGCTGGGAACCTCAGTCCCAGTTTAACTGCGTGTAACACGAGACCCCGATGACTGATCAGTGCTCTATTGCTTCTCGCGTTCTGCCCCAGGCGTTCGTATGGGAACTGGTCTATTGGTGGCCACTCAGTTACTGACCACAGATCACCGTTCTGGGTGATTTGTTCCCTGACCTCTCTGCCGCCTGATCTGTCGGTAGTCACTTGGTTACGGACCCCCCGATCACCACTCTTGGCGATCGTCTCCCTGATCTCTCTGTCACCACGTGTCACCCTGCGAGTGGTCCACGTGGTCCTCTGCTGCTGACGTCATTGACTACCGATGACCGATCAGATCAGTTTCGTAGGGAATCTTGGTGATGGTATGGATTTCGACAAGCTGGCAGAGGAAATGGTGAAAGGTGGCTTGTCTATGGTAAGGGCGAGATTTCTGGGTGATAATTTGGTTCTGCTTTGTCCAAGAGAAGGGGAGGCTATGGAGGACATAATGAAGCTAAATAAAGAGTGGTTCGAGAGTGCCTTTACAAGCGTTAGCCCCTGGTCGTCTAACTGTGTAGCCAGCCATAGAATTGCTTGGGTGAGAGTGTATGGGGTGCCTTTACCTGCATGGAACAAGGAATGCTTCTCTAAAGTGATCGGAGAGATGTCAAGGGAGGCAACAATGGTCTTTATAGATGAAGCTTCTCTCACATGGGAGGTCTTAGAATATGCTAGGTTGAAAGTAAGGGTCCAGAATGCTGGAAGTGTAAGATGGGCGAGAAGAATGCAGATCAATGACCTTAGGTGCAGTATCCTTATTGAGGAGGAACCCAATGGCGGTCTTGGATGGGGGTGCCAAGAAAAATCCTGGGAAGATTCCTCTGATAGTGTTTCCTCCTCAGAAACGTATGTTGAAGATACTGCTGCCTCTGTGAGGAGTGGTGAGGAGCTGAACCGATTCAGTTATGGTGTTGGCCGACGTTCAGTAAGGGAGGAAGAAGGAGGTAGAGAGGAAGGAGAAGGTGAACAGTCCTTGCCTAAGTCAACCCTTCCTTTTTTGGACTCTGTAAAAGGAGGCCAGGGGAAAGGTAAGGGTAATGCTACAATAGGAGTCAGACAAGGACATAAGGAACAAGATGGAAGCCATGTTGTCAAATCCCCTGACCAAGTCTGCGGAGGTGCCTGTACTAGCAACTCTAGACTATCAGAGGCGGCTAAAGCAGTAATAGATGTTGAATGCTTTATTAATCAAAACTTTTTTACAAAGGTTGTGGGCCGGGTGTGCGACGTCGAGGCCCGTTTCAGTGAGAGTGGACCTAACGCATTAACCCAGAAGGAAGAAGGTGATGAAGGGCATAGTTGTCCTCTTATGAAAGAGGTTGATGGGCCAAGGGGTGCAGAAAGTCATGCGGTTGGAGAGATAGGAAGTGAGGCAAATGAAAGTTCATTGGTGAGCGTTAGGCACGACGACGAAGTAGTCTCCCCAAATAATAGTATCGATGGAACCCAGATGATAGGAGGTGGCATGCTCCCTAAGAAGTTGGTGTGCAAAGCCCAGCCTTTTTGCTGCACAGGATAAACAAGCGTCGATGATGGTAATGTAGGGGTCGGGTCTCCCCTGTCTCTCGGTGGGGACGATGCAATGGTGAAAAGTAGGTCGAATTCACCACCGCGCCGGCGTAAGAAGAAAGGGTTTGCGGATTTGGGCGCCTCCTGCCCGCACCCGAGGAGGTCGATAAGGTTAAGTGCGAAATACTCAAAAGCTGGGTCGGTGGCGCCATTCAGATAGGGATTTTCTTCTATCTCAATCTCAGATACGGACATTCGTATTTGTAATTCCCGGTTGTGTGACCCTGTTAATGTGGAGGAACCTGTTAGTTTGTGGGCGGTAGGAAAGCAAGTTGGCTTAGCTTGTCGGGGGGAAGAAGAGGAGGTGGTCAAGGAATATGGGTGTATGGAAATACGTGATACAGAGGTTTTGGTGGGTTCCAAGTCAGGGGTTAACAACGTTCCCTCATGATAGTGTTCAATCTGAATATTAGAGGTATGGGGGAAGTATCAAGTCTAGGTATTTGAGGCATGTCTTAGCTTGTGAAGGGGCAGAATTTGTGTGCTTGCAAGAGACAAAATCAAAGGTGATTACTGAGGCAAAATGCTACTCTGTGTGGGGGAACAATAGAGTCGGGTGGTTACATAATGAAGGGGTAAACGGTTGTGGAAGCTTGTTGTCTATGTGGAATGAAGATGTGTTCAGGTACAGTAGCCATAAGATGGTGAAAGGTATCTTAGCTGTCTTCGGATGTCATCTTAAAGCCAATCTCAATTGTGTTATGGTCAATGTCTACGCTGCCTGCACTATGAATGATAAGAAGATCCTTTGGGAGGAATTGTCAAAAGTCAAATCGGCATCACAAGAAAAGGTCTGGTGCTTTTGTGGTGACTTCAATGCTGTTAGAAGTCGTAGTGAAAGGAAGGGGATCAGGGAGGGTGTTGATCATTCAAGTGAGATCGTAGGCTTCAATAGTTTCATTGATACCAACTTACTTTTGGATTTGCCTATAGTGGGAAAGAATTATACATGGTTCAAGTCTAATGGGTCGGCAAAAAGCAGAATTGATAGAGTGCTAGTCTCTGAGGAATGGTTGGTTAACTGGCCTATGAGTAAACAATATGTGCAGCGTAGGGAAGTTTCTGACCACTGTGCAATAGTGGTGAAGTCAGTGGAGAAGGATTGGGGGCCTAAACCATTTCGTACCATTGATGCTTGGTTCATGGAAAGGGGTTTTCGTGAGATGGTAAAGGAAAAATGGTTATCCTATCCTGGTAAGGGGAATGCTTTTGTGAACTTCAAGGAAAAGCTAAAGAGTTTGAAGGGTGATCTTAAAATTTGGAATAGAGAAGTGTTTGGAAACATTCAAACTCATAAGAAGAAGATCCTGCAGGAAATAGAGGATTTGGACTGCAAAGATTGTTCTGATGACCTGGGAAAAAGAGATAGACTGAAGAGGGCTGAATTGGTTAGTCCGCTGAAGGAAACTGACAAAAAGTTGGAATCCCTTATCTGTCAGAAGGCTCGAGCAAGCTGGTTCAAGTATGGGGACTCCTGTACAAGATTCTACCACTCATCCTTGAGATGGAGAAGACTCAGAAATGAAGTTAAGGGGGTGGAGGTAGGGGGTCGGTGGAGTGAGGAACCTAGTACGGTACGCCTTGAAGCGAAGAAGCTCTTTGACAGTAGATTCAAAGCCACGAAAGATTTTGGTGTTAGATTGGATGAGGTGGAGTTCAAGTCTCTATCACAAGAGGACAATTTGAGCTTGACCATGGCCTTCACAGAAGAAGAAATAAGGGACGCAGTGTGGCTTTGCGATGGGTCAAAGAGCCCTGGTCCTGATGGTTTCAACTTGAAGTTTATTAAGGAGAGTTGGGAGGTCCTGAAAGATGAGGTAGTGGAAGCAATGGTACTCTTTCATTAATCCGGCTATATCCCAAAAGGGTGCAATGCCTCTTTAATTGCTCTTGTTCCAAAAGTAAGGGACCCTGCTAAACTTGAGCAATACAGACCAATCTCCCTTGTGGGCGTGATGTACAAAATTATATCCAAGGTGTTGGCAGAAAGGATCAAGAAAGTGTTACCTGCCATTATTGATGAGTGTCAATCAGCTTTTCTCAAGGACAGAGGGATTCTCGACAGTGTTCTTACGACTAATGAGGTGTTAGAGGATCTTAGGAGGCGTCGGATGAGTGGGCTTTGTCTAAAGGTGGACTTTGAAAAAGCTTATGACTCAGTTAGATGGGAGTTCTTTTATGACATGTTACATAGGATGGGGTTCCATAGTAAATGGATTATGTGGATTAAAGGATGCCTGGCTAGTGCATCTGTGTCTGTTTTGGTTAACGGATGCCCTACGGAGGAGTTTTATCCGTCAAGGGGGTTAAGGCAGGGTGACCCCCTTGCTCCTTTTCTCTTTATAGTGGTAGCTGAAGGGCTTGCAGGGCTAGTTAGGCAAGCTGTGAAGGCCAATCTCTACTCTGGCTTGAATATTGGAAGTAAAGATGTAGAGCTTAGTATCCTTCAGTTCGCTGATGATACTTTGTTCTTATGCCAGGATGTATACTCCAATGTGTTTACTCTGAAGGCCATTCTCAGGGGTTTTGAGCTAGCTTCTGGCCTGAAGATTAATTTCCATAAATCTAAGCTAGCAGGTATAAATGTTCGTAAAAGCAATATGGACTGTTATACAAAGACCCTAAATTGCTCTCAGATGGAGGTACCTTTTATCTACCTGGGCTTAGAAGTGGGGGGAAATCCAAGGAAGAAAAAGTTCTGGGAGCCCGTTCTGAGTAAGCTTAAATCCAGGCTTAGTGTGTGGAAAGGGAGATTTCTCTCTATGGCAGGGAGACTATGTCTCATTAAATCTGTGTTGTCTGCTGTTCCGCTTTACTACCTGTCCTTGTTTAAAGCCCCGGATGTGGTCTGCAAGAGTATTATCAGTATTCAAAGGAGATTCCTGTGGGGATGGGGTAAGGAGAATAGGCCTATCTCTTGGATAAGTTGGAAAGACATATGCAAATCAAAAGGGGAAGGTGGGCTAGGCATTAGAGATATAAGGAAATTTAATTATGCGTTGTTGGCCAAGTGGAAATGGAGATGTATTTCTGATGATAAAGGAAGATGGAAGGAAGTGTTGGATTCAAAGTATGGACTGGACCCTAGTATTGTTCATGTGCCTGTGAAATCCCAGTCCTGGTGGTGGCGAGATTTGCTGAAGGTCTGTAGAGAAGGAGGAGGAGACGGTTGGTTTCAAGAACAAGTTGGATGAATCTAGGGAGTGGAGATAAAGCTAGATTTTGGGAGGATGTGTGGGTTGGAACTGCGAACCTGAAAACCCTGTATCCAAGATTGTTTTCTCTTTCGCTGAATTAAGGACAGAAGGTAGAAGAGGTAGGAGAGTGGGATGACTTGGTGTGGAGGTGGACCTTTACGTGGAAGAGAAGCATATTTGAGTGGGATTCGCTGCTGGAATCCGAGCTCGGAAACCACATCTTTGAGGTTAGGGTTAGGAAGGATGTGAAGGATATCCAGGTGTGGAGAAGTGATGATTCTGGTTGTTTCTCGGTAAGAGCAGCATGTGAGTGCTTAGTCAAGCCTGAGAGGGGCCCTCAAAAAGAGGTGTTCATCCACCTTTGGAAGGTGAAGACTTTCCCTAATGTGATGCTTACGGCTTGGAGGGCGATGTTGGGTAGAATCCCGACAAGACTCTGTTTGAGTAAGAGAGGGATTGTGTTGAACTCTACCGTGTGTGCTTTATGCTCGTCCGAGGAGGAGTCTTGCCAACACCTCTTTGTGGTTTGTAAACATGCATGGAGGGTATGGACTATGTGCTACAAATGGATTGGTATCTTGTTCGTCCAACACAATGATATTGCGGCCCATTTTGAAAGCTTCTATTTGGTAAACGGTAGCCGTAAACAAAATATGGTATGGAAAGGGGTGTGGACAGCTATAATTTGGTGCCTGTGGGAGCATAGAAATTCAGTGGTGTTCAACGAAGGTGTAGTGGATGATGAAGAGGTGTTATATAAGGCCCAACTTAAATCGTGGTTGTGGCTAAAGCATAAGGGTGACAACTTCTCTTATTCGTTTGCTGACTGGCTTTTGAACCCTTGGCCCTGTATCAATAGCTATAAGTAGTTGTATGTAAGCATCACATGAAGATGGAGTAAGAGGGAGTCCCTGTGGTATCCGCTGGTATAGAGAAAGGATGAAGGGCGGATTTGTGTGGGGCTATTTGTTATTGTTAGGCACAGCGAGGAAGAGGGGGCAGGGGGTCATGCAGAGATGTAAGTATGATTTGCAGATCACCATAAGGGTAGATGCTGGATGCAAAAAGGTCGTGTTGAAGTGTTGGGTGCATGTCCAGGGCTGGAAGTCATTGGTAGGGTGGTAGAGGTTGTTGGCTTAGGAAGAAAGGTACTTGTGCATTGGGAGGTTGGACCACTTCCCTGCTTTGGTGTGTGCTAGCTAGGCTGAAGTGGACGGCTGGAACAAAGGGGCCTTCTATGGTTGTTGGCTGGATTGGCATAAGCTGCATATACTGGTGATGTCAGCTGATGTTGTGGAGGAAGCGAAGTCTTTTGTAGCGGCCACCTTTTTTGTCCGGCTGACCTACATTGTTTAACATTGCAGTCCAATTTGTTGGAGTTCAGGCTTGCACCCCCAGTAGTTTAAGGGGTGGTGCTCTGGCACAGTCCAGCAACTGTAAAGGAGTGAAGGTTGGTGGCAAAAACACGTTGGAGTTATGGTGTAAAGGAGAAAGGAAGTAAGAAGAGGTTGGTGGAGTGGATTAGGTAGTTGGAAGCAGGGGAAGTCTAAGCTTGTCACGTGGATTGCGGATGATAAGGTGAAGGTTCGGCTGGTGGATAAATGATGGAATTATGTTCTGTGTGGCAACTTAAGCGATGCAGTTCTTCTTTCTGGTACAACATTATCCAAATGTAGATCCAAATGCAGGGTGTTGGTTGCTGATGGAGTTGCAAAGGAATGTTTGATTGTCTAAATCAGTGTAGTGATGGTATGTTGGATTGGAAAGTGCATCTAATGTAAAGTGCTGCAGTAGTTTATAACAAATGGCTAGCTGTTCAAGATGCTTTAATTCCCAACTTCTTTGCTTGAAATCTGAGGTCCAGTGGCAACATACCCATATGCATCGGCTTGTGTTAGAGAGCTTTTCTTTTTCCCTTTGGGTTTGTAAAGGGGAGAAGGGGTCTCTAGTAGGTTAAGATCTTTGTGTTTTATTGTTTTGATTTGCTAAACTCTTTAATTAGATAGGGGTATATATAAGGGTTGAGACACCCTTATGTGTCTCATTTTATTTAATTAATTTATTGCTGATAAAAAAAAATTGATGTGTTTACTTATCGAGACACAAAGTTCTTGGTGAGGAAGATGAAAATACATCCCATCTTTTATTCACATGCAGGGTAGCCTTAGAAATTTGGAACAAATGCTATATATGGCTGAATGAGCTCACAGTCCAGGATTGTGATCCAAATTTACATTTTCAGCAGTTTAGTTCGGTTAGGCGAACAACATATACAAATATTGTTTGGAGATACATGTGCGTTTCCATTGTAATGGAGATTTGGAGACAACCGAACAATATAATATTAAAAAATGCCACTGTAGATTCTCTGAAATTTTTTTCTTTTGATCCAATTAATATATATGCAGAAGTACTTGTCTTTTAATCTAATGCTTAGATATCTTGCTTGTTAATAATCTAATGCTTAGTTATGAAGGCTAGACTGGTAGATGTTATTGTGCAGTGTAGTTATATGCAAGGTAGGAAAGCTTCATGGACGAACATGTAGGTGGACACGGGTTTGGGGAGGTGCAATAATTTTTCTTGTAAAGAAACATGGCACTTATACAGAAACTGCAGTTAGGATGGAATTTGTCTTCAAAAAGTACATTAAACAATGGTATTTAGCAAGGAAGTTATTATGTTGTTTGATCATGTATGTAAATCTATGTATATCTAATTGCAACTATAATGGTTTTTGTTTGGGCGTGACACCAAGATTCGATTATGTATGTTCTGTTTTGTGGGTAATTGTACCGTCCCGTATCCGGGCGTTGACTAAGTCAAAGTCAAAGTCAACGCGAGGCGTCGCCTAGCTGGAGAGACGCCAAGAGGAAACGTCGCCAAGGCAAGGCGTCGCCTAGGTGAAGGCGTCGCCTCGTTGGAGAGACGCCAAGAGGAAGCGTCGCCAAGGCAGGGCGTCGCCTAAGTAAAGGCGTCGCCCCACCAGGGCGTCGCCAGATCAAACAGTGCTAAAGTGAGGTAATCACGGTGTGGTTCCCCGATACCCATGGGTAGGAAAGACCATGGAGGGAGTGACGCCGTGGGAAGGCCTCAGGTCCCAATAGCGTGGGGCAGCAATAAAGAGAAAGAAAAGGTGGCTTCAAGGCCATAGTAATAGTACCAGTGAAGGGCAGCCTGACTCGTGAAGTGCTCCTGCCGCCCCAGAGACGCCTGTGGGGCAGATACGACTCAAAAGGAAAGTCACGCCCAGGGCAACCGGGTGCAGAGTACAAAAGGAAGGCAGATACGCTCTCAAAGTAAGTGACTAGATACTTGGGGGCATGAGTTGGCACCCAAAAAGTCACCCCTAGCGCAGTAGCACTCCCAGCAGGAGGACTCACACGTAGAAACGTCCCCAGGTGGGCCGAAGCGCCCCCAGATGGGGTCATGGCGTCGTGAGGCCCTCCACGTGTACGACAGCCATGCCAGAATAGAAACACCCTTTAGTCAGGTGCCAGGTAACTAAAAGTTATTCAATACAGTTTCCCTTTCGAGCATTCAGGTACTATAATGGCTCCCGAGCGTTTCAAACGTCTTAAATGCGCTACGTTTTCTAATTAAGCGCTTTAATGAGTGCGTTACGTTTGTGATTAAAAGCGCTTTAAGGCGCTTTAAATGCTTGGGTAGTTTAAATAGCGCAGAGAATGTTGGAAAAAGGGTTGGAACTTTCGGCAAATTTACCAGAAAAACTCTCTAGTTGCTTGCTCGTGCTTCAAGGTTACGTACAAGTGACTGGGGAATATTTTTGCCTGAAGAAGACAACACACACATATACACAGTTCTTTTACCACCTTCAGAGTGCCATATGCGATGCTCAATCACGTAGGTGGATAGTTTTTGGTGTTTCTTGCTGGCTGACTTGAGCGTCGGAGTGCACACGGCCGCTAGGGCGCTTTTTGTCCTCTTTTTTGCAGGAATCCACGGGCAACCAGTGGGAAGGAGTCCCTAGCTGACGGTTGAGGTCGCGCACGAAGACGTCTCAGTCAACCAGACGGAACATTTGGCGCCCACCGTGGGGCCGATGTAAAACATCAGTCCCATCACAAGTTCGAGAAGGTTTATCAAGTTACAGTAACGTTAAAGGAGATTGGAGTGACAATGGTCCCCACCAGACGGAGATCGGCATGCGCAGCCCCAGCAGACCTATCCATGCAACAGGTCCTGGAGATAATGAGGGGGCTGCAGCAGGACATGGCGGATTCGAAAATGGAGCAGAACGCATGCAGGCAGACCTTGACGCCACGCATGAGCGGAACGAAGAGCTCCACCGTGTGAATGAGGAGTTGCGCCAGGGCCTGAGAAACGATAGGAGGCGGCCTGGGCATGACGAGACGGAGAACCATTCCCCACCAAGGGAGTTTTCCACTCCTTTCTCACAGGAGATCCTAGACGCAGCGATCCCGAACACGTTCGCGGGACCCAAGGTGATCTTCACCGGCATGGAGGACCCAGAGACGCACCTGGCTGCATTTCACACGCAGATGGTCCTGATAGGCGGTTCTGATGCTGCCAAGTGCAAGCTCTTCATGAGCACCCTGACCGGGATGGCTATGGACTGGTTCATTAGCCTCCCGGAAGGTCATATCACATCCTTCCGCCAATTGTCGCGGTTATTCCGAGAACAGTACTTAGCCAACAAGGCCCTGCCGCCGGTCTCCTACGACCTGTTCGACGTGAAGCAATATCAGGGGGAGACCCTGAAGGAGTATTTCAATCGCTTCGGGGCCCAGGTCGTGAAGGTTGGTACAACAAAAGAGCCTATGATCGTGTACGCATTTGTGAAAGGCGTATGCCCCGGCCCCTTCGGAGAATCCATTATCCGTAATCGCCCTAGGACTTTCGCTGAATTACGGCGCAGGGCAGTAGAGCATATTGCTTCGGAAGGGGAGGTATGTGTGAAGCGCACCAGCGCCGTGCCCACACGCCCGAGGGGACCGGCGCGAGTTCAACCCGTCAGAGTCAATGAGACCACGACGGGGAGAAAGAAGCCAGAGGCGAGACGCCCCTACGAGGCCCGAAAGCCCCAGCCCCGGGGCCCAGCAGGAGGCGAACGCCCCGCCAGAGAAAGAGCAAGACCGGCGAGGAACAACTTCGTGGTTGAGTTGAAGGATTTGATCGCCATACCCAACATAGCCGAGAGGCTGAGGCGACCGGCGAAGACCGACAAGGTGTTAGGGCCCCGTAAAGACTCTTGGTGCGAATTCCACGAGGCTTTCGGGCACCAAATTGATAATTGCCTGTCGTTGGGCTACCAGCTAGATGAGCTGGTGAGGACTGGGTTTTTGAAAGATTATGTCGCAGATTCCACCACGACCGCCACCTTGCCGCCGCCGGCAGATGAGCCAGCACACGAGATGCCTGTGCTTGGCGAGGTCCACACCATTGCTGGAGGTTTTTCCGGCGGAGGACCCACCGCCTCCCAGCGGAAGAAATACGCGAGGGGGGTGAATTCAATCGAGGAGAGGCTCTCAGGGGAGCCCTGGGAGTCAGATATTGTGTTCACAAGAAGAGACCTCCGAGATGTGGTGCCCCACGACAACGATCCCGTTGTCATCTCAGTCGTCACAGCTGGAAGGAAGGTCCACAGAGTGCTTGTTGATCAAGGAAGCTCGGCAGACGTCATGTTTCTGTCGACCTTTAATAAGTTACGGTTGTCCCCCGATCTGCTGAGTCCCTATACGGGATGTTTGTATGGGTTCGGGGATAACCAGGTAGAAGTCCGGGGGTACCTGGAGTTGAGGACTACGTTCACAGACGGAGAGGCCTCCCGTACCAAGAGCATCCGGTACCTCGTCGTGAACGCTAATTCTGCCTACAATATTTTGCTGGGCAGACCGGCGTTAAACCGTCTGAGCGCAGTGTCCTCCACCCGTCACATGAAGATGAAGCTACCGGACCTCAGTGGCCGGGTGATAGTCATCAGGTCAGACCAGGAGGAGGCGAGGAAATGCTATGAAAACAGCCTGAAGACGAAGAGAGGCGTATTCATGGTGTATGAACGTCCGCCGAGCGCGGACGCGACGATGATTGAGGCGACGCCCGCTGGGCTGACGCCTGAAGAGGCCATAACAGACAGGGCGATGCCCGAAGCAGATGTGCCGATGGAAGAAGGCCCTGACGACGCGGCGCCCGTCGAAGAGGCGGCGCCCGTCAAAGAAGATAGCAGGGAGCAGCCTGCAGCTAACGCCATAGAAAGGGAGATTGGCGGCAAAGCTTTCAAGTTAGGAAGTTCGCTAAGCCCAGAAGAACAGGAAGGGGTGGCAGAAGTGATTTCGCGCCACCTGGATGCCTTCGCATGGTCCGCCTCGGATATGCCAGGCATCGACCCTGATTTCCTGTGTCACCACCTCAGCATGGACGCCACGGTCCGCCCCGTGCGTCAGAGAAGGAGGAAGTTCAATGAGGAACGACAACAGGTGGTGAAAGACGAAACGCAGAAGCTGCTGAGTGCTGGCCACATTAGGGAGATTCAGTACCCTGAGTGGCTCGCCAATGTCGTTTTGGTGAAAAAGGCGAACGGAAAGTGGAGAATGTGCGTTGACTTCACGGACCTGAACAAGGCGTGCCCAAAGGATTCCTATCTGTTGCCCAGCATCGACGCCTTGGTAGACAGCGCGTCCGGCAGCAAGGTGTTAAGTTTCCTGGACGCCTTCTCAGGGTACAACCAAATCAAGATGCACCCAAGAGACGAGAGCAAGACTGCATTCATGACGGAGACATGCAGTTACTGTTATAAGGTGATGCCCTTCGGGCTGAAAAATGCGGGCGCCACGTACCAGAGGCTAATGGATAAGGTCCTGGCCCCAATGCTCGGGAGGAATGTGTACGCTTATGTCGACGACATGGTGGTGGCGTCGCAGAGTAGGGTTCAGCACATGTCAGACCTGGAGGAGTTGTTCAACACAATATCCAAATACCGCCTCAAGTTAAACCCCGAAAAGTGTGTTTTCGGGGTAGAGGCCGGTAAGTTCTTGGGTTTTTTGCTCACCGAGAGGGGGATAGAGGCGAACCCCAACAAATGTGCGGCTATTATCGCCATGCGGAGTCCGACGTCGGTAAAGGAGGTGCAACAGTTGACAGGGCGAATGGCGGCGCTCTCGAGGTTTGTTTCTGCCGGAGGAGAAAAGGGGCACCCGTACTTCCAGTGCCTCAAGAGAAACAGTCGCTTTGCATGGACTGATGAGTGCGAAGCGGCTTTCATTAAGCTGAAGGAGTACCTGGCGACGCCACCGGTCCTCTGCAAGCCGGTAACGGGCGTGCCCCTCCGTTTGTATTTTACTGTAACGGAGCGGGCCATCAGTTTTGTGTTGGTCCAAGAGCAGGACCAGAGTCAGAAGCCCATCTACTTCGTGAGCAAGGCCTTACAGGGGGCTGAGACGAGGTACCAAGCACTAGAAAAGGCGGCGCTGGCGGTAGTGTTCTCTGCTAGGAGGCTCCGTCATTACTTCCACAGTTTTACGGTGGTGGTGATGACCAATCTCCCCATACAGAAAGTGCTGCAGAAACCCGATGTGGCAGGAAGAATGGTACGCTGGGCAGTGGAGCTGTCAGAATTCGACATCCAGTACGAGCCTAGAGGGTCCATCAAAGGGCAGGTGTACGCGGATTTTGTAGCAGAACTTTCGCCCGGAGGTGAGCAAGAGGTGGAAGCTAATTCGCAGTGGCTGCTCTCGGTTGATGGCTCTTCAAACCAACAAGGGAGCGGTGCGGGAATAGTGTTGGAGGGACCCGACGGCATACTGATCGAGCAGGCCTTGCGTTTTGCCTTCAAGGCAAGTAACAATCAGGCAGAATATGAAGCCTTGATAGCAGGAATGCTCTTGGCCAAGGAGATGGGCGCACAAAACCTCCTGGTGAAGAGCTCAGTTGATTACGGGGCAGGTGTCGGGTGAATTCCAGGCGAAGGACCCACAGATGGCGGCGTATCTAAAATACGTCCAGTTGTTGAGGGGGGCATTCAATGCTCTTGAGCTGATACATGTCCCGAGGGAGCAGAATGCCAGAGCTGACCTGCTTGCAAAGCTGGCCAGCTCAGGCAAGGGGGGTAGACAGAGGACAGTGATCCAGGAGACTCTCAAAGCTCCGCGTCGATTCGTGGAAGACAACAGGGTGGATGTCCTCCAGATTTATACATCAAGGGGAAGGCCGAGGAGCCATTCCTCTTTAACCCAAGATACGCAGAAGGCGCCCCGCATCAGCATATATGCGGGTGTGCCTGAGGAAGAGCAGATGCAGGTCTGTGTTTTGTCCAAGGGAGACACCTGGATGACGCCCTA